>NC_143015.1:116000587-116300587 GCF_055824585.1 Amblyomma mixtum | reverse complement strand
TTCACTTCTTGTCCGGAAGATGTCCCACCCCTAAGCCTCACCTACTCCTTTACAATCTGTGTCATCGCTTGTGGTGTATCTTTCATCTTGTTCATAGATACTTTTATCTCGAATGGCGGCAAAATTTTATGATGGGAAATACAGTGCCATGTGTGCTGCGACTTCGGCGTAATTTCAGGGACTTGAGTCTGTATTGGGCATTGCATTGTTTTTTGAAAAACAAGCTAAAACCTTATCCTTCGCTCGAGTACGGTGTATTCGCATTGCTGCGAGAAAAGCTAAGC
Organism: Amblyomma mixtum; assembly: GCF_055824585.1. NCBI lineage: Eukaryota > Metazoa > Arthropoda > Arachnida > Ixodida > Ixodidae > Amblyomma > Amblyomma mixtum. The sequence continues at coordinate 116,300,303 of NC_143015.1, read as the reverse complement.
TAAAATGCGTTAAGACGATTTTTAAGCGAACGTGAAGCATAAGGGCTCCGAATTTCTGAAAGGAGTGTTCATCTAATCATTTAATGAAGTGTACGGGTGGCCTGTCTTTCTACGGTTAGTGCTCACCTGGAGGAGACAGTGGGGTGCTATATCAACGATGATCGCGTCTGGAGGAACATGCCGCATGGCCTCACGGAACAACACTGGCGAGAGGAAGTTGTTGAGCAAGTAGTCGGCCGAGCAGTGCTTAGCAATCGGTTCGTTCCAGCGGCTTTCTGGTACCGACGAGCTGATCCAGAGGTTGCTACGGGGTTTGGGCTGAGGAATTACCTGTTGGTTGGCCAAGCAGATATCGGGAGTCAGGTTACGTTGATGACAAGATTCATTCATTCATTCATTCATTCATTCATTCATTCATTCATTCATTCATTCATTCATTCATTCATTCATTCATTCATTCATTCATTCATTCATGCTAACGTTAGAAACAGAGTTTAAATGATCCCAAGCTCCAGTCTTGTCGCTTCTGAATTTTCGCTCGTATGCTGGATTGCGGGAGTTTGGTCTAAATCAGATATTCGGGATTTCATGCTGGAGTTCGGACTGCAGAACTCGCTCTTTCTTGCGTATACGACTTGAAAATGAGTGAATGAAGTAGCGCACCTGAAGGATAACTCAGAAAACAAAGAAAAAAAATTGTTTCGACGTACTTGTTTAAAAATATTTGAATGCGGATCAATGTGTTCTCTTTCAAATCGATTTGACTTGAGCCACGTGGAACCGTTAGCGAGAGTTTCGCTGTAGGCATGACGGAGTCTGCGGATATCTCAAAAGAACAGTTCCTATGCCTGACATGCATTACTAGATGCTATATGTCTTAAAGGAATATTGGGCCCCTTCAGGAGAGGAGAGATGGGTTGCTTTGCAACCAAGGACTAATTACTGTAAGCAACGATGTACTTATAGAGCCTCAACTTTAGTAAACAAATTAAAAATTGAAAACGTTGATCCTTTGTGCATTCCTCCATGTTTCTCATTTTTTGCTGGAAAGAAACATTAGGTATGTGTGGCTGCACTGCCTTTGTTTCCCTTTTTTATATTTTTTGCATTGCTTCCTGCACCTCAGTGTGCAGCTGCTAGCTCAGCTTTTTTTTTTTCGAAGATCCCCTGGCTGTGCAGATATTCTCTCTATATGCACTTTGTGCGCGATTATAAAATTCCAGTTACAACTGCCTAACTATAGTAGCCAGTGTTCCACTCGCAGCGGTTATTTATATTGTTGATATACCTCTGCAAGCGGCGTAATACGAAAAAGTGCGAGTTTGCCTCCAAAGCCTAAACGGGAGAATTTAACGGAAGTCCTAAGTCAGAGGAGTTGGGGATTGGAGAGGATCTGTTAAACCTTTGAGGCGCCGCCTGATAACGTCAAGAAAAAATCTCTTAGAAGTTATCTTTATTAATTTCCGCAAGTTCGCCTTGTAATATATGACACGGCATAAGTTAGAGGCTTGTTTCGTTGACAGTTATATAAGGTAAGAGTAACGTCGTATTCACAGTAACGTTTTACCTTAATACTGTAAATGCTACCGCGTGATTATCAGGGCGACGTTAACGTCTTTAGCATGATAAAAATTTACGCCTGTTGAGTAAAGAGTGCATGCAGAAATGAAGTACAGTGTTATTTATTTATTTATTTAACCCTACTGCAGGCCAACGCTTTGGCCCTAGCAGGAGGGGCATTTTACAAACAGTGCATAGTAAAAAGGCTACACAAACAAAAGAAAAAAGTCCAGAAATTCAACACTAGTAAGTCTGGCAACAAATGAATACTTGTCCACAATAAAAGTTGGAGCAAAACTATACAAGAAAAAGGACATCAGTCCAAAATACAAAAATTGAAACGTAAGGAGGCATTACTATAGAAAGAGTGAGAAAATGACATGGTACATAAGTCATGGTAGCTAAGAAAAGAAAAAATCAAGAATACAGTGCATACAGAGTGGGCGTGTGAACAGCATCGTGGCACGGTTGCTTGACAGCATGCGTTTGTTCATGCAGATAGCGGGATATCTTCAGATCTACGTGGCATCTACCGCTCCAACAGACATCACTTGGATTGCACCTGCACCGTACTGCTGTTATGCTGACCTGGCTTCATATGACCCGTCCTGGCAACCCTCTTGGACCGTGGCTCCTTCGCAGAAGTTCAGCTCATCGCCAACGACATCACCATTTCCTGTGGATATAAACGAACGCCAGCGGCCCGCGCCTTCCAGTGGGCGTGTGAACAGCATCGTGGCACGGTTGCTTGACAGCATGCGTTTGTTCATGCAGATAGCGGGATATCTTCAGATCTACGTGGCATCTACCGCTCCAACAGACATCACTTGGATTGCACATGCACCGTACTGCTGTTATGCTGACCTGGCTTCATATGACCCGTCCTGGCAACCCTCTTGGACCGTGGCTCCTTCGCAGAAGTTCAGCTCATCGCCAACGACATCACCATTTCCTGTGGATATAAACGAACGCCAGCGGCCCGCGCCTTCCAGTGGGCGTGTGAACAGCATCGTGGCACGGTTGCTTGACAGCATGCGTTTGTTCATGCAGATAGCGGGATATCTTCAGATCTACGTGGCATCTACCGCTCCAACAGACATCACTTGGATTGCACCTGCACCGTACTGCTGTTATGCTGACCTGGCTTCATATGACCCGTCCTGGCAACCCTCTTGGACCGTGGCTCCTTCGCAGAAGTTCAGCTCATCGCCAACGACATCACCATTTCCTGTGGATATAAACGAACGCCAGCGGCCCGCGCCTTCCAGTGGGCGTGTGAACAGCATCGTGGCACGGTTGCTTGACAGCATGCGTTTGTTCATGCAGGTTAGTAATGACGTTCCTATGTTTGCAAAGAAATCTAGCAATGTTTGTCTTGTGCTGTTCCCACGCCCACAAGTGCTATTAGGTTTGCTTGTGCAATCATTTGATGTGTGTGCTCAGCTGGTTCTGCAGTCGGGTGATGTCGATCTTAACCCTGGCCCTGGTACGCGTTCTAAGAACAGTGAAACGGATGACTCTGTACAGGAAAAGCTTAATGACGTGTTAACTTTATTACAGAGCGTTAACTCACGCACTGCTAGAATGGAAACCGAACAGTCACGATTAATTGCTTCCATATCTGAAATAAAAGAAAATCAGGAATCTATGAAAAAGAATATCTCCGATATCGATGCGAGGCTGTCGGCAGTTGAACTTCAAGCGTCTGCTTCTGACGAGGCTCAACAAGAGCTGCTGACCCTGCGCGAACTCGCTGATAACCTGATTAGCGAGAATGCCAAATTGCGGCTTAGTCAGTCACAGCTTGAAGACAGGCAGCGAAGAGACAATTTATTGTTTTTTGGCTTACGTGACAGTCCAACGGAAACATGGGAAGGAACGGAAGACAAGCTTTTGAGCGTTATCTCTAACTGCTTCAGTCCGGCGCTTACGAAGGATGCGTTTGAACGTACTCATAGGATTGGTACATTTACGGATGATAAATGTCGCCCGGTCATCGTGAAGTTCTGCTCCTTTAAAACAAAGCAACAAATTCTATCCCAGTCAGCCAAACTTAAAGATGAAGGTATCACCGTAAGTGAAGATTACTCGTTAGAAACGCGTCAGGCCAGGAAAAAGCTGCTTCAGTTCGCTAAGGGTCAGGACTCGTTTTACAAGCTTAGGTACAACAAACTGTACATTAAGAACAAATGCTACAGTTATAACCCTGCTCGCGACTGCGTTTTCATGGAGGCTAATCTTCGGGCATCAGCAACTTTTCTTGATAGTAACTCGAGTCACGGTAGCGCTGCTTCGTCACATGCTGAGAAGACTGATCGATTGTCTCCTTCGCCAGTCCACAATCAGCAGTCAAATCACGGTACCTCTGGCTCGACCTACGCGCCGTAGGGCTGCGCGAGGGGCAGTGGGCCGGTGTCCGATACTGGCAACTCGCTTTCTTTTCTTTTTTCCAACATACGAAGCTTCCTACCCAAGCGGGATGAACTTAATCCTATCATTGATTCGTGTGATGCTGATGTCGTCTTACTAACCGAAACATGGCTTTCTTCCAAGATAGCGGACATTGAACTATTTGACTGTAAATAACGCTATAACGTGTTTAGATCTGACAGAAGTGAGAGATCTGGAGGAGGTGTTTTAATAGCTGTCGCGGATAACTTTGTAGCAACGCCTATTAATATTCCAACTAGCCTGGAACTGGTTTGCGTGGAACTTAGTGTACGTTTTAAGAGAATGATTTTGGGTATATGTTACCGTCCCCCGTCCTCGAGCCCAACATTCGTTGATGAACTGCATGATTCCCTTAACATGATCACAGTACGATTTCCGAGTACACCTATTGTCTTAGCTGGCGACTTTAACTACCCTAGTATCGTGTGGACTAATACATCACCTTATCTCAGCTCTTTTTCTACGGAGTGTAAAAAGTTTTTGTCAACTTGTATGGATTTCAATCTTTCGCAGTTAGTCTCTAAACCTACTCGAACTACTTTATCCTCATCGAATGTTTTAGATCTTGTTCTAACTAACGTGCCTGATCTTATCCCTTCGATTTTTTACCTACCTGGTCTCAGTGATCATTCTTTGCTCCATTTTGATGTACAAATTCCTGTATCTATCCGAGTTAGTCAGACTAAACAAATTAGAGATTATAAACGGGCTGACTTTAACGCTATTAACTGCGAACTAGCTCGTTTTTTGGACGATTGCTTACCAGGCTTTTCACAGCGTTCTGTTTACACTAACTGGGATTTGTTCAAGGATATCGTTGAACATCTCATTAGCACTTTTGTACCATTAAGATCTCTGAAGTGCGATCGGGAATCACCCTGGTTTAATAATGTTTTAAAAAGACTCTGCAATAAAAAGAAGCGCTTGTTCCGCTCTGCGAAGTTGTTGAATTCTAAACAACGATGGGAGGCCTACTTTTCCGCAGCTGCAGAGTACAAAGGTGCGCTAAAAAACGCAAAGGACACATTTTTTAACCACACCCTGCGTGCTATGCTGGTCAATAATCCTAAACAATTTTGGAATGCAGTTAACAAGAAAGACGCTTCCACAATTCTACTTACTTCTTCTGATGGCGTTGCCTTTCCTCCATACGAATGTTCTTCAGTTCTAAACAATACATTTGCTGCGGCATTTTCTAGCAATGTTTCTCTTGTTCATCGCGTGTGCCCTGTTTTTGATGCTCTTCCTATGGATCCTGTTATATTCGACGCGTCAGGCATCCAGTGCATCATAGAAAATCTTAAGGTTTCCTCTTCCTGCGGTGTTGACAATATTAATTCGAAGTTTTTAATTAATACAAAGTTCTATTGTTCCATAATTCTTACTAAATTGTTTGAACAGTCTCTTGTAACAGGTTGTATTGCCAATGATTGGAAAATTGGGAAGGTGATTCCACTGCATAAGTCCGGAAATAAACATTCTCCTGATAACTTTAGACCTATATCGCTCACTAGTATTCCGTGCAAGATCATGGAACACGTCATATATTCTCATCTCATCTCTTTTTTAGAATCTAACTCCTTTTTCAGCATTGCCCAGCATGGTTTTCGTAAGTCTTTTTCATGCGAAACTCAGCTAATATGTTTCACACATGACCTTCATTGCATCCTTGACCACGGGTCTCAGGCAGACTGCATATTTTTGGACTTCTCGAAAGCGTTTGACACTGTTTCGCATGAGCTTCTCTTTCTTAAATTAAGCAATCTTAACATAGACCCTAATGTCCTTGCATGGCTACAATGCTTTCTTTCTAACCGTTCACAATTCGTAACAGCGAACAATATAAACTCGCATTCTTTGCCTGTCCGTTCCGGAGTGCCTCAGGGGTCAGTTCTTGGGCCCCTCCTTTTTCTCATCTATATAAATGACTTACCGGCTAACATTTCTTCTTCAATTAATCTTTTTGCCGATGATTGTGTTATTTACCGCGAAATTAAAGATGATAATGATGTCTGTTGTCTTCAATCCGATATTAACAAGATTCTTGACTGGTGTTTTATTTGGAACATGCAACTAAACATTAATAAGTGTAAACATGTACGCATTTCTCGTCTCTCTAATGCCCCTTCCTCTTATCACATTAACAACGTGTCTCTCGAAACCGTGTCATGTTATAAATATCTGGGTGTTTACGTTTCTTGTAACCTGTCTTGGAAAACTCACGTTGAATACGTAATAAATAACGCTGATCGCATGCTTGGGTACCTTCGCAGAAATTTCTCACGTTCATCTAGTTCAATAAAATTATTACTTTATAAAACATTGGTACGGTCCAAGTTACAATATGCTGCATCTGTCTGGAGCCCTGGCATCGATTCACTTGTTTCAGATTTGGAAGCTGTGCAGAACCGCGCATGCCGTTTCATTCTTTCTAATTATCACCGAACAAGCAGTGTAACCGCCATGAAATCAAGTTTGTCCCTACCACTTCTTTCCCACCGCAGATCAATAGCCTCATTGTGTCTTTTTCATAAAATTTACCACAACAGCTTTCTCAACCCTAAGTTACTGTCAAGACCATGTTACATATCAGCACGCGTTGATCACCGTCATAAAGTTGGAATCCCATCTTGTCACACCAAATGTTTTCATGACTCATTCATACCTCGAACTTGTGCCAGCTGGAATCACCTTCCCCACGACATCGCAGGTATTTCTGATAACAATGCATTTCGTCAAGTCCTTAATGTTTCTTTCTGAGTATGTGTCGTTTATTACTGTATAAAAATTGCCTTTCACTGTCTACACACTGTTTTAATATATCCCTACTGCATTCTAATCTTATTGCCTTCCTTTGTTTTCAATTTGTCATGTATTCCTGGTTTATTTTTGTTTTCCCTTGTTGTTGCTGTTTAGACTGAAAATTTTATGTATTCCCACTCCCCTCTGTAATGCCTTCGGGCCCTGTGGGTACAATAAATAAATAAATAAATAAATCAAGGCGCCTCTACTTGGGGAACAACAAACTAAGAAGCACAGAAGCTACGCCAAAGAGACTGCGTGCTCTGAACATGCGTCTTATAAGCATTTAACTACATCGAGATGCGTGCTGGATTTTAGTGTTTTGTGTTTTTTACCTTTTCGAAAGCTTGTCTCAAAGCTGGTCCAACGCTGTATATGTGGCTACTGTGGAAAGCCACGTTCAAGGTATCCACTCTCCGGGCGAACACTTTCTCAGCTGTGAGCTCTTCGACCAACTTAGCCACGGCCCGGGCTGGACCGGACACGGTGACCGAGTCGTCCGCGTTGTGACATGCGGCTTCCACGCCGTCGGAGCAGCGTTTCTTGGTTTCCTCCCACGTTAGTCCTGCATTCACGGTGCTGGATATAAACACTCATATATTAAGGCGAAAGCCTCTAATGGCTCCTACTCGCGTCCATGACTCTGTCCGTAGATCTGAAGTGAAAGCCATAACTAGTCATTACTAGTCACAAGTCATGACTAGCTAGTCATTAACCAGTAGTCAACTAATTAGTCATGACTAACTGGTCACTAACCAGCCATAAACTAATTAATATTGAGTTGTTAGTCATTAACCAATAATGACTAGTCAGTCATCAAGAAATTAGTCATGACTAGCCAATCCAAGTCACAGTAGCAGCCAAAGTTGGGTGGAAAGGCTTTCACCTTGCGCACTTTAGATCGTCAAAGTGCCACCTGAATTTTTTCAACACACACACACACACACACACACACGCACACACACACACACACACACACGCACACACACACACACACACACACACGCACACACACGCACACGCGCGCGCACACACACACACACACACGCACACACACACGCACACGCACACACACACACACACGCACACACACACACACGCACACACACACGCACGCACACACACACACACACACACACACTCATGGTTTGTACTCATTGTGGTTTCCATTGACGTTTATCTTTCTTTAAATAAGCATGCTGCATAATATCGTGAAATAAGCTTTATAGGGATACGAATTGTCCAGTTTCCTACTGAAAAGTGTTCTAATCAAAGTAATGTGACAACAAGCTAAATTATTTTCTAATGCTTGCTCTATCAAGTCTGCATGACTATCACGCTGCTGTAAGTGTTTTTTATTAATTAATTTATTTATTAATATACCCACAGCGCCGTGTGGCAATACAGTGGGGGAGGGGGGGCAAGACAACACTAAGACAATCGATAAAAGTAGGAAATGCAAACAAAAGCAAATATGCAAACAATCGCCTGTACAACGAAACAAGTGTAAAGGCAACACTTTTACAACAGTTGAAGAAACAAAGACTTAATTACAATGCACATTCCGCGATGAGGAAAAAAAATACATCAGTGGAGGTAATGGCAGCATTATCTTGTGGGAGTTCATTCCGTTCGCGAATTGTAAAGGGGAAGAAGGACATCTTGAAGAAGGTCATTTTTCACGTCTCTTTAATTTTATTGTTTTTTATTCGGCTTGTTAAGAATAAGGGAATTCCGTCCTTGCGCAGTATTATGTATTTTTTCTCGCACTTCAATGTGAGCAAATATATTGAAGTATGAAATATAGCTGCGCCATATGAGTCAAGTAAAAAGAATGCTCTATTTTTGGAACACTGAAGCCGACGTTGGGCCCATGGGCTCTCCAGTAATGTGTGCACGTTAGGGGAGCATTAATGATGTTAAGTACTTTTATTGCAACAAAACGGAACGCCAGCGCAGTGAATGACTAGCAGCTGGAGTAGCTACCGAGATTTTCGGTATGCAAGAACACAATGTCATCAGCTATGTAAATGAAAATAGTATCCGTCAGAAATGCAAAAGCTTTCATTATCAATGCTGACAAATGAAACCACGTGAATGTATTCGCTGGTTGGCTTTAAAGAAGCAATAATTTCTTAAGCTGCTGTCAAGAAAAACAGTGAGAACGCAATGTGAATAGTTAGCTGCGCAAGGTATATCAAGACGAGCTAAGCATGCGCGCCTTTTTATATACGCAGCGTGAGAATGGACGTATACAGAAGACGCTGTATTGAGCACGTCTAAGGTTTTTCTTAGAAGACATAAAACTAGGGGAAACAGAAAGGTGAGATTTGTGAATGAACAACGACATATTAACATCAGACATGGCAGTTGCGCGAAACACACACACACAAGACAGGTTACGGGACGAGCGCAAACTTACAACTGATTTTATTATTGATTTTATTATTATTATTATTGCCATGTTGCCTGATTTCAGTTCAGGCAACATGGTAAAGGTCTAACTTTTACTCATGAAATGCCTTCGGGGGACTGCCTGCAGTTTTTAGATATCCACATTATCTTTTCGAACAATGGTATGTGCTGGTTGTACCGTCCCAGAGCCCAAAAAGGTCTGTTGCCCTATAGTTCGGAGCACTCCAAAACTGTGAAGAGAGGGATTGCTGCTCTGTGTCTAGAGTCTGCCCTCATGAAATCGTGTCCTCACAGAGTGCAGGAAAGTTTTAATGATCAGGTCAGCAGGCTTTTATCTGCCGGGTTCCCCCGTGCGATCGTGGCGGCTGTGGCTGAGACGCTACTGCAAAAGATGAAAGGGAAAGCGCGGCAAAGGGCGAAAAGCAAAGCAAGACCAGTAGTCATGCCGTACGTGCACAAGGTGTCACACAACCTGAAGAAGGTGGCGGGAAAGTACAATGTGCCAATGGTGTTTACAGCAACGTCCAAACTGGCAAAGCTATGCCCCCGCATCACCAATCAAGGAACAAAGAAAAGTGGTTGTGACAAGAAGCACGCTAGGCCCTTTGCAGAATGCGCCGTCGGAGTTGTCTACGAAATACCACTGACTTGTGGAAAAACGTACGTAGGCCAGACTGGACGCTGCTTGAACGATCGCGCACGGGAACATGGGTTATCGTTAACAACGGGGGAGGGATCAAATTTGGCAAAGCATTGCCTGTCCTGCAGTCACTGTCGGCCACGGCTTAATGAGATCAGAGTTCTGGGCAAAAGTCGAGATTCAATTGCACGTGAAGTGATGGAAGCGTATTTCATAAAGAAAAGAGGACAAGCATGTATCAGTGATTCTTCGGTTGCACTGTACAATAGTGAGGTAGCCTTTCTGGATAAGACGATGTAAGTTCAGACCTTGGTATGCTTCTGATTGTCACATTATGTATAATCTCGATGCGCATGCTCAAAGTGCATTCTATTTTTCTTCCTTTAAATATGTGCCTTGTATTTTGAATAAAATCAGTTGTAAGTTTGCGCTCGTCCCGTAACCTGTCTTGTGTGTGTGTGTTTCGCGCAACTGCCATGTCTGAAGTATTCAACCAACTAGCCCGACAACACGTTCTACTTAGACATATTAACAATCGGACGTAAATTAAGCTAGACATAAAAGTTTTCGCAATTGGTATGTGGAGCGTTGGGTAGCAGCCGATTTAAGGTGGAAAAATGTAATCTTTACGAAAGTCCTTGTTAATCAAAAATGCCGTTTTCCTTTTGCTCATCATGTAAGGCTCGAAGAATAATGGGCCTCCGCAAGTACTCGAACATTCTTCAAAACGTGAAGCGTCTATGACGAGGAAGTAATCTTGTGGTCTAGTCCAACGCCAAGTTACTTCCAACTCTTGGCATACGGGAGCAACAATGCTGCTGAAGTCCCCAACATAAAAACTATTATACATCTCAACGACTTTGGGAGCAGAGTGTATAGTAACTGAAAAAGAATGACCTTTAGCGCATCTGACATTGATGCGACATCCGGTTTTCAGTTAGGTCGAGTGTCTTTCCAAATGTGGGAACTTACCTACGACGGCCATGGCTCCCTCGGACACATTTCCTAGCTCTACGCAACGGCCTCGCCAGTAAGCACACAACAGGGCCTGCTCGGCGCTTAGAGCACCGTCCGCGTAGCCACAGCCAATTTCGCCGAGCGAGTGGCCGAGAACACCATCTGGTTGGATGCCTATAGCGTAAAGTGTGTCCACCAGCGCCACCTGCGAGCGCGAACAAACAAAACATAAAAAATTCGCTGTGGCTTAGCTTGGTTAAGCCCGGTAATTGCGAAAGCAATATCCGTACCTACGCCACGGTACAGCTGGTAGTGTAGCTGGTGGTGGTGCTTGTGGTTAGACTTGTGGTGATGCATCGATTATACAATCCAAACCAATCCAATCCAAATCAGTCCAATACAGTACAATCCTATCCAATCCAATTTAATCCAATTCACTCCAATCCAATATAATCTAATCTAATCCAATTAAGGTCAAATGAAGGTCAATGGTGGTCACCGCCGCGGCACGGCAAAGGCGTGAAAGTGCAAGTAGCATTGCTTTCGCAAATGAAGGTCAATGGTGGTCACCGCCGCGGCACGGCAAAGGCGTGAAAGTGCAAGTAGTATTGCTTTCGCAATAAAAACAACTTCCAGTCCAGAGGACCGTAGCCCGTCTTTCCTCGAGATGACTGTTCGACGGTATTGCTGTTTAGGCTTATCCAGGTCACGTTTGAGCATTCTGCGCGTAATCAAAAGAATTCAGTCCATTGGAAAGCTCACATACTGTCCTGTCCGCTTTGTACAATGCCAACGACGCCAGTTCTATGTTTCCAAATCTTCTTTCTGCTTGCTTCTTTGCTAACCCTGTTATAGGTTACTTACCATCCTTTAACTACTCAACGTTGATTCTTTTCGGCTCCTGGCGCCACGCATACCTTTTTCCGTAACTCGCTGTGTTTGTGATAGGTTCTCTGCTTCTAAGTTTCTCAAAGGGACCCATGCACCATTATTCACGGAAGTTGCGTCATCCATGGGAAGTTGAAAGAAGCTGCCTGCAGCAAATAAATTTTTAGTGAGTTTTGTGGAGGGGGAATATCTCAAGTCGAAATTTGAATTTCAGGTTTATCGCGCCTTTACCTCTCTTGTCGTCATTTGTTGCAGGTTCTATTGCTGAAGGGGACGAAATTTTCCGAATGGGCGGAGCTTCCTGACGCTCCAGTGCCACGCGGCTGACCGGCCACAACCGCGGTAGTGACATGAACTGTGATCGAACCTGACCAACACGCATTTCTGACGTACCGTCTTTGTCAAAAGTAATCAGGCTGCATGGTTTGCTTCTAGCTTGTATAGTGGAGCCCTTGTGGCTTTCCCAAAGATCAAAACGTGTTGGAAGGCAAGAAGACCCCCAGTCCTTACCTACGCGGCTGACTGGCCACAACCGCGGTAGTGACATGAACTGTGATCAAACCTGACCAACACGCACTTCAGAACCGACGTACCCTTTGTCAAAAGTAATCAGGCTGCACGGTTTGCTTCTAGCTTGTATAGTGGAGCCCTTGTGGCTTTCCCAAAGATCAAAACGTGTTCGAAGGCAAGAAGACCCCCAGTCCTTACCTACGCGGCTGACCGGCCACAACCGCGGTAGTGACATAAATTGTGATCAAACCTGACCAACACGCATTTCAGAACCGACGTACCCGTTGTCAAAAGTAATCAGGCTGCACGGTTTGCTTCTAGCTTAATTGTATAGTAGAGCCCTTGTGGCTTTCCCAAAGATCAAAACGTGTTCGAAGGCAAGAAGACCCCAAGTCCTTACCTACGCGGCTGACCGGCCACAACCGCGGTAGTGACATGAACTGTGATAAAACCTGACCAACACGCATTTTAGAACCGACGTACCTACATAGATCAAGAACACAAAAGAGGGCGCGAGTTCGGAAAAGTCTCCGTAAAAAGCTCGCCATGTTTCGAGCACGATTCTGTGTTCTCTGCTTCGTTTTGAAGTGTTTAGTTCGGCTCAGATGTTCGCGTCAACACAATACAGCGTTGGAGCGAGCTTTTATACTACGCTCAAAACAAGTTGTCGGAGACCTTACCTACGAAACAATTTTTCAAATACCTTTACATTTCTGTAAGCCTGCTTCTATTAGATTTCTTTTAGTTTTCGTAAACGGGCGCTGCACCTCTGAGCATTGCCCTATTAGGTGACTATAGAAATGGTCTTCCACCCTACGTACATCCTACGCATTTTTGGAACTGGCAATCTATGCACAAGGCAAACGCGTTATGAACATTGCGAATGACGCACCTGAATTGCCACGATGGAGACAAAAATCGGCCCCATGGTCTGACTGCTCGCTTCTTGGCTTGTAATCATGGTGATCAGGTCGATGCCGAGCTTTTGGATGACGTCATGGCTTCTCTGGATGGAGCTGGCAAACAGGTCGAACTGCATCATCTGCTGGGCCATGGCACCCCACTGACAGCCCACTCCCGTTAAGGCGAACCATAGTGGCCGCTTCTCTGACGGTGTTTGCTCAACCACCTTAACCACCTCTCTACCGGAATCATCCACGGGTACCACGGCGTATCCGCGGTAGGGGAACTGCTTCGTGCTGGGCTTCCCCACACGATTGAGGAGGGCGTACATTGAGTCTGGGTATGGCCCCTCGGAAGCTAGGCGCTCCAGTGACGCCTGCAAAGATAGTGGAAAGAATTGAGCTGGTGTTTGTTAGTAAAAAACATTTTCGCACTTGCATTTCACATTGATTTTCGTGGCATGACCACTACAGATTGAAGAACAAATATCGGTGAGTACTTTAGCAGGCGATGATTTTCCAGACAAGAAGTTTTCAGAGAAACGATTTTCCAGACGAACAATGAAGACAACAGCTTGAAATGCGTTCACCGCACAGAAAGTACATATGCGCAAAATTTCACCTAATTTAATTTGCTGATCTGCCGGGTCCCTTTCGAAATGTCAGGGCTATTCAACCAGGCATTATCCTGAGGTTGACGTTGTTGTTGGCCACAAGTGGAGTAAGCCTTACGTGAAATCGACCGACAATTTCTCCCAGCTAGTGACGCCTTAAAAGTAACTAAATATCAGTTTCTGTGGCCCAGTTTAGAGATCTAGCTAAACACGAAGGTTCCCTCAAGTTGAACTTAGAAAAGCGCAATAAAAAGACAGGGACAATAAGAAGAAGAAGCACGCAGGACAAACGCTTGTCCTGCGTGCTTCTTCTTCTTATTGTCCCTGTCTTTTTATTGCGCTTTTCTAAGTTCAACATGTATTACCAACTCGCCCAACTTTCTGCATTGCTTGAAGTTCCCTCAAGATTTAGTGTCGCTGCAGCCTCTGGGTGTCGAGTTTAGTATCTTGAACGAATTGTAGATGTACGCGGGGATTATTGTCCGGATTCCGCGCGTCTAGAAACTGTCGTGCAGATATCCGTGCGGCACCTGTACCCTTTTTAGTAAAGCAAGCAGAACCCGCCGCCGCACGTCGTGATCGAGGCAGCACATGAAGTAAACACTATAAGAGGAACAAAGCTGGCACGAATTCAGTACTGCATTATACATCCACACTCGAATACGGCCGCCGTGGTGGCTCAGTGGTTATGGCGCTCGGCTGCTGACCTGAAACACGCGGGTTCGAAAGTCTAGAGGCCCGTGTACTGTGCGATGTCAATGCACGTTAAAGAACCCCAGATGGTCGAAATTTCCGGAGCCCTTCACTACGGCGTCCCGCATAGCCTGAGTCGCTTTGGGACGTTAAACCCCAATAAACCAAACCAAACACTCGAGTACGAGCAGAACTCGTGCGTATGGGGCGCAGTAGAATGGCGTCAGCCGTTTTCAGTCCCTTGGTCATACAAGGTTGGTTGGGCGGACGCCGTGGCGTCTTGAAACGCCTAATCACTTTGTCTTTGAAGCATCGTTTGAATTCAAGTGGAACGTTCTCTGACGGTTCAGCAGACAGCGCGGCTAGGGCGACGCTGTGTGCGAAGGAGACTATTGCAAACCTATAGAGAATCCCGTTCTGTGTAGTTGCGAGCTGATGCAGAACCCGACAGAGGGAAGTACCATTCTAACCTACGAAGTAAAGATTTCGAGTCCGTCAGAATTACCACAGGTTGAGCCGAGGAAGATCGAAGTTTTTGTAAGGACGATTCAATATCAAAGGTCTCAGCCGTTGTGGAGGTGAGGCGGTTTGGCGGTTTGGTCATTGGTTTGGCGAGGCGGGCAGGCCATGCAGCATTCAAAAAATTACCGAAGACACCTTGAAAATTCTAAAGTAGGTTTGGCGAAAGCCTTGTGGTCAACCCACTGCCACTTCCCCGAACCGCTTGGAGCGGAATCACTGGGCCGCTTCGGAGCTATGCGTCTCACTCTCTCGACTGCAGCGAGACGTCTGGCGAAGGAGCGGCGTTGCAGCTGCCACCGCCGACGCGCGCGCGCTCGTTCTACCGCTACTGTGTGACGTCGCGGTTGCTATGCACAGCTGCGCCCCCACCGGCGCGCCGGTTGCTAAGGAGGGGAGGAGGTTGCGCCGCTGCGCGGAGGAAAGGCCACAGTTGGCACGATTCCAGCGCACGGACGGACACCGCGAGCATGAGCCATTACAGGCTTTCGCCATATTATGGTATATGAAATGTCGCTGCGCTAGCTCCGCTAATCTTATCCACTGAATCATCAGTAACAGCTTTTCTGATGGTGTTCAATTCATTTTCAAAATTTTCGGGCATCACCGAACGTGTTTCCAGGAAAGGAGCACTGCGCTACAAATATTGTGTTACGTAACCCATTAATGTGACGATCAGCTAGATGGCCACCATCGGTTAGATGGTTATGGTGAGGTAATAATATCATCTATCCGTGCGAGTGACGCGATCTCCGCACAACAATCTTTTAACAGATGACGACGTGACGAAGAGACCTTCTCAGCCTCCATCTCTGCGGGCTCTGTTGTGGTAAAAACATCAATACTATAGCAATATGAGAAGAGCCTTACGAACCGTCAGAGAATCTCTGCTTCTTCCAGCCATTAGGGCTAGCCTGGGAAGACCCTTCTTCTGGTGAGGTAAAGTGTCCACGTGAGGCCCGGGGTTGCTCTCCAGAATAGCGTGAACGTTGGTTCCTCCCACACCGCAGGAGTGGACGCCGATGAGGCCACCCGGAAAGGGCAGGGCCTCGGAGACTACCTCGAGTCTGCCGTCGTGCAGCCCAGGGATGCTCGGGTGCGGCTCGTTGAAGTGCAAGTTTCGAGCTATTATTCCGGTCTCCATGGCAAAGATCACTTTGGCAATTGAAGGAATGCCTGCGAGTAACAGCAGACATACCTCAGTAAGCAGTGGCTGGTAATTTTTTATTGGCGAGCACTAATTTGCTTTGGGGCCTATTGGTGCAGATGGCTCATATAATGCATGCTGCAGAATGCTGTACACCCGGCCAAATCTTTAACTGGCTTGGGTGTTGCATCGCTAAATGCACCTTGTAAAAGGTTCTTTTCGGCTACACCACTGACATGTTCATGCTGTAATTTGACGCATGAGATCACATTTCTTGGTTCCTTTTTGTTCATACAATGTTTGAGTGGAGTACTTGCGTGTTTAGACCAAAGTTATCAGAAATATTCATGGTCTTCCACTACGAAGAGCCGAAACAACCGGAATACGCAGCAGTGGTTCTGGTCCATATGGCCTCCTTCACTGGGTAAACTACCACTCCTTTCATGGCGCACAAGTCGTTTACCCAGAGTAAGCGCAAATGCGCCACAAGAACCATTGCTGCATATTCCGCTTCTTTCGGCTCTTCATAGTGGCAGACGATGAATATTTCTGATAACATTGATCTAAACGCGCAAGTATTTCACTTCAACATAAAAATTATATGAACAAAAAGGAACCACAAAATGCCATCTCATGCGTCCAATTACAGCATGAATATTCCAGCAGTGTAGCTGAAAAGAACCTTATACAAGGGACATTTAGCAATGCAACAGCTGAGCCAGTTAAAGATTTGGCCGGGTGTACGCGCTATTATTAGGATTATGTAGATGGTACAAGCTTCAAATGTTCTTATAAGGGTTTTGTGGGTCACTGAAGCGCACCTCTGCGGAAGTTCCCCGTCGACCACTAGTGCCTCCTAGAGGCAATCATGCCGTTAAAAAACGTCGAATGAGCCGGCATACCACATCTTTGCAAGTGCCACATTGAAGAAGGCTACCAGTGGCTGCGGAGATGGATTGAGTATGTTGACTGAGCGCTGCAAATACGCTTGCGGCTTATTTGTTCTGTGCTTTTTTCGCACATGTTTTCTATCGCTTAACGCAGTGCGGCTTCAGCACTTCAGAGTAACATCGGCTTCAGAGTAACATCGTGTTTTGTCACTCTGCAGGTTTTACGGCAGACCTGGCGGCCAACGGTCGTTGTCGTAATAAATATCAAACATTTTGTCCGCGGTACCAACGCGGAACTTTCTGAGCGAGAAAAATACTGCATAAAGATATAAAATGGAAGCCAGTCGAATTTTATAAACATCTATAGGTATGTCGTATATATTAAAACCAATAACCAACACTACTTCCGACGTCTTTAGGAAAGCAGTTGCGTACTGTTGTAAACGCCTGTAATACGGCAGCGGTGCTGCCAAGAATCAGCTGTAAACACGGCATTCCCGTCCACTGCAATTTATCGGGCTCATAGTTGGCTCACCTGCACTGCAGCACATGTCGGTAAAACAAGACACTGATCAAATGTCCCAATTGCCGACATGTGCGCCATGTATGACGTTTTGTCCTTAGGTAAAGCACAGGTAAAGCTCATCGGAAGGTAACGTTTGTTGTAAGGCGAATTTATGACGCAGCTGTTTAGATTTTGCAGTTCTGAATTTGCGCTGTTTTTAAATTCAAGAACTGAGTTAGAAACTCTTTTCAGAGAGCTATTGTCGTTTATTTTTAGACATGCTGCTGCCGCTCCTCGTCCAGTCCTTAAAGGAGCCCAAAAATTACATCTTAGTTGACTGTTTTGCCTGTTGATCGCATAAAGTGAGTTACAATGGTGCTATTAGCGTCGGTAATAGCACGTATATTCCGTTTTTTATTATTTTAATGTCCCTCAAAAACAAATTCATGGCTCTGATGGTGTCCCCACACAGCGGCTGGTTTTAGCAGCGGATATGACATCACCTGGCACGAGTTTGATGTTGGACAAGCAGTAAATATACTGCAAATTGTGTGAATAAATGGAGGCACATTTTATCAGCTGTCTGCGTTTTATATTAGATCAACAAAAACAACTTCTTTGTCTAAGATAAAAGCCCTGCAAAGCAAGTAAAATTAAAATACACCACCAGGGGCTCTGGCATGGAAACGACGCTGCCATTCTCAGCAAGAACGAGTTACAGAGAGCAGGCAACCATGGAATACAAACTTCCGCGACGTGCTCTGGCAGGCTGATTTGATTGGTTGCGCCAGGTGCCGTCATTGGGAGAGCGAAATAGGAGTGGGAAGCCCCGCCGGAATCGAGTTGAGGGCAACGTTTTGTTTGCTTGTATTTTGAAATTTCTTCATTGAATTACTTCCGTTCCTGTGCATCGATTCCTGAAATTCTTTTTAAGTAAGCATCTATGTGACATAAAGAATCCACCTGAAGTATAGCCGGTATCCCACCAAGCAGTGTTTCGCAGCCCCTTTAATGGTGGCGAAAGAGGCCCTGTGCTCCCAGAAGTCACTCGGTACGTGAAATTGATTTACGATTTTTATACTTTCAAAGGCGGTATCGATGCAGCTATTGCAAGACATTTTGGTGGCAGTGCCGTAGCTAGGAGCGAATATAACACGACGTATTGTTGAATGAATGGGGAAAGGAGACAGCGGAACATCACCATGCCTTGCCTCCAATCCGAGTACTTCCACTCCATTCTGCGTATGCTCCTCTCTGTTCTCCAGCAATAGCTTTGCCTCCATTCTCACCACTTTTCCTGTCTTCTACACCCCTTTCTATTACCCTAATTTCCCCTCAGTTTCCTATAGTGGCGCAAGATGCCGCTGAAGCCAGGAATGGGCGCCTAACGATGTGCTCTAGAAGCACACAATCCTACAGTGTACAAACTATTGACCATCTGCGATTGTTTCACGCAGACGGCATTTAACGGGGTCTACATGGCGGCGAAGAAGGCGAAAAGCACCCTTCTTTCTTTTGTACTTTTGGAGTGCCCTACAAAATGTTGTATTCTGGATGTTGCACATTCGATGCAAAAGTGGGCTTGGCAACGAGCTTCACAGGCTTGTTCACATGACAACAATGAAGTTTAATAAAAAAAGAAACCCGCGCAAGAGACGTTGTCGCATTCGCAGGACATTGGTGATGTCTGTCTCAATAAGAAAGGACAAAACCGTCATCAAACAACCAGTCTACGCCAAACTTTCTATGCGCACCAGTTTGTGTCGTCCCTGTGTTGTCCGAAGTCTTTTTCAAAAGCGCAATTATGTGTTACCATGTTTCTATACTAGAGAACGGCCGAGGGTAAAACTATAATGTGTGTAACAGCGCAGGCGAGTTTTTATCTTCCATCTGTATTTTGATAATAACATGTATATGAACGAAACGCAAGTAAAATAAAATGGATAACAGTTAGCGCTCTATCTTTTGTTTCCCTTGTTCTTCTTGTTCTTATCCATATCTTAGCTTTATTATCACCGCTATACAACGGCTTACCACCCTCCAGCAAATGGCATGACTGAACGTTTCAGGCGCCTAATGAACGATGTGCTGGCCGTGTGTGTAGCGTGTTACCATTCAGGTTGGGACCACATTTTTCTGTTTTGTAACATACGCTTTCAACGCTGCCACACAGCGCAACTCGCTTATCTCTATTCTGCCTTCTTTATGGACGCGAGCCCACCGCCACCACGGATACCGTGCGCCCCTGTCGCCTCATAAACTTTCCCGAGCTTTTACAAAGTAGGACCGGAACTGCCTCTTATATGTAGAATGATGTGAGGTGAGTATATACTGGTTTCATGCGAGTGGAAAAGAAGCAAAGCAACTTAGAGCTGTCGGTTATCTTACCGGATGCACCCTCGGAGTGACCCATGTTGCTTTTGACAGATCCAACCTTGAGCGGTGCCTTTCTTTCCGCTGGACAGAGGACAGCGCTGAAGGCTCCGCACTCCTGGGTGTCGCCCGCCTTGGTACCCGTGCCGTGAGCTTCAACATAGAAGACATCCTGTGGGTCCACTTTGGCCTCGGCGTACACCTCTGTCAGTAGTTGCTTGTGGGCACTGCCGGACGGATATGTGGGGCCTGGGATCACAGAGAAAAAAAGCTGAATTCACCCCTTCGCCGGTTTTAAGACTTGATGAACACCGCTGCAAGTTTCCCAAAGTACAACGCTGTTCAAAACTTTGAGTGTCGTTAAAGTGACTGGGAGGGAAGAGAAGGACAGTTATTAAGTTATTGAGATTGAGACAGTTATTGAACGGTTTAACGTCCCAAAGCGACTCAGGCTGTGGGGGACGCCTTAGTGGAGGGCCCCGGATGATTTCGACCACCTGGGGTTCTTTAACATGCACTGACATCGCACAGTACACGGGCCTCTATAATTTCTACTCCATCGAAAGTCGACCGCCGTAGCCGGGATCGAACCCGCGTCTTTCGGGTTAGCAGCCGAGCACCATAACCACCGAGCCACCGCAGCGGCTGCAAAAATGAGTCTCAATAGGCTGCACGAGACAGCCGAAGATGTAGGAGTGAGGCGTGTGTTGACGTATGAGGTTACAGAAAGTCAGACACGACTGCGCTACTGAACATCGAATATCCCTCCAGCCCTTTGGTGAAAATTTGCTATCGAATAAGGTGGCAAAGACTGAGGAATGATTTTATTGCAATAGAAGCCCCCAAAACAGTTCTTTAACGCCCTTTCTACCGTGATCGGTTACCAAGAACAGAAAGTGGCCTGGGCTGTGGTTCCTCAGCAGGCTGACCTCTCTAACTGCGAAGATTTATAAATTACTATGAGTTTTCTTAGCAGCCGCGTGCCGTCGCTCTGGTCGGCAGTAATGATAATTATTGCTTTCCTTACATTGCAGTTAGAGGATTTCCCTTAAACATACTGTGCTGGTTAACAACCCTGCCCTACATTCCCTTTACAAATGGCGACTCGCACAACACGAGAAGAAACGTTGATTTTGAGTGCCGTCTGTGCTGGCAGAAGGCGCCTGCACTAACAAAACGTACCCACGATATAGGAGCATTGAGTACTGATAATGCGAAATGTCGGGTTAAGTAATATTCGCAGTCAGTGACTGTCGAGGACATCAGCGCTTACGAGTATAGGCTAGTTACGGGAACGTCACCTGCCTTGTGCTTTGCGTTGTGCATGGTGCACGATACTAAGAACCCGTGTCTCTATCTTCTGTGAAGCTAGGGCAGGTTGCTTTCACGTCCTGCCGCTTGAATGGTTGCTTAACCTCCGTGGAAAGGAGAATTTGTATGCCCTGCAGCGCTAAGGTGACGCGCGACTAACCATGAGAGCTAATCAAGACTTTAAAGGAGTGTCACCTTCAATCTTGTATCCGTCCGTGTTGGTCTTGATGTGAATAATCCTGGCGTACACTCGACGGGCCTCGGTCTCCCGTTGCAGAAACACAGCACCCACAGTTTCACTTCTTGTGTATCCATTGGCTGCACATAAAACAATGTAGTTAGTAAATAAAGCTTCAATTTTTCCATAGCATGTGTCGATGTAGGGTACGCAACTCTATTAGGGAGTGGCTACCAGTGGAGTCTCATGCGCTGTGCAGATCATTAGTGAGTTAATAGGACGCGCCTACCTGCAGCGGTAGCTCGTGACCGGCACCTGTGCTTCCAGCGGGGTAGCGCGACTGCGTAGCGCGCATGGGGCAGCGGTAAAATAGCCGCGATGGTATCCAGCTTTGGAGACAGGACGCGTAAAAATTACGAGGTGCGCTTAAGTCTCCGTACGTGCGGAAATAAGAAAGCTGTGTGCGTTCCACCAGCTGCGCCATCTACTGGGGCCAGAGCCTTAAATGGCGAGGGGGTTTTTTCAGTGGGTGACGCATGATGGCGCTACGGCTACACGCCAAGCACGGAGGAAATTTACCGGGAACGGAGGAAATTTGGTACTCGCTTTATTGCGGCATATTTAATTAACATACTGATAATTACTCATGTAGGCCTCAGTACATATATCCAAGATACGTTTTTGAGAACTGTGCCTTCTCTAGACGCGCCTTTATTCAGCTTCACACGTCGAAGTGTCGTGGCGCGGTGGTCGGTGAACTGTCGCCTGTGCGGACTACCAGAAACGACTGATCATTGCTTTGTGTGGTGTCGTGACGCAGTGTATTTCTAAGACATACTACAGCGGACAATCAAAAAGGACATTGAGATCTCGCTTTACAGTATACGGTTCTTGCCTGTCCTGAGAGACTCTGGGATTCTGTGCAATTTGTTAATGCAGACTGCACATTTCATCCTCTGGATGAGCCGCACGATGGATCGACACACAGAACCACCTCGTTCATCTAAGTATCCGTTCAGTGAACAGTGCGCCTTGGTGAGGGGGGTTTACGCTGCGCAGGACCGGCCGCCTGAATGGTTGGCGATTTTTGACGCACGTGCATGTCTCCCGCAATTTTGATGTGCTGGTCGAATGCAGTGTACGAAGATATGAGAATGTGTGTCTGCATCGCGGAATAATATGCGTGTACGTAAAACATTTGGCAGCTTGGCATTTCGTTGCAACAACGAAAATTTAAGTGTCGAGGTGGAGTGGCAGCGTCGTCGTCTCGCACGACGCGGCCCCGGTTCAATTCGGACTTACCCACCAATTTAATGTTTTTACTTTTATTCTGTGACACATTTCGCCGACGGTTTTTGCAGACAGAAGGCCCTGAACTGAACCATCTAATGCTTTCGCACTAATTAGCAAAGAATAATAAATGGCTGCCCTGCAATGACCTGTTGGGTGAGGGTGGCGCTCGAGATGGATGGAATTAACAGGAGCCACGCCACGTAACCGCTTGCACCAACGCGCTTGCAGGATAATGAGCCGCGAAGGGAAGATTCGTTCTACGTATAAACACGTATCACGCAGGTGTTTATCAAGGGATCGGGCTGTAATTATCGCTGGCCGTACGCTACCATGATTCATAAATCCAAGCTGACATGCTTTTGTGTTCCCTCTTAGTCCACTGACTTCAGCGTGGCAGAAATAGGTTTGAAGAAAAATTCAGCCTCAAATAGGCTGCAGGTTTCCGGCAAGAGGACTTGTTCTTCTGTTTCGAAAAGTCTATTTGAAAAAAACAATGAGACGAAACTCTGGGTAACCCTTTGCGAGGTTTGAATTATGTTTCCACGTTTAGATGCATAATAGTTTGTTTCATTTGCGTTGAAGAGTGCGCGAGTGAATTTTCATTACTCTGAAAAATTCTTTGCCAAAACGCTTTGCCGAAGCGAGTAAAGTACGTACCGTCTTTGTCGAATGTCTTGCACGTCCCGTCTGGTGAAAGCATGTTAAGTTTAAGTTCGTTAAGCGTCGAGCAGGGATTGAGGAGTAGGTTCGATCCACCCATTATAGCCGCATCGCACTGCCCCGACCGCAGAGCCAGCATGGCGTGGTTAAACGAAGTCATAGATGACGACGAGGCCGTGTCCATAGTGGAGCTGGGACCTGTATGAAGCGTGGGGAGGATGCATACGAGTCAGATCAGTTAAAAGTTTTGTAAAAAACTATTTTGCCCGGAAAACCGGTCTAACACGCAAGACAGTGATGTCAGTTCACTATGGAAAACTTCAGGGGGGGTGGTGGTGCTGAAAACATTTATTAAATCATAGGGAGAGGTGTTGGGGGTCGTGACCTGAAGGGTCACGCCCTTACAACCACTAGGTGGGATGCCTAGACAGGTACCCCATTGGCGTTTGCCGCAGCCCGGGCGCGCTGCGTTAAGGCCCTTTGGGCCTCGAGGGTGCAGCAACCGGACAGGGTCGCCTCCCAGTCCTCTCGGGTGGGGTTTGGGATAGGGGGTAGGGATGGGTTCTGCTGGCAGGCCCACACCATGTGGTAAGTGTCAGACACCTCCCCACAGTGTGAGCACCGCCCGTCGAATTGAGGATCGAAATGTTGCAGAGTTGCCGGGCACAACATCGTGTTGGTGAGCAGGCGCAGGAGTACCCGCTCGTTGATCTTCCCCAGCCCTTTGCACGGGGTGGGAAGAGTTTGGTGCGTGGATTTGTAATACTCGCATATTTCTTTAAAAGTATAAATCGGATTGAAATCAGTGTCCTGGTCGGCGTCGGGTCCCGTGGGAAATGCCCGGAGAGAGAGCGCGCGGGCGGCGGCGTCGGCTGCCTCATTTCCGTGGACGCCTTGGTGACCTGGAGCCCAAACGAGAGATCGGTGCGCGGGATCAGAGTCTCGGCTACAATTTTGGTAAATGCGATAAGCTAGGGGAGTAACCCACCCTTGCGTGACGTTACGGCAAGCCCCTCGCGAGTCGGTGATTATGTATTTGGAGGAGGTGTGAGAGGCTGCCAAAGCGATGGCAACCTCTTCTGCGTGAATTGCTGACTGGGCCTTGAAAGTAAGGGCGTCTACTGTTTTACCCTCGTGGACAACCGCGGCCGTGTACCATCCCCTGGGGTCCGGGCCGGACGCGTCCACGTAGAAGACTCCTGGTTTGCTCCGAAAATGGCGGTCCAAGGCTTCCGCCCGCGCCAGGCGCCTGCCATTATGATCCTCTTTGGACATATTGGTGGGGAGAGGCCGCACGTGGAGGGCGCGTCTCCAGTGTACGGGAAGGCGGCATCTCTCCTCTGTGAATTGAGTGTGCTGGATGTGAAGTCGGGCTAAAAGGCGGCGACCCGACCCTGTCTTTGTGAGACGAGTGTATTGGTTGTTGAGGTGGGCCTCCCGAAGCTCCCTAAAAGTGTGAACCATCCCCAGTGCCAAAAGGCGGCTGGTAGAGGTAGAGACGGGGAGGTCCAGCGCTCGTTTCATGATTTTGCGGAGGATGACCTCGAGGGCATCCTCCTCCTGTTTCCGCAGGTGGAGATAGGGAGTCGAATGCAAGATTCGACTGGTCACGAATGCGTTCGCCAGCCGCAAGGCGTCTTTGCATCGTAACCCACCGCGCTTGTTGGAAACCCGGCGGACCATGCGGCCCACCTGGTCCCCCACCTGCCGGAGCTTGGCGAGTGTTGTGTCGCAGCGTCGCTGGTTGTGTATGAAAAGTCCGAGGACTCTGATTTCCTTGGATTCGCGAATGGGACCGCTTTGCAACGAGATATTGATTTGGGTCGAGCATGTGCGCGAGGGACGCAAATGCACGAATTCCAATTTCTGCGGGGAGCATTGCAGGCCACAGTCTCGAGCATAGCGGTCCACTATGCTGGCGGCCGTTTGCAGGCTGGTATCCATATCCCCCAGGCGCCCTTGCGTAGCCCAGATGGTGATGTCGTCGGCGTACAGCGCGTGCTGGACCCCTTCGACCGCACCCAGTAGGGCGGGTAGGCGCATCATGGCAATGTTGAATAGCAGAGGGGACAGCACCGCGCCTTGTGGAGTCCCCCTCGTGCCGAGCAGGAAAGGTCCGTGCTCTTAGTCCTGTATTCTGATGTAGGATAGTCTGTCCGTGAGAAATTGTTTAACGTAATTGAAGGTATTGGTGCCGCAGTGAGTTTGACTCAAATGTGTGAGTATGATCTCGTGAGTTACGTTATCGAACGCTCCTTTCAGGTCGAGCGCAAGGACTATTTGTCGTTTTGGGGGTGTGTAATGGGGTTCAAGATTTCGCGGTCGAGTTGGAGGAGGTCGAGGAGGTCCAGGGGGGCACTTTGTTGACCTAAAGTGAGGTGAGTCGAAAGCCTAAGTGTGGTGTTTCTGCTTGTGTCACTGATGTGTTAAGATGTTAAGCTTCGCCTCTAAGAGTGAAACGCGACAGCGTCTTGCAACGCTGCCAGGGAGTCCACAGAACGCCATCGCCCGTTAGGTTCTACGCCTTGCTCGTCGGTAAATTAGTTTTTGAGGAAAGGAAATGTATTCTCGCATACCTAGGTGGACACCTGAACCTCGCCGTAACGGGAAGGGAGGAAGATGGGAGTGAACGAAGGCACCGTATTCACTAGACGCGCCTTTATTCGTTCCAAACCATAGAGATGGCATGGCGGAGTCAATTTTTGCCAGACTCCGCCATGCCATCTCTATGGTTTGGAACGAATAAAGGCGCGTCTAGTGAATACGGTGCCTTCGTTCACTCCCATCTTCCTCCCTTCCCGTTACGGCGAGGAGTGGTTAGCATGCGTCTCGCACTCCGGAGACCAGGGTTCGATTCCCGAACTCGACCAATTTCTTACTCTGTTTTATTTATTTTTCACTATACGAACCCTTTAATTGGTTGCATGGTTACTAGCTAAAGTACAATTGGCCCTGTTTGAAATTCGCGCTCTGTGACGTCACGACCGTTTCGACCAATTGAAAAGCGTGACATTTCTGTCGACAACTCCTGCTTACAACGATGAGGCATTAAAGCCGTCCGCCTTAACACTGCAGAGTTTGACTAAGCGAAGAATGCTTACTGAACGAATTTCACCCCGCTCACTGCACTGAGCATTTTCTCAACTTTGTCGGTCTCCATGATTACTGTAGTTTGTCTGCATTATCGCTGTCCTTATGCTTCAAGCAACCACGAGATCAGTGCACAGCTTAAATATATAGAACTAATAATGGACAGTTTCGTCCATCAGGGTTCTTTATAGTGCGCCGACAGTGCGCGGCACACGGACTTGCTTTGTATTTCGCCTACACCGAAATGCGGCTGCTACAATATTGAACTTTGAGGGAAGTAAGAAGCAAACAGTGCCGTGTACTCTGCCATATTCCAGCGCACGTAAAATGCTGCCAGGTGGTCTATAATTATCCTGGAACCGTCCACCACTCAACATCTTTCTCTGCATCTTCCTTCCGCCTAATGCTTTCTCTGACGGTGGGGTTGGGAAGTCCAAGAGACAATCGACTTGAAAGAATGAAATCACAATGTGAACTGTAGCTAAAAATGAAATACAATTTTATAATGGAAGTCCCAAACTGAAAGGAATGGGGAGCCGCGTTGGTTTTCCTTTTTCTTTTAACAAGATTCTTCGCAAAACAGCCAATGTCAGGAAAATTGTCTGCCAGGTTCATTTGTCAAGGATTCACGGGATTCAATACGGAACTGTACGGTAGTCGAGGCCGAAGAGGCAGCCGTGGCTCTAGCGGCAGCGGAGGGCTACCGATCCAACAGGTCCATAACAATACTCACCGACTCACAAGCTGCATGCCGGAACTACCTAAACGACAGAATCAGCCACAGCGCGCTCCGCATTCTCCGCTCAAGAGGCAAAACCGAAAACAGCCAGGCCAAACACACGATAGTCTGGGTGCCGGGACATACCGACATTACGGGAAATCAGGAGGCGGATAGGATAGCTCGAGGGTACGCTACAAACCGAGCATCCAACATTCCCGACAACGCTGAGGAACCCGAGCCGGTAGCCCAAAGCTATACAGACATTCTTAACTACTACAGAGGGATCAGACGAAAATACCCGCCCCCACACAAACAACTCAATAGAGAAGACGCCGTAGCATGGCGGCAGTTACAAACGGGAACATTCCCGTGCCTAAACATCCCAAGTAAAGTACATCCTAAGTAACATCCACGCAGTACAAGAGCGAGTGCCCGTGGTGTGGAGACAAACCAACCCTATACCATACCACATGGGCTTGCCAGAAAACAGACAAGCTACCCGTAATTGAAAACCCGAGTGCGGAACAGATGGTGGTGGTGAAAACATTTATTACGAATGAGCAGGAGGTATGTTTGGATCAGCCCGTAAGGGACCGATCCTTACAAACACTAGGTGGAGGTCCCTAGTATGGGACCTCAGTGGCGGTTGCTGCCGCCCGGGCGCGCCCGACTAAGGCTTGTTGGGCCTGTAAGTCGTGGCAGCCGAGCAGGGTCGCCTCCCAGTCCTCCCGGGTTGGGTTGGGGATGGGGGGAATAGCGGGGTTGGAAGGGCAGGCCCACACCATGTGATAGGTGTCAGAAGACACTGCACTACAGTGTGGGCAGCTGCCGCTAAAGGAGGGGTCAAAATGTTTTAGCGCTGCCGGGCACAGCAATGTATTGGTGAGAAGGCGGAGAAGGAGTCGCTCATCCGCCTTCTTCAGGCCTTTACATGGGCTAGGGTAAAGGCGATGACAATTTTGATAATATGTTGTAATATCTTTGAATGTATAGATCGAATTAAAATCGGGTTCCTGATCGGATGGGGAGGAGAAAACAGCCCGGTGAGAGAGCGCGAGAGGATACTATCCAGCGACATCCTGAAAGTCCAACAAGGACTATTAAGGCGTGCACGCAGGGCAGCTACCCTCAGCGGAGCCCTGGACTAGGGGAACTGACCCTGATGATACCATGGCAGACTCCATCTGAAGCCACAAAAAAAATCTTGTAAAATAGAGCAAATAAACGTTTTCCACCACCACCACCCGCTTCCGTTGCGCCAGAAACTTCAGTGCGCTTAACATTGTATCAGCGCACTCCAGCTAACTTCTGCTTTTCAAGTAGTAGATGCATTTATTGCATGCATTTCAAGCATTTTAAACGGTGAAAGCGTTGCTGGTGTTTACGAAGTGCACCAGTGACAGTGAAAAATTTATTGTCTTGTACATTTGCGGCTCATTTCGGACATATTTTCCTTCTCATGTGAAGAAAGAGGTGCTGCACATCGCTTTCTTCTTATACTGGCGTTAGCCGATGCATCCCGGCTCTCCGCTCGGCACTCGCCGTGGTGTAATGGCGTCATAACTTTTTCCCGTCACCCACTGTTCTCTTTTCACTGCGTTTCATCACAGAATTCTATTTTTTCTTTCTTTGAACGTACACAAATAATTTCCATTTACACTTCTATCATTTCCATAGTGATAATATTACTTTCTTGTTGTACCATCCCGGCCGCGGCGGTTGAATTTCTATGAAGGCGAAATCCTAGAGGCCCGTGTACTGTGCGATGTCAGTGCACGTTAAAGAACCCCAGGTGGTCGAAATTATCCGGAGCTCTTCACTACGGCTTCTCTCATAGCCTTAGTCGCTTTGGGACGTTAAGCCCCATAAAACCAAACCAAAACCAAATCATTGCACAAATAGTCGCCTCGGTGTGTTACATGTATTATTAAACTGAACAGATAACCACATTACGCCTTTCTTCCGGTGCTCCTCGTTTATAGTTTGTTCCAATCTTATGAACTGTCGTTTCCGCATATAAAATTCCTAGAGCCATTATAAGTGCTTCCCTCTCCACTGCACTGGTGATTGTGATTGCGTGAAGTTAATGAATGAATAAAAGGATTTTTGACAGTGCTGCGTCTGACAGCGGAGCGCCGCGTGTGCCAGCCCAGCGTTGCGCGTGTGCACGTGCGAATGGTGTGCGCGACGCGACCACAACGAAGAGCGCGGTGAGCACGAGGAGCGGAGAGCTTGCGTGTCAGAAAACCGAGGTGTGAAGGAAGACCGCGCAGCGGAAATCTGGTCATTCAAACATGGAGGTAGCAGCCGTCGGACATTTGGTCCGTGCTGCCGGGAAGGGAAAACTTTATTTACACTAATGGTTTTTCCTGCTGTTTGGGGGCATCTTCAGAGACGTCTTGGTTCTACCCCCAGGAGCCTTCTCTGTCGAAGTCGTCCGCCTCTAATCAGTGGTCGGTTGCCCTCAGTCCAGGGCTCCGCTGGCCACTGCCGCCCGTTGAGCTCGCTGTACCAGACCTCGTTGGTCTTCACTGCGGTCGCTGGACAGCAGAGTCTCCCACTGCTCCGCACTCGGGTTTTGTATTTTGGGGACCACGTCTATGTTTTGGCAGACCCATGTGATGTGGTATAAAGTAGGTTTTTCGTCGCACCACGGACATTTGTCCGTGTATATCGTAGGCTGCATTTTGTTTAGTATGTGTAGGTTTGGGAAAGAGCCTGTTTGTAATTGTCTCCAAGTGACAGCTTCCTCTCTGCTGAGAGATTTGTGCGGTGGGGGATATCGCATTCTTCTGCCTCTATAGTTTTGTAGGATTCCGCTAGGTGGCGCCGCCCTGGTTAGCTGGCTGCCTACCGCGCTCTGCTTTAACCTGCCCCTGGCCTGGTCCAGGGCCTCGCCCGCCCCTGGATTTACACTCCATCGCTTCAGGAAGGCTCCCGAAGCACGTTGAAACCATCGGCATCACGGCCCGCTGCCGAACTGGCCCTCCAAGCGTCTCCAAAATTGTGAAGCGGCGCGGCGCCTCGCTAAACCTAACGCGCCGCGCCTCCACCGCCGCAATGCAGCGTCTGACCAAGCCCCTGCAGCCCAGACCCACCGATGCCGCCAACGCGGGGCCTGTTCCAACCACGTCGACAGCCGTCTCTCAAACGGGTACGTTCAACGCCGCCCACGCAACCGAGCACATTCCTGCCGCACTGCACGCCTTGAGCGACGCTGGGAGCACCGGATCGACGGCCGCGGCGCAGCCGGCAGCGTTCGTCGTCGGCGCAGCGTCCACACCTAGCCAACTCCACGCTACAAGGGACGCCAAGAGCTTCGGGGCCATAGACGCGTCGCAGCCGGCTGCGTTCGTCGCCGCCGCTGGAGCCGCTGCACCTACTCCAGCCAAAGGTCCCACTGACACCAAGACCTCCAGCCCGGCACCCGCGTCGCACACTGAGACTCCGGCTGAGGACTCAGACATGGACCTTACGACGTCCCCAGCAGACGACACTCCTTCCCAGGAAATCGGCTGGACCACCATCGGTGCCAACCGTAAGCCTGCCACCGCAGCCCGACCCCGCGCCGAGCTCATCACAGTTGCCATCCAGCTTCCCCCTGGAACCCTCACCCCCAAGCTACCTCTCTACGACGTACTCGCCGCAGTAGCCTCCGCTGCGCAACTTTCCTCGAAGACCAGTGCCGACATCACCCTTCAGGCCAAGCCAGCCCAAAGCCTTGTGTTTCTAAAGACTCATTCTCCTCTCACCGCCCACCTCCTACTCTCTGTCACGCATCTTCAGCTTCATGGTAAGCCTGTCACCATCAAAACTTACACCCCCCATCCTCCCATCTCATGCCTCGGCGTCATCCATAACGTCGGGGGCCACTTCACTCCTGATGACCTCATGCATGACCTGGAATCTTTCAAAACAGATATTCTCGCTGCTCGCATGATGGGATCCACTCAATCAGTGCTCATAACGTTCGCTGGCACCGTCATCCCCCACTTTGTTTATTTCAAACGCGTTGCCTTCCGGTGCCGTCCTCATAAACCTAAGCCTCCCACCTGCACCCGTTGTCTCACTCTAGGCCATCGCGCCCACCAATGCCCCCAGCACAGCGTTCCGGCCAAGTGCCGTCGCTGTGCTGCTCCTCTACCCGCTGACCCTTCCGCTCATGTGTGTGCCCAGCCCTGGTGCGTTCATTGCCAGGTGAACACCCACCCCTCCCTCGACCCCACTTGCCCCTTCATCCTTGCTAAGCAACGCGAGTGTGCTAAAGCTGCATACCTCCGACGCCTAGCTTTGCGCCGGGCCACTCAACCCACCAACCCTCCCCCCTCCCCCGCCTCCTCCTCCTCCTCTAATCATGAATCTCCATCATCTCCGATCACGTCACCACCAGGCTCCTACGCCGCCATAGTTAAAGGATCCTCGGTGCCAGCGTCCCTCTCTTCCACTACACCACCCTCTCCATCCTTGACTGACGAGAGCCGCTCCTTCGACCTCCGGCTCGCAATGCTGGAACGCCAGCAGCGAGAGCAGCAGCGCATTTCCCACGATCTACAACAGCAGATACATGCCTTGACTCAAACCCTCCAGACAACCACCTCCTCTCTTACCTCCCAGCTTAGCAAGCTAAATGAGCACCTTGCCACGTTCACCACTCCTTCCTCCAGCGCCCAGGTCGCCCCTTTGGCTGACCTTGTAGAAACCACCACACAGGCACATCACACTCGCTTGGTTCAGCTGGAAACTTCGGTTCTCCAGATCCTTACCACCCTCCAAGCACAATCAAAGCAATTGGAATCCTTCGCATCTAAGCTCCAATCCGTCCATGAGTCACTGCCCCCGGCAAAAAAGAAGGAACGCGTACCATCGCGTTCCTCTCCACTATCATAATGGCGTTTGGCGAGGACCTCGAGATTGTGCAGTGGAACTGCCGAAATCTTTGCCACAATAAGACCCCCCTCCACCAGTATCTACTCACCCGCCCCTCCCTACCTCATTTTCTCCTTCTCCAGGAGACCCGGACGGCCCGCAATGTCCCAGGCTACCGCGCCTACCATGCCACTACGGCCACACCACTTGCGTCTATTTATGTACGCAGTGACGTGCTCGTAGAGCAAATTGACATCCCCTCCACCCTCCTTAAATATTTAGTTGGTGTGGTTTATTACCACCCTTCTTCCCGCATCTCACTCGTCCTTTTCTCTTTTTACAACCCCCCTGTCACTTCCTCTTTATTCTCTGCTCTGGGCAAATTCCTTCACTCTCTTTCTTCTACCTCCCATCTCCTTTTTGGTGGTGACTTTAATGCCCCTCACACACTCTGGGGCTACCCACAAACCCTCAAACCCGGCCGCCTCCTACATTGTCTGGCCCAGGAACGCCACCTCACCCTTCTTAATACTCCTGGCTCTCCTACTCGAGCGGGCACTGCCTCACAACGCCCTACGACACCCGACCTCACTTTCTCTCGGGGTTCACTTTCCTTTCACTGGCAGGTGACAGCCGAAACTCTTCTAAGTGACCACTTTCTCATCCATATCACCACCTCTCTCTCCCACATCCCTCGCTGTCATCCGATTATTCACACTGACTGGCATGCTTTTCGCACTAATCTCGCCTCCGACTCCTTTCAATCATACGACGACTGGACGTCGCGCATCTCTGCAGCGCTCACGTCCAGTAGCCGTCGCGTTCGCTCTCGTTACCCAATCCAAGACCCAGATCCTCACCTTCTCCGTTTATGGCGTCGCCGTAAACGTCTTCAACGCTCCTTTCGCTCCCAACCACACAATGCCCAACTTTCCTCCCGGATCACTGCTTTGCGGGCCGAGATCGTCGCCCACTGCGCCTCCCTCGAGCACTCTCGTTGGAGTGCTCTTTGTGACCGTCTTGACTCTGCATTGCACTCGCGATCCACATGGTCTCTCTTCAAATCCCTCCTTGGCACTAAGCCTGCCCTTGCTCCCACTCTAGCTAAAGCCCTCACTCAAGGAACTCCCTCCGATGTTTTTGATCAGCTCGCCTCTCTCTATCTCCCGCCCCCTCTGGCACCCTCCTACCCGGTGTACTGCGGTGGACCTAACCCCGATCTGGACCAATCCTTCACTCTCCGGGAGCTCGAATCGGCTCTGGCTGCTAATGCTACACGCTCGGCTCCCGGTGAGGATGCCATTACATACACCACACTTCGCAACCTTCCTGACTGCGCCAAAGAATTCCTCCTTAAAACCTACAATGATGCATGGGACAGCGGCTGCCTGCCCAGCTCCTGGACCTCCTCCCTCATTTCTATGATTCCAAAGCCGGGCAAGCCTCCCTCTCTCTCTAACCTCCGCCCAATCTCCCTGACATCATGTGTTGGTAAGACCCTTGAGCGAATGGCCCTGACTCGCCTCTCTAATTTTCTCGAGACAAGGGAGTTCTTCCCTCATTCTCTCATCGGCTTCCGACGCCACGTCTGTGCACAGGACATGTTTCTGGTTCTCCAGCACACGTTTCTGTCACCTACCCCCACTCAAATTCACGCACTTGTGACCGTCGATGTTCGCAAGGCCTTCGACGGTGTTTGCCACGACCACATTCTTTCCCAACTCGCCTTCCTAGACTGTGGCTCCCGCATGTACTGTTATATCCGCTCATTCCTCTCTAAACGTGTCGCTCGCTTTCGAGTCGACACCTATCTGTCCGACCCCCACAACCTCACCCGAGGCACTCCTCAAGGTGCTGTTCTCTCTCCTACCCTTTTCAATCTTGCTATGGCCCCTCTCGCCTCCCAGCTAGCTGAAATTCCCGACCTGCATCATATATTTTACGCCGATGACATCACTCTCTGGTGTTCATCTGGCTCTCCCGGTCACGTACAGGACACCCTGCAACGTGGCCTAGATCTCATCGACTCCTTTCTCACCACCGCTGGCCTCTCTCCTGCTCCTGAGAAATCCGAGCTTCTCCTTCTCAGCCATTCCTCCTACCAGCGCTCACACAACCACTTCGTCTCTCTCCACCTTTCTGGCTCTCCCATTCCTGTCGTCACACAGTGCAAAGTTCTTGGCTTCCCTTTGCATGCGGCTAAGAATGTGCAATCCCTTCACCGCGCTGTCACCACCTGCCACTCTGTAACTCACCTCCTGCGGCGCGTGGTCACTCGACGCTCAGGTCTCCACGAGGCTCACGCGTGCCGAGTTGCCCACGCGCTGGCCCTCAACAAGGTCTTGTACTTTGCACCCTACGCTTCCTTCACTCAGACTCAACTTAACGCTCTCGAGACTGCCCTTGTGGGCCTCTACAAGGCAGCTCTCAACCTCCCTATCACTACCTCTACCACTAAGCTTTTTGCCACAGGCCTCTTCCATCCTCTTCGTTCTCTTCTCAGTCTCCATCGTGACTCGCAGCTTGCCCGGCTTTCCCTTACCCGTCAGGGTCAGTGGTTATTGACTCAAGCGGGTATCTCGCCCATTCCAATCTCCCCGTTTACCTCTCCTATTCCCACCCCCGCCCCCAATCTTCGTATCCTTCCCCTCCCGACCAACATGTCCCCCGTCCTGCACGCCGGACGTCGTCATGCGGCCGCACAGCACCATTCCCCTCTCTTTGATACCCAGGGTGTAGCTTACACGGATGCCTCCTTCGTGGCTCCTCGAGGTTCCTGCGGCTACGCCCTGTACCATCCACACCTCCCTGCTCCTGAAACCCACACCAGTGGGCCGTATCTACACCCTCCAGACGCATTGTCCCTCGAGGTCCTCGCCATTGCGCATGCCCTCCAGTCATTTTCCCTCCTTCCCTCTCTCCAAGAGTACACAGTCTATTCGGACTCACAAGCCGCTATACACCACATACAGAAACGCACCCTGACCCCTTCTCTCCAACAGGAGGTCGAACGAGCGGTCTCCGCACTGCAGCCTTCCATCGTTTTCCTCCGCTGGGTCCCTGGGCATTCAGGGATTGACGGCAATGAGCTGGCCCATCAGCTCGCCCGCGACACACTTTTCCGGGCACCGTTGATCCCCTGGCCCAAGCCCTCGGAGGACGGTGGGAGACTCACCCTTCGCCGCACCATAAAAGAGGTCTACCTTGAGCTCCGCCTCGACAAACGCCTTTACCCTCCCCCTCATCCATCACTCACGGTGCCGGAGTCTCGCCTTCTTCGGCACATTCAGATGAATGCAATTATCACCCCGTCCCGCCTCTTCCTCTATCGCTATCGATCGGACCCTTCCTGTCCCAACTGCCCCTGTATCTATGCGGACCTGGCCCATTGCCTATTCTATTGCCCGGCTGCTCAGCAGTCGGCTTCCTTCCCCCCACCCTCTCTATCCATCACCACCTGGCTCGACTGGCTTGGCGCTGAAGGGGAAGAAGAACAGCGGCTTCTGGTCGCCCAGGCGGTCGAAATGCTCGGCCTGTAAATTATGGTTGATTAAAAGTCTTTTACTACTACTACTAGTTTTGTAGTATGGCCGAGTATTCCCTGGGTGCTGGCGCAAGTTCCGCGGTCTCGTCGGATGCTCGGAAAGTAATGTATCCTCGAGCTATCCTGTCGGCCTCTCGGTTCCCGGGGGCCTCCCCTGTATCACCGACGTAAGCCTCTTGCGTCCCTTTGAAGGCGGCCGATGGATTGAGGGTCCGTGCGGCCGAGAGGCTTTCTTGGATAGCCTGTATAAGCTTACGGCGTTTCGGGACGCCGTCGACGGGTCTTGGCTACGCTTTTCCTGCTGCTGCTGCCAAGTTCTGGGGGGGGGGGGGGGGGGGGGGTGACAGGAGTTCATCAGCGTCTCCCGTGTTCATCTCCGCTCCTCACTACCTGGCTCTTTACCACCGCTTCCCTCGACGTAACGCCAGCGGCGCATCGCAAGTCATCAACCCGCATCCCTGCTTTCAGCAAGGCATTCCCGCTTCATCCGAGACGCTTCTTATCTGGTGAACTCTTTCCTTTAGAAGTGTCGTACGCGTGTTGAGTGTGTTTTAAGGCGAAAGCCTTTAATGGCTCATTCTCCCGTATGTCCGTCCGCCGGCGTTACATCCAGCGCCTGGGGTGACTCATCGACATGCGTAACTGACGTCATCAAACGGACGACGGGTGTCCACCGAGATATGTGAGACAGTTACTGCGTAATTTCCTTTCCTCAAATACAATTTTCATTTTCTTCATTACAGCACTTTCTCTTTCACTCCCACTTCCTCCCTGCCTCTACAAACGAATGACGGGTGTCCACCGAGATTACTGCGTAATTTTCTTTCCTCAAATAGAATTTCCATTTTCTTCATTACGGCCCCTCTTTCTTCTTTCACTCCCACTTCCTCCCTTCCTATGCGGTGCGGTTCGAGTGCCCACCGAGATGACAGAGAATTACTGCACCATTTCCTTTCCTCAAAAAGCGTTGCGTTCAAAGATGTTTCCAACCGGCAAGGCATCGCGCCGGACAGGTGGTGGCGTTGTTCCGTGGGCTCCCTGGCAGCGCTACAACACGCTGCCGCGTTCCACTCATAAAGGCGAATATTAAGCGACATTAATCAGCAGTTGATTAATATTTAGTCATTAACCAGTAATTACCCATTAATTAGTAATTTGTCATTACTTAGTAATTAGTAATTGTTTATGTGTAACGTCATCCTGTGGTAACGTCACCACAGCCACAGAGGCAGTCAAAGTGGTGCGATAAACGCTTTCGCCTCTACGCAGTTTAGACGAAGCCCCCCCCCCTTAATTTTTTATTGGTGTTTTCGTTTCTTATTGGCTCCTTTGCATTTATAAATACGGCTTTGTTTTGTTTTGTTTCATCTGTTTGTTGTCTTGTTCGAACGTGCACGCGATAGCGTTTCCCTTCGGCAGTCGAGGACGCTGGATACTGGCCTCCCCCGTCGCGGTGGCTCAGTGGTCAAGGCGCTCGTCTACTGAGCAGGAGTTCCTGGGTTGAAACCCGACCGCGGCGACCGCCTTTCGATGGAGGTGAAACGCAAAAGGCGCCCGTGTGCTGTGTGATGTCAGTGCACGTTAAAGATGCCCAGGTGGTCGAAATTAATCCGGAGACCTCCACTACGTCACCTCTTTCTTTCTTCTTTCACTCCCATCTTCCTCCTTTCCCTTAGGGCGCGGTTCAGGTGTCCGGCGAGATATGTGAGACAGATACTGCGCCATTTCCTTTTCCTCAAAAACCAATTTACAATTTACTTATTGGCGTCATGAGGCTTTGGTGGGGAGACATTATATCAGTTGAATGACTCAGGCGGATAAGCTCCCGACCGTCCACTGGAATGATAACTCCGCCTGTGCTTAAATTTACAGCGAGAAATAAAAGGAAACATTCAGAGATAGATGGCAGCACAGCTACGAGTATACACGTATGCTCGTGTGCTTTGCTCGAGCCAGTAGGCAGGCCCGTGCAATTTCCTTTTCAGCCTTCTCTCAGTCACAACAACACAACAGTATACACGTGAGCTCAAGTAACCCACCTGTCCGATATCAGCGCAATATCCGAGTGATAGCTTGATGTGTCAACACTACCGCCACGTGGCGGATGAAGGTTTAAATCGGCCACCGCCGTAGGCTGCATTCTTTTTCAGAAAGATGGCTGTGAACTTTCATGGTGACGCGCCTAACAGTGCAAGCACAACCGAACATCGAGCAAGCTTTCACTCTTGAACCAGATCGCTCAGAAGCAATCCGGGTGCACCAAGTGTGTCAATGTGTTGAGGCTATATCCATGCAACAGTGAATAAAGAACACGAAAAACAAACCTAGAAGAGCTTCATTGCATTCAACAACCTCTTGGTTTACAGCGAATGTTAATTATTTCATGAAGTAACATCGTGAAGTTCCACTAAGAAAAATTGTGGTTAACAGTTCGTAAACAATCATGACCAACAAGTTAGAGCTTGTGAGAGAAATTGCTGAACGACTTAGGTCTCTTGAGTCTAGTAAGGCTGGCTTGTATTATTAGTCTGGACTGAGTGTATAATCGAGGTATTGTAAGAAAGGGGCAATTAAATTCGAACGCTCAGTCATCCTTAGGAGGCCTAACAAAAAATAGCTTTCGCTTAAATAAAGGAATAGAAACGTAGGTTGAGTTTACCATGCCATGCCTTACCATGCCTTACCATGTCACATAATATGCCATACCTTATCCCCTCTAAACGCAGCTTCCATGCAGGCTTTTGTGTTTATCGTCACCTTAATTCGCGCTTGTAAATAAATGCATAGGTGGAATCCCGGCCGCGGGGGCCGAATTTCGATGGAGGCGAAATTCTAGAGGCCCGTGTACTGTGCGATGTGAGTGCACGCTAAGGAACCCCGGGTGGTCGAAATTTCTGGAGCCCTTCACTACGGCGTCCTTCATAGCCTGAGTCGCTTTGGGACGTTAAACCCCAGTAAACCAATATAGCACCTTTGCTACTGAGATGAGCTTGTACATGCACTGAGAAGGTGGGCTCCCAGTGCAGTCCATGTATTAGAATGACAGCTGTACAAGAAAGGCTGGCCCGTTTGCAGCACAGGACGTCTGCACACGTGCAGCTACGTGAAGGTCAAAGGCAGTGGTGGAGAAAGGGTACATCGACGCTTGAAAAGGTGAGCACCTCTCTACGTGAGTTGACGCATGGAAAGAAAAACTGCATAGGCGTGGAAGGCGGCACATGAGAAAGTCAAAATATATCAGAATGATGCAGTTAATATGTCAGAACCACGTACCTCGAAAGTCGAAGCAGAACGATATGCGATTCGAGAGTGACGACAACAAGGAACCGAGCGCCGTGTAGCCGTCGGCGGTGTCCGGGTAACTGTTACGCGCCCCGAATGTCTCTGACACCAAGGAGCCGACGAAGACGCCGATCTTCCTCCCTCGCAATGTCGCCGGGTCGTAGCCGGCGTCCACGATGGCCTCGTACGCGGTCTCGAGGAGAAGCCTCAGCTGCGGGTCCATCACGTCCGCCTGCCTTGGCGGCACACCGAAGAACTGGGCGTCGAAGCGCGTCAGGTCACGGATGGTGCCCATCCTCCCCGGGACACCCAGAAGGCCTGCGTTAAGGAGTTGAATTCATGTAGAACCAAGTACAGCGCGTCGTCCTCCAGGTTACAAACGTTCCTCAGCCTGATAAAATGCTGCTGCCGGCTGCCACTCCACTGTTCGAACAGCGTCCAATGTTGACAATTTTGATGTCTGAAGGGCAACTTGGCCAAACAGCTCCGTGGAGACCGTATTTGGTCTGCGTGAGGTGGGCGAGAAGCCCACTTTCCCAGACATTTGCCGCGGAGAAGCCCAACTCCGGGCTACGGGAAAGTTGTGTCGTCTTAGGCTAAGGTATACAGCCCAATGGGTTTGTTTCTTAGCCGTGTATTTGAACAGTTATGAAGCCGCATCAGCTCTAAATCTGTGTGATATCAGGGCAAGCTTTGTCCTCACCTCTCGAGGCCTTCTGGTCGTTAGAGGTGATCTAAAGGCTCCGCTATACAGCTTAGAAGCAAATACCTTTCCCTGAGTATTTTTTTTACAAAGGCAGTAACTATTGGAAAAACTGTGGGTACCGGGCGGCCCTGGCTATAGAGCCAAGGGGTCGAGCGCTGAAAGCAGCTTTGGTTTGCTAAGTTGTCATCGTTCTGTCATTTTCAAGCTGGGCGAAAAAACGAGGACATAGTAAGGAGGACGCACACACAGATCTTGCTATGTGGCTCTGCGCTGTGTGCGTGCGTCCTCCTCCCCGCTGTTTCGCGCAGTTTCAAAATGAACAAAACGCATCAACTAGCCCGCAAGAAAGGAAGACGTCATTATATGGTGACAACGGACGTTTGAAGAGAATTGGCTTCGAGGTCTTTATTTTGTTCTCTGTCTTTTTCGTCGGTACAAGGCATGCATTGCTTTTTAGGCTTTTATTTCCGCTCAATGGAACAACTTACATGCTAGTTTTAAAAACAAAAAGTTTTCGCACTTGTTGTATGTGCTCCGGATGCTGCAGCTATGCAGGACTCTCAGACGATTGTGTTTCTGCGTTTGGAGCATTGCGACGGGTGCTTTTCTGGCGTGAGAGATGTGTTGGCTCGGAAGGGAGCATTTCGTCGTTATAGGGGATACCGTACCGAAAGCGCTCATGCTCTGTTCCACCGACACGCTTTTTAAGCTCTGCTATCCCGCATGCCTGTAGCGTTCAAAGCAAGGCCTGTATCATTGGCCTACCCGTGTAACTGCGGCGGCTGCTACTGCACCGGCGCAAAGAACGCCGTTCTATCCAGTCAATATAGGGTGCTTTGAAGCGAAAAGCTTCACTACGCGGGTCACAGCCGAGCTTCGCGTGAGCCGAACTGCTAAGTTATGCGCATGCGCGAAACCGAGTGACGTCACGCGCCGCGCAGGTGGTCGCTCCTCGCCGCTGCCGCAGCCGTCGCTGCCGCCGACTCAGTCGCCTGACCTTTCGGAGCAGCCGCGTGCTACTGCGCATGTGCGTCGCCTCCTCCCTGTCGCTAAAACTGCGCGCTTCGCCTCCTCGCCCACCGTTTGACCTTTCGGTGCAGCCGCGTGTTGTCCGCGTCGAAGCCGGTAACCCTCCTCTCTGCATTCCTGCGGGCAGTTTTAACCGCTCCGATTTCCGTCTCCTCCTTCGCCTCCGTACAGGCAGTGTGTGGACGGCCGTCAAACCAAGCATAACTGAAGCTTTTCGCTTGTATATCCAGGCTTAACCAGAGCTAAGCCACTGCGAGGAATCACTGCGCTGCTTCGGAGCTATGCGCCTGATCCACTCGAATGCAACGAGACGTCTGGCGAAGGAGCGGCGGTGCAGCTGCCACCGCTGACGCGCGCGCGCTCGTTCTACCGCAACTGTGTGACGTCGCGGTTGCTATGCACAGCTGCGCCCCCGCCGGCGCGCCGGTTGCTAAGGAGGGGAGGAGGTTGCGCTGCTGCGCAGAGGAGAGGCCACAGTTGGCATGATTCCAGCGCTCGGACGGACACCGCGAGCATGAGCCATTAAAGGCTTTCGGCTTAATACTTTCGAATGCAAGTGCCGCTCAATGCAGTGGGATTGTTCCAGCTTCTACTCAATTTCTCTGATGAACGAAGTAGAGACAGAAAAACTCTTTTCACTGGGTGCTTTACGAGTTGCAGTAGTTCCAACGAGTGCAAGTCTTTCAAAAACCTGCGGCGTAAAGTAATTTTGATGAGGCATGTCTGCACTCTAGAATTGTGAAGCTTAAACGCCATTCACTTTCACCTCATTAAGTCGCAGATTAGGGGCATTTTCACCTTGCCTTGCACAGCTCTTAGTGGGTGTGCAAAGAAAATAAAGACTCGGTCCCGAGTTTACGTTCGGTTCCGATAGCGGTGCTACACCCTGTGATAAGCAAAGCAGTGGCGTGTGAGCGATCGCCATCGCATCAGCGTGATGAGGGCCGCTGAGGCGACCTATGAGGGGATTCCGACGGTGATGATGCTGCGGGGCAGTCACACTGTCGCTAGCATGAGCCAGCCTCCCGATAGTTAAACGACGAAGGAGCGGTGCCTCTCACGGCTGTGCAGCACTGGTGAACCAACGGGGAGTCGAATATGGAAGCGATATCTGGCCACGTCCGCAGACTCGTTACTTGTACCGCTCCGTGCTCGTATTAGCAGCCCATCCTTGTGTTCGTGCCGCCGTAGTTTTGTTTTAGTTTAGAGATCAACTATTAAGGCGACAGCCTTTAATGGCTCATACTGTCGTCCGTTAACAAAGCGTGTCACACGCGTTTAACTTGGGAACTAAAAAAGATAGAAGAAAAGCAATGGTTGAATCAGACAAAGGAGGAAAACATAAACCTAGAATCCAAGTTTTATGACTGTAGATTAATTGTTTAATTAATTATAGGCAAAAATGTCGAAATTGCGTCGAAATAACGCGGACGTCGAAATAGCCACGGGAACGGTGTGATGTAACATCCCCCGGAAGTCGTCCCGGCATAGTGTCCTCGGCTTTCGCCTCTCAACACTTTAGTTGCCGAAGTGTCTTTGGAATTTTGTCAGTTAACATAGCATTTCGCTCATGACAGCCCATGATCTGCAACCTGTGCCCCGGAACTACAGTTGTATCACGCGTTTTCGGCGTTAATTTTGTTGGCCCAGAGTAAATCGGTACTTTGCTGCTTCTTTTGGGTGTGCCACTCGTCGGGAAAGACCGTAGCTCGCAGATCATCTACACTGGAAGGCGCAGAATTCGCTTTAACCACGCGTGAACTCAGGCATCAACCGCTAACGAAAAATAGAGCTTGCTGCTTCTTTTGTCATTCCTTGGGTGTGTTCTGAATGCTTAACAGTGATGGGACCTCTGGGAGCTTTAGAAACCGCCCGAAGGAAGGAACACGCCTCGCCTTCGGTGGCCCAGATGCTCTGTGGAGTTATCATCATCATCAGCCTGACTACGCCCACTGCAGGACACAGGCGTCTGCCATATCTCTCCAATTAAGCGTGCCCTGTGCCACCTTATCGCCGCAAAGTTCTTACTCTCATCCGACCATCAACCTCTCTGCCGCCCCATGCTACGCTTTCCTTTCCTAGAGATCCAGTCTATTACCCTTAATCATCTGTTATATTTCCTTTGCTCTACATGCCCTGCCCAAGCCCAATTCTGTCTCTCTGAAAAACTTTATTACACGTTCCTCCTCTTGATTTCGACTAAGATGCAATTAAATCGTGCTTGATCCCTGACCAACTTTGCGATATTCCTGTCACTTAATGCTACAGCTACCATTTTTATTTCCATAGCTCGTGGCACTGCTCTTAACTTCGGTTGAACCCTTTCCGTTAGCATCCACGTTTCTAGCCCACAGGTGAGTGCCGGTAAGATGCAGCTGTTATACACTTTTCTCTTGAGGCATTATCGCTACGTCCTCGGCTCACACAGAGCATGAATTATGGATATACTTTCGTGTATATCCTTGTCTATGTAAGTTGAATTCTTTCAGCGCACCTCCTTTCGGATCCGTTTTGATCATTGACAATCACTTTTTAAATGCTAAAGACATCGAATTCCCTAGCGTTGCACAGGGAAAGCCAGTTTGTGGTATTGCACATACCTCGTGGCCAGCGAGCCTCGTCATCAGTGACGAAGTCTACTCCAGCGTAGAGCTTTTCCTTGAACTCGACCACGTCGTCCGCTTGAGGGAAGCGACCCGAGATCCCAGAGATGACGAAGCCATCACCCACCATTGCCGCCCTGCGAAACACAGCGGCTAGGAAAAGAAAGGAGTGACTAACTTAGAACGATCAGCGCGCTGCTGCAGTCGAAACAAGGTTAAAAGAGAAGGAAAGGCCCACGCCGATGGCGTGAGCTGAGCCGCGTATGTGAAGGTTTCCGACTTCCCACACCTGAGCTGCTCCGTAATACGTTCCCTCCAAGCAGATGTTCAACTAGGGGATAAGAGCCAACTTCCTCTGCTATAAGTAGTTAGGCCCTCAGGCTTCGCGCTTTAGGAAGGATAATGCTCATTAAAGGCGCGTGAGAGGGTACGCAGTTTTTGGTTTTGTTCGAGAGGGTAAAACATCCTGCGATGGTTGTAGGTAGCTGATAAGTGAGATCAAACAGTGCTGTCAGCTGTCAAATAAAACCTCCGACCGGATGCTTCGAGCGGAAATCGTGCCATAGCTGCACAGCTGTGTAAAAAGTTCAACAAAGTGTGGAAATTAAGAAAAAAAATTCGCTGGTGCTTTAGCATAATTTTTTTGCAGGTGCACATCACCGCCACGGG
Source organism: Amblyomma mixtum (assembly GCF_055824585.1). Taxonomy (NCBI): domain Eukaryota; kingdom Metazoa; phylum Arthropoda; class Arachnida; order Ixodida; family Ixodidae; genus Amblyomma; species Amblyomma mixtum. The sequence goes on along the minus strand of NC_143015.1, from coordinate 116,256,485 downwards.
CCTGAAAGCGCGGTTGAGGTGTCCGCGCACCTACGGAGCAAGTAATGCGCTTCTTCAACTTTTTCATCGTCAATGCCAATTTACCCAAGGTACCAAGGGGGACTATGCTGCAGTGCCGCATTTCTGCAGCATGTCAACGCCATCGCCTATTGCTCTAGTCTCTTGTTTCTGCCACAACATGCCAACGCATCCAGCACACAACTTTCTTTCACTCCCCCACATAGCTAAAAGTGCGAATGTAAGTTTGATAGTAGTATTAGTTGATCGAGTAGCGTGAGAGTGTGTTCCAGTTTAAAGGGAAACTGCATAGGTTTTAGAAATCAACGAGCTTGAGAGGGTCGAATGTGTGAAACTTGCAGGTAAGGCATGCGAAGTCTTCTTGGGCTAGCACTTGAAATACTGAAGTAATCACCTATTAAAATCCGGACGCCCTTCAAGCCTCTCCGCAGCGCACAACGCCAAGTGGGGGGCGCATGATGACGACATCGAAGGTATCGGTACAATTCCAGCGCACAAACATCTGCTTTGAAGGAAAATAAAATCAGGGGGCGACGCACGCTTAAGGCGAAAGCCTTAAAGGGGCTGCGAAACATTGCTTGGGGGGATACCGGCTATACCTCAGGTGGGTTCTTTGTCACACAGATGCCGACTTAAAAAGAATTACAGGAATCGATGCACAGGAACGGGAGTTATTCAGTGAAGAAATTTCAAAATACAAGCAAACAAAACGCTGCCCTCAACTCGATTTTGGCGGGGCTTCCCACTCCTATTTCGCTTTCCCAATGACGGCACCTGGCGCAACCAATCAAAACAGCCAGCCAGAGCACGTCGCGGAAGTTTGTACTCCATGGTTGCCTGCTCTCTGTAACTCGTTGTTGCTGAGACGGGTGGCGTCGTTTCCATGCCAGAGCGCCCCTGGTGGTGGATTTTTATTTTACTTGCTTTGCAGGGCTTTTATCTAAGACAAACAAGTTGTTTTTGTTGATCTAATATAAAACGCAGACAGGTGACAAAATGTGTCTCTATTTATTCACACAATTTCCAGTATATTTACTGTTTGTCCGATCATCAAGCTCGCGCCAGGTGATGCCATAACCGCTGCTAGAAACCCGCCACTGTGTGGCGACACCATCAGAGCCATGAAGTTGTTTTTGGGAGGACATTAAAATATTAAAAAACGGAATATACGCGGCATTTCCTACGCTAATAGCACCATTATAACTCACCGTATGCAATCAACAGGCAAAACAGTTAATTAAGATTGTGTTTCTGGGCCCCTTTAAGCGCGCGTGTTGCTGCTTGTGTCACTGATGTGTGGTTAAGATGTTAAGCTTCGCCTCTAAGAGTGGAATGCTACAGCGTCTTGCAACGCTGCCATGGAGTCCACAGAACCCCATCGCCCATTCGGCTCTACGCCTTGCTCAACGGTAATTTTTTTTAAGAAACGAAATGTATCTTTCTCGCATATCTCGGTGGACACCTGAACCTCGCCGTAAGGGAAGGGAGGAAGATGGAAGTGAAGGAAGGCGCCGTATTAGCTAGAGGTGCCTTTGTAAACCATCGAGCTGGCATGGCGGAGAGGTTAGCGTGCTCGTCTCGCACTCCGGAGACCCTGGTTCGATTCCCTAACTCGACCAATTTCTTACTCGGTTTTATTTATTTGTGTGGTCTGACTAGAAAGGTTAATTAGGCTAATTGGTCTTTACCATTGCTCTCATGCCATGTGTCATGTCCGGTCACTTACCTGTCAAATAATGGAACTCTCTTGAATGTTCGACACAATCTCTATGAAACGTCTAGAAACGTCTATTAATGATGATAAATGATAGTTAAGCATGACCTGCACATTTCGTGATACTAGTTAATATATGGTTAGTGATAGTTAACGTGACCTTAACTAGTACACTGAATAATTAGTGTTAAAGGACAGGTGCAGTGCACATTCACACATGCCACTTCTTAACTACTACTAATTACGAATTAGTCATTAAGTAAATGAAATTCCTTTATATCATGTTCCGATGTCTTTCGAATGCACCCGATTAAGTGTCGATTGGCTATTGATTGGCATATACCCATGTAAGATGCGCATCCGAAAGGCGGACACTTTTGCTAACAAGTCTTGGTCACGACAGTATGAGGCATTAAAGGCTTTCGCCTCAAAAAAACCAACGCCACCAAAGGAATACCCTGCCGAGAGTTGTTTGGCAGAGTCTAACGAGTCAGGGCAGGGTGTGGCTCACGACAGCGCTAATTTGAAATCATACCCTCCATGACGCCACGCTGAGTTTCCCTTCACTCCTCTGGTGCATTGAGGAGAAGCGCAAAATTCAATCGTTGATTATGTCGCTACTTTAAATGCTAGTGCAAAAACACTTGGCATGCTTTACCTACAGCCTATATAGATTTCAATCCTTGAATATCGCGAAATTCTCAAAAAAGTGGTGCAGTTGCCGTTTAACGCGAGGCGTGATCAGCTGCGGCCATCGCCCAGTGCACTCGTGCAGTGGCCCGCGAAGCTGATCTGTTTACTCTGCCGCGGGTTCGAATGTTTTTTGCGGATGTAATTATTTATTTACGGCTTGCCCAAGGTCACCCTCAAGTTCATGCATCACACAAATCGGCGAGAGGCCTGACCTCGTGAAGTAGTGTTTTGCATTGAAAATACTGACTAGTCATGGCAGGACACCAATTCCGTAATCTGGCACAGAGGATGGATTTCCGTGTAAACGGGGCAACAACTTCGTGGAAGAGTCCAAAACTTTTTTTCTTTTTTTTCGCACGGCAGCTTTGAACAAAATACATATAAGCAAAATTGAATGTCTTGCTTCGATGCATCTATATTGCTGTCAGCCCAAATACTGGTGGAGAGTGATGCCCTCTTCTAAACGCGGTTTAGAGACATCGTGCAGTGTGAGCTGAAAGACACAGCAGCTTGGAGACTCAACATAGCTTGAGAACAGCACAGTGGACAGCAATACTTATGTGCAGCCTAATCGTGATTGTGCGAGTTGCACTCTGCACCCATAAATATGCACCATTATGCTTTAGATTTAAAGAAATTAAAATTTTCTACACAGTCGCCTTCCATTTACTTTTGACGTCGAGTGTACATATTGTGCATATTGTTTGTATAAAGACAAACAGGTATTCGTTACCGCTTATGCGGGAGATCATCCCGTTCCTCTCACTCGTAACGCCTCTCACGGCTGTGACAAACTCGCTGCACCAATGCACGAGGCATTGGTGCAGCAAGTCGAGCATATATCCATCTCTTTCTCCTACCACAAAACTTCCTTCATGTCAAGAACTGTTAGTGGAGTGTTTCTTGAAGAAGAAAATTTTGCGAAAACTAACAAGTTGTCTGTAATTGTACAGGGTCGTCCAAAAGTTCCCAGGCCACAGGGTCTGCTTTAGAGCGCTATTGTTGGGCAGCTACGACACCCCTGGAGCTAAAAATCTCTGTAGAGGATTGTAGAAGTACTATTCTCACCTCTGAGAACTTTGATGTCTTTGATGCTGTCGTAAGTGGCAGTATACGCCGCTTGAAAGCAGACCCTGTGGCCTGGGAACTTTTGACGGACCCTGTGCATGCATGTCTTGCTCGAATTTTTTGCCTCAGTCTATCGAAAAGCTGGAAAAGCTGATCTGCTGCGCTCAGATTTCGGATTAGGAAGTAACGTCATCGTCGGCAACTTTTTTCTTTTTGCATTTTTACTATTATGAGCTAATTCTTTTTCCCGCTGCTGTTAATATGAGAAGCAGATGAAGTTGGTGACCTTTCGTGTTGTAAATATTAGTCCAGTTCTTGAGGCCCTTTAAATCTTCGATGTCTCCAGTATTGCTAATTCATGACATTCCATTTACACGCCAATACTCATTATTCCATTGAGCTTGTATAAAAGTTTACAGCCATAGCATTAAGGCGATCGCTCTGCCCAAAAAGCAGCGTCGGCGTTGTGTCCAGAAACCCACGCCACATCGGCTTTGTGTAGAGAAACCTACATCACGCGTAGATATTAGACACCTTTAGCATACCGCGTACCGCGTTACCGTTACCGGTACCGGAGTACCGGGAGCCCGCGCGCAGCCAATGAGCACGCGCAAATCGCCTTGATGGCGCCATGTACCCGGCAGCTATAAAACCCCCAAAAAAACTAAAGTAGCGACAAGACGCCCTCCCTCTTCGCTCCTCCTCCCCCGCGCGCCGGGCGAACGACTTTTGTTTTCTTTGTGATTTAATGTGACTGCGGTGGCGACCTCTAGCCCGCTCCGAAGGAACTAACGCCCCTTTTGAATTGGTTGCGCTGGATCCCGGTACTTGCCGAGTTCTTCTTTGTCTCCGCACTAGCCGTGCGTTCCGCTGCATAAATACATCGTTGACTTAGGAGAAACATTTGCATGCTTCACTGAATCGTCTAAAGGCAAAAATGAGCACGCATAGATGGATTGTTTTGGTAGAGCCGCACGCGCACCGTGTCCGGGTGCGCCGGGCTTTATGCGGCGTGCCAAGTTTGATATCGAGAGTGGGGCGTGCATTGAACGTGACCGTGAATCACGAGGCCGTAGAATGAACTGGCGGTGATCTGTTTTGGTGAAGAGGAGATGTAAACAGAACGACCGTCCCCGCCGGAACGCTGGACGTGCTACAACGGATGCACAGGTTTGACATTCGAAAAGACACCTGCAAGTGAAGGCATTATAAATGCCTGTAGTTCATCCGCTCTTCTAGTGGCTTTCGGTTTTAGTCTGCTGCAGTGTGTCGCGGACCAGGTTAGACGCTTGAGGGAGTGCTCGAAATACGGTATGAAGGCCACGCTACGTCTGTACTTATCTGTGCCTCCCCTAATGTTCTCTCGCGTGCATGAACTGTAACGATATAGACTCCGGCATTAAAATTTTCTTTGGAATAGTGACTTAGTAAAGAGAAAACCTACCTCGCAGATATCCTTCGCCTGCTAGCAATGGGATAATGAAGTTCTTCGTAAATGTTTCATCGGCATCAGTCATTTAGTGAGAAGCAAAACCTACCTCGTTTTTAACACATCTGTCCGATAATCTTCCATATTCGTATAGTCGCTATTAGAGCACTGCACGGGCCTTAATTATTCACGCGTCCCGAGCCCGTCAACCTTTCTCGTTACCTGACCCAGCCCGGCCCGATTTTTTCGATATAGGCCCGAACCCGGCCCGGCCCGTGAGGTAGACATGGCCGGCTCAGGCTCGGAAACAGCCCGAGTACTAAATGCACATCGGTAAAGCCAAAGCCTTTTGTTATACGGATCTCATTTAAAAAAAAGCGGCTACAAAACTTTTAAAAATGGAGATAATGGGGGCCTCACTGTGGGCAACGTTAACAAAAAAAAAAACGTTTTAGCATTAATAAAAGAGGTTATCACAGACTTTCTCGCATTCGTAGCCTCCTTCTAACTAGTTAGGCGTCAAGGGTAAGCGAGAATGCGGAAGTGATGTTACAAAGTATGTGACAGGAAACGCGCGACCCACTTACGATTGGCACTATCACGCATACCCACAGCTACTGGTCATATTTCGAGTAAACGCAAGCCAGCGCGTGCTAGCTGGTGTTTCCACCAGCGGTGCCTACGGTGCCTTGATGCATATCGGCGCGATAGTTCTCTTTTTGCCTTTTTCTGTAATATATATATATATATATATATATATATATATATATATATATATATATATATATATATATATATATATATATATATAACATACACGCACGCGCGCGACTGCAGAATGTAACGCGTGCGCTTCACCATGTCACAGCGCAGTTTGATCTGCGCTTATAGTACGCATGTATGCCCAACTGCGGCATGCGCTCAAATTTAAGGAACGTCACTCTACAGTTAGACGTGTGCCTCGCGTCTTAAGTGCCGCGAAATTGCCCCTTTTCTCCCTGCCGGTTTGGCGGTCTTTGGCGCGGCCCTGCCGCCCCGGTAGACGCGGTCGCTGTTCGGACTTAGCCGATCGGGAGCCTTCGCCCCGGTAGACGCTTACACGTTTGCGTGCGTGCAATCACGATGCGCTCAATGCAAGCGCCCTTATGTCGAGCTTATTGCGGCCATACGCTCGATCGCGAACAAACCACTGCACAGAGCTTGAAAAAAAAAAAAAGGAAAACTCAGCAGCTATTGAAAGCACGTCACTTACATCGCAAAGTCTGGTCGATGGCGTTGCGTTAAAATTCGCCCGGCCAATTTTGTGTGACCAAACCTTCCTCCGGCCCGCGTCGGTTTTCGATGATGGGATCGCGAAGAACCGCTTTCCACCGTCGTGACGGTTCTTGCGCCCGTAAAGCGCAGCTGCTCGTCATGCCGCACAGATAGACGGCTTGAAGTTGGGTGACTGACACGTTCCGAGCTGTCACAACTATCGCCCGTCAACCGGCTGCCTGGCGCAAGCCGTCGAGGCACAGGGGCCGCTTTACGCTCCCCTGTGGCCTAAAAGCGAGCGTTGTGCAACATTTATTTTTTTGAGGTCGGTCAGCCCGTGCGTGGTGCACGTGTGTCGGTGCGTCAGTACTCCAAAGGAACTCAAGGGGTTGCGGGTTTAAGACAAATATTTAATCGCATGCAGGGAAACACAAAAACATGTAAAAACAAACAGAGGAGTAGCCGAAAAACTATACAAAACACGACAATCAAGAGAGAGACAATACAAAGAACACACAAATCCAATTACAGAGAACAAGAAGGCGTACAGGGCATGAAAAGAAGCAATATACAAAAAGTTAAATAGGAAAAAGAACAGTAAGTCCGACGGACAATTCACATACGGGGGCTGCGGCGATGACTCTGGTTCGGGTGGTTGTGGATGCGACGATGGCTCGACGGCGGCGGGCCTTGTGCGATGGAACGCGTGCCTCGGCGCGGTAACTCGGCCCTCCACGCCCGCAAACACACCACCCAACCTCTTCAACTGCCTATTTCCTCCCGACTGTCCAACCGCTCTCTGCAACCTGGACGGGCCGGCAGCTAGCAACTTCTTCCCTTTCCCTCATCATTGTGGCGCTTTTGTCAACGCGGTGACGACGGGGCAGAGGGGACGCATTAACCCGCTCAGCTCCCTCAGAGCTCCGCGCGGGAGAGCAGGAGGGAACGCAAAAGGTCAGTCTTCCGTGACAGGCGTCGTCGAGTCGGCTATGCCTGCATTCTCCACTTAAAAAAAAAAAAAAACAGCGCACCCGTACCACCGCTCTAGAACATACCACTCCTGGAATTCCAGTGTCGGCTTCGTTCGCCGATGGCTGAGCCCCGAGAGAATTCCTGACCAGAAACATTCCACTGGTCTGTGACACGAGCAAAACAAAAGCCGCTGTTCTTCACAGCAAGCAAAAGCGCAGTGTCCGCAACGACGCCTGCCGAACCTACGGTGCGCGGTTGGAGAGGACAATATGGCGTCCGCGGCGGCGAAAAGCGCGGCTTTAAAGGGCTTTTGCGCGCGAAACCATCGACCAATGGGAAGAGGCGACGGGCGCAGGAGAGGGAGAGGCGGCGCTCTGCAAAGGTTGTCGCTACTTTAAAAATTTCCAGGGGCTTTAGGCAGCTACGCGCGCGCCTGCAGCATCGGGACCAATCAGCGCGTGTTCAGCGGCGGTGGGCGGGCTCCTGGTACTCCGGTAACGGTAACGGTAACACGGTACACGGTATGCTAAAGGTGTCTATTGTATGTTCGCGTTTAAAATCCTCTTTGCCTGGTGTGAAACAGTGGCGCCGGAATGCGGCGGCCACCAGAAAACCCTCACAATCTTCTCTACACCGCCCCCCCCCCCCCCCCCCCCCCAGTAGATGGCGCTCCAGCAGCGTAGTTTTCGCAGTGCGCAACCTGTGTCCGCGTGAAACGCTCCTTTGTGGCCTTGCGATTGTGTGTGTAGTGCAGAAAGCATTAATTAATGTTTGTTATATAGAAGCAACATTACGTGTTTTAACTGTAGTGTGCAAGAGTTCAAGGAAAAGAACATGCAGACTCTGTTGTCATAATGGTGATGTGTGAATGCGAACAAAGAGCAGTGTCTGTGTGTAAAGAAAAACCGCTGAACGAGCCATTAGCTCTAGCGCTGCATACCGTTAAAGGCTGAGCTTATGTACACTCCTGTGGCTGGATTTCAACATTATCTTACTACAACTGTTTTCCGATCAAAATGTTTGCGTCACGGGAGCAAGCTGTGCGCAGAAAAAGGAGGTATGAATGTGCGACTTCCAGACAAAAGCAGTTCTTGGCTTCTCTTTTTCTGAGAATTGTTGAAAGGAAAATAGAAAGCCACTTTTTGGGAAAAGAATACTTTGCTCTCTAAGAGTTTTCTAGTTGGTTGAAGCACTTTGACTTTGACTTTCACATACTCGGACTAGGAACACAAAATAAACCCAACGCTAACGGCTGGTATTTGGCAACATATTCATTTCTCTTGGTTAAGCTACGGTGAGAATATTTTTCATTGGATTTATACTGTTGGTAGGTTAGCTAGTTTAACGTAATGTGTACGTCGTAAGCACTCTCGCCTCTTTATTTTGCATAAGATATACTCCTTTAATCTTTTCCTGCAAAAAAATCTTGTTACTACATCCCATTACATCTTATCTCGCACCGACCATCCGCACCAAGTTGAAGTGCAATCTTGCCGCACTAATTAGAACCATTCTTCCTTATTACCGAGAACCGCCACTGAATTCAACGGCCTTCCCGCCTCTGCATCTCTATTTGCGACACCACTAGTTTGAAGATCGCTTTTAAAAGGGCCTCATAATTTCATTTTTGTTTTGTTGTGCACTGCAAATATTGTAATTATTTCACCACTCCTTTCTGTAAAGCATACAGGCCTTGAGTATAATGAACAACTAAAAATGCGGAGGTCATAGTTTATTTGATTTCTTCAGCTTTAGAACATTAAAAGAGGTGAGAGCGCTCAAGGACTGCTTGCAAATCTGCGCATCTTGAAGCAAGTGTTTCTTAATCTTTCTTAAACCTTCCCTGCCTTTCTTTCTTATCCTTTCCCTTATCTCCTTTTATCCCTCTTCTCCCAGCGTACAGTGGCCAACGGGACTCGTGTTTGGTTAACAAGAGTGACTTCTTCCCTGCTCACTCTTCGTTTATTTAGCATCATCTGCGTACAGCGTCTGTCATTTTTTGCATTTCACTCTGGACCAATTTTTCCTTGTCTTGAACTGGCATGGGGAAATCCTTCCAGCCGGGTACTGTCCAGCTCTCCGAGTGGTCCCAGCTGACCAGGTGAGCAATACTCGGCGTTCCACGGGGAACGGGCCACGGAACCGGGGGATAGAGAGGAGACAGGTCCATCTGGACTCCCAGGGTGTGTAGCTTTCCCAGGGAGCCAAGGAAGAATTCCAGGTTGTCTGCATCGCGATTCATCACGCCCAGGCAGCTCACACCAGCACCAAGGACACGTCTCAGGGTCGGCTGTTTCAGATCAAAAGTCATCGGGATTCCCATATAATAACGAAAAGGATAACGGCCAGCAAGGGTCGCGTTACCGCCGGCGTACCTTTCCATATCGATAAACCTTATTTTGTCGCTGGAAAAGATAACAGGGCAAGTCAAAATTTTCATTCATTCATTCATTCATTCATTCATTCATTCATTCATTCATTCATTCATTCATTCATTCATTCATTCATTCATTCATTCATTCATTCATTCATTTGAACATACATAAAAGGTGGAGTATTTCCACGAGGCCGAGCAAAATGAAGCTACGATGTCTCTTCACAGGACTTTCGCCTCAGAATTCGACGTCATGACAGTAGATTGGCACTAAATAGTTATGGAAGACATCGTATATAATCACTCGCAATAAGAGACGAATAGATATTTAGCATTAAAGATTTAACTGCGGGAAAGGATTAGGACAACAGGGAGACACATCCACGACACTTAGAAGCGCGGAAGCGACACTCTGCGCTTCTAAGTGTCGTGAATGGGTCTCCCTGTTGTCCTAATCCTTTCGCGCAGTTAAATCTTTAATTCAGAAATGAACCAACTAGCCCGGCAAATCCTTTTACAGGATATTTAACGAAATACATGCCACTTGACATATAATAAGGCTAAGGGCACAATAAATTGGGATATAAAATATAAAAGCAGTGCATCACAACTCAGGCAGTTTGTCACAAAGGCAAAAAAGGAAAAAAAAAATACTGCGGCATTCTAGCATCCAAGTTAGAACCACTCGAGCCAAAGAGGAAAAAAAAATAGAATAGAAGAGAGCACCCCCTTAATTGTTTTCTTTTTTATTTGAGAACAGGCTTTGCTTTCCTGTATGGTGTTCATTATGGAAACATATATATTACATAAAATGACTATTACGTTGTAATTTGAGCAAAGCGACCTATCATTTCAAATGTGATCAAAAGAAATTTTATGAACTTCCTTAATTCCTGAACAGCCCAAATGCATTGAGTGACGCTGCTACCATTATTTTGGCGATTCTTCGTAGTCACTCGTGGTGAAAGGTGATGCAATGAAAATGCAGTTATTTTTAAATTTAGCGTGGCCGTTGTAGGTAGATTACTTTACAGCTTAATTCCCGAAAAATAAGCTCCGTTAGAGAACGCTACAAAAAAGAGTAAAACAAGTTTCAAAGAGGACAGTGCCTCGGTCATATGTTAACACTGGCATGCAAGGAAGTATTGACCTAGCTGTGCAAAAAAAAAACGACTTCGGCACAACAGCTTTCAAAAGAAAGCAAACTTTGAAGGTTCCAGATTTATATTTGCTGTAGATACTGTAGTATTGGCGCAAGAGCTTTGCAGTTCTGTTCTGAAAAGCCGGATCCAGGAATTACTTTTCGTTCAGCACTCAAAGGTCATTTGCTTCTGCAGTGCCCTCAAGAACCTTAAAGCAAAAAAAAAAAAGACTGCTAAGCAGGAACCCTACCAGCCTTCGTGCACTTCACCTGTAAAACGCAGTGCGGTGCGATCTCGACCACGATGGCGTCCTGAGGCACATGCTCGAATGCCTCTCTGAACAGCACCGGCGAGAGGCAGTTGTTGGAGGGTTCATTCCAACGGCTTTGCGGGTCCGATGAGCTGATCGAGCACTCGCTGCGGGGATTGGGATCCGGAATAGTCTGAAAGGCAGAGGGAAAGAAAGGTTTTGGAGCCGACATTTAATCTCCGCCTTGAGGGTATGACGCGATAGCCTAATGTGTTAAATCCGATATAAGCAGAAGGTCGTTCTCTACTTTACATTCATAGATCCCTGAGAGTCATTATACCCCTACTGGCGCGTAAACAAAGCTCAGAGCGAGACGCCGGCAGTTTAACGTCCAGGGTGCTGTGCTCGGGTGATGGCGTAGCGCTATATTGAAGTTGGTTGCTTATAACTGCTAACTAGCGCGAAACCAAGACGGAGCAAGAAAGAGAGCTCGTGCCGTTGTGTGCTCTCTCTTGTCCTGTCTTAGTTTCGCACCGTTTAGCAGTTCTCTTCGTTTGGAGTTAAATGCTTCAGCGCCTGTATAGCAGAGAAATTCTACGCTCTAAGGCTCGAACCACGAATACGACGCCAAATGCACCATTCTTTACGTCATTTTACCTTCCGGAGGGCATATAACAGTGGAGGTGCAATAATGTGGTCGTGCTTGCAGTGCAAGCCCACGTTCATGGTGTCTATATACCTCAGTGGCGAAGATGTTTTCGGACTTGAGTTCGGCGACCATCTTGGCGACGGTCTCGGCCGGTCCTGCTACAGTCACTGAGTGTTCAGCATTGCGGCACGCTGGGTAGACGTGAGGCGGACATCGTTTCGTGGCTTCTTCCCATGTGAGACCTGAATGAGACAACCGGAATAGAGGCTGTACACATCGAGTGACTGTGTACTCAAGACAGAAATGAAACTGTGAACGATGCACGTATCTGGTGTCAACTTCCGCGTTGAAAGCACGAATAGTGATCATCATGTTTCGCCTCAAGGTCTGCAAAAAGTTTAAATGATTAAAGTGAATTAGAGATGTTCCATTGAAAAGATGGTGCGAGCTCCTCATACTGGCAACATTTACTAATAGGTGGTGAATGTGACATACTAGCTTGTGCGAGAATGCGAGTTCCTTTTGTCTCGACACGTTAAAGGCACAGCTGTCAGGTTGCAATTAAACTTTTCGCCGTCACCTCTATCGACAAGGATGATGCGGTGCAAGTTCTATTCCAGGAGCGTGGCGCACTTTTCTGCTCTGGGCGCTACTTCCGGTACTACGGAAGTGCGTGCACGTCGTCCTATTTGAATGCCGTGTTGGAGATCTAGTGCTTCGCAACATTTTGCTCACAAACCTCAAAGCCGAGACCTCCAGCCATCGCACCACGTATTAGCAACATCTTAAGTGTCCTTTCTGCGCGTCCAGCGAAGACGTCATGAATTTACTGGCCTTTTGCTGTGGTCAGCAGCCACCGTCACTTTTCTGCGATTGATGGCAGATGTGGTGGGAACAGTAATCAACCGTGGTTGCCTAGCAAGAATAATGATACGTAAATATTTCTTCTAAGCGCAGTTTTTTTACTTCCTCACTTCTTACAATGGTCAGCCCATGAGGAAAATCTTATCGGACAGCCTTCAGATTAGATGGAGTACGTATCCCGGGAACGTTGCTACCAGAAGAGGGGACGTAAGTCATGAAAAGATGCAACACTCACCGACAGCGGCCATTGCACCCTTGGGCAGGTTTCCGAGCTCGGTGCATCGACCTCGCCAGTACGAGCAGAGCACGGCCTGTTCGGCGGTGAGACCTCCGTCGGCGTAGGCGCAGCCGGCCTCGCCCATCGAGTGACCAACGGTGCCGTCGGGTTGGATGCCGATGGCTTGAAGCACGGCCACCAGCGCCACCTGTGCAACAAAGACCGGAACGAAAGCTGCTGGGAACAGGTGAAATGACAAATGAATTCGCTCTATCTGGACGCATAATCAACCTGAAGTTGTCCAAGTGTGCTCATTGTGTGAAGAACCTACTAGGCGCCAGTAAATCAGCAGTTGTACAGGCAGCTCTAACATGAAAGGGAACGCTCACTTTGTACTATCAGCGTCAAATGAAATGCGAACAAAACACCTGAAACGCGAGCACAAAAAATCAAGCATATTAGAGGCTGGAGATGAAATACAGGTGTGGGCTATTAACATTTCAGAAGAGCGGTCTTTTTGGCTTCGATGGGAAAATCAACTGCTCATGTATTTTGCCTCCCTAGTATAATATCTGCGAGTTGTGCTGTTCGCGTTTCAATTGGCTTGTTCGCGTTTCAATTGACGCTGATAGTACATAACGAATTCCCTTGATATTTATGCACTGAAATTGAAAATGCCTTTTTAATGATATAAGATTACCAGAAAACGAGTTCGAAAAGAGCAAAAAGTGTGCTTTTCGAATAAGCCTGCTTCGTTGTCTTCGTGGGTAGCTAGAATTCAATCGAATTAGCACTGTTGTAGGACCAAAGGTGCGGTACAGTAGCGTTACTGTGTATGCTCCTTACGGGAGCAGAGTGGCGCGATGGCTAGCCATATTCCTCAACAAGATATCCAAGGTATAAGGAAATTCGCCACTGCTGCATATATAGTCCACGCTGCAAAAAAAAAAAATGGCTCCTGATCCATTTTTGACATTGACGTTGGAGTGGTTGCATGCCCATATTGCTCATTTTCGGCCTTAGAACTCGCCTTATTGTAAAAAGAACACAGTTGTGGGTACTGAGCGAGCTTCTTAATAACGCGCTCCCTGCACGAATACCTATCTGAAGAAGTATCGTACGAACTCTCGATTTGTGGATGTGTGCCGCCATCCGCTGTAAACCGCGCAAATCACAAACTCTGCCTTTTCGAAGATAAGATGACACTTGTCAAAAACGGCTTCGCGTTGGAGGTAAAAAGAACAGGTTTTTGAGGACAACGTGTACTAAGGCAAAAAAAGAGAGGCCACAAGGCAGAAGTTCTGCGGATAGACTAATGGGCTTACGGCAGCAACTAAGAACCAAACAGTGCGAAGTGTCGGAATCTCTACAATGCATGAATGTTTAGGAGTCACGTCATAGCGAACGGCGTATGAAAAACAAACAAGAATTTCTAGGAGGGAGCCTAACTATGGTGATGGATTTTTTTATGGCGCAGGGGCATCTGTGGCCAAAGAGCGACAAGGCACAAGGTATTTTGGTTTGCTCAAGGTGGGGTCAAAGACCCATTTCCCAAGCATATTTCACCCACAGATAAGCCGAGCGCCAGACCAGGGGAAAGCTCGTATCCACTGCATCACCGATGGGTACCCGACGGCACTGGGAAAGAAACCCCGCACCTCACGCATGCGAGGCGGATGCTCAGGCCACTAAGCCATCGCTGCGGTTCAGGGAGCCTAAATAGTAAATCTAAGGGGCAGCTGTTGATGTCAGGCATTCGTCCCAAAGAGACCGCGAACTCTCACGCTTTTATTCAAGGAGCATTGTTGCAATACCCCTTCGCCTTTTTAAAGGGCAACTGAAGCGGTTTTAGAATTCGATGAGTTTAAGGTTGCCGAATGTGCAAAATGTGCATGTAAAGCCTGCGAAGTGGTTTTGCTCTAGCATTTGAAATGGTGTTGTAATCGCCGAATAATGTCGTCGTCGGCGTTCAGCTTCTCTGAAGTGCACAGCGACGGGCAGAGACCCCGATAATGACGTCACGTATGACGGCACTACGTTTCCAGCGAAGAAACGGTTATTCCATGGAAGAAAACCGGCGCCATCGAAGCTGAAGCTAACGATGCATTGTTTGGCACCATCTGATGACGCACAGCGGCGTGCAGGCGTGAGCAGCGGAAATATGAAATTTCGGCAACAATGACGTCACCGCCGAGTTTCCTCGCACTCCTCCAATGAAGTGATGAGAAGCCTAAACATCATCGTGGTTTTAATCGACGATTATACCGCCATTTCAAATGCTAGTGGAAAAATACTTTGCATGCTTCATCTAGAAGCTTGATGGATTCGAATTCTTGAATAACCTCGAATTCTCAAAAAACCGTTTCAGCTCCCCTTTAGCCCCGTAACCACATTTGTCTTTAAAATTGTGGAAGTCATTTGGCGCACAAATAAAACATTCCTATGCCGTGAAAAATACTGAAAAAATACCTAGTAGCTTCCGTTTGAGCTCAATCTAGTGACGGTTCTAGCGAAGCGAAAAAGTACGGCGCGTGACACGGCCGTTTCCGGAAATGCATAACAATTTTATTTCCTTTTTGACAAAGCTGCGCTTTTTCTTTCGAGATGAATAATTCAATATATCTATTTTGGTTTCCCCTTCCTGCAAA
This sequence comes from Amblyomma mixtum, assembly GCF_055824585.1. Lineage (NCBI taxonomy): Eukaryota > Metazoa > Arthropoda > Arachnida > Ixodida > Ixodidae > Amblyomma > Amblyomma mixtum. The sequence goes on along the minus strand of NC_143015.1, from coordinate 116,241,193 downwards.
ATGACTTCATATCTGCTGATTCTACTTCCCAAAAGATATCAGATTATAACGACAAATACCTCATGGCTATCACTTGAAAGCGTAAAGCATGCCGGTATTGCCGGATGCGGCTCTTTAGCTTAGGAAGCACACTGCGCAAAATGCTCACTGCAGTTGTTCAGTTACCTTACTCGTTCTTTTCTGCTATTTTGTATGAGTCGCGTTTGTCCATCTATATGTTGCTTTGTGTGCTGCACTTCCGATCTGGTGAAGTATTATTGAGTTTTTTGTACCTTTCGCAAGATATTCTGATAATTTATGACTGTTTATTTTTAGTGAAAGAATGGTAGGGGTACACCGATGGGACGTGCGAAAGCAGGTTCTCCTTAAGGGTAAGACGCGATATCTTTATTGAGTTAATGCGAATATATGAAGAATTGATCATTTTTACTCAACATTCATAGATGGCGGCGAGTACTCATACCACTACCAGCGCTGTGTCGCAGTGGTTAAGCAATGCGCCACTGCATTGGCAGGTGCCTGCTTCTATCACAGCCTCCGGTAGGCATTGCACGATCCATGCCACTCTTCCCGAGCAACCTCTCGCACAGCTGGCGCAAAGTTCCACCGAACTTACCCGAGCATACCCGAGTAACTCGGGTAAGCTCGGGTAGTAACTCGTGTTGCTAGGCAACGGCACACGATCGAAAGAACCTTCGTACAGGCGCCACAAGAAGTAAATGGAAGATGATATTAACGAAAAAATTTAAGCATTGCCCACCCAATTGATGCACCCTTGAATAAGTATGTGCGCCCTAATTGTGCTTGAACGAACTGCCTGTTCACTAACAAACATGGACCATTATGCTTTAGATTTAAAGAAATCAATTTTTTTTGACAAAGTCGCCTTCCATTTACTTTTTACGGCGAGTGTACATACGGTGACAGGATTCTTGGTCAGTGTTGGTGAGCCTACGAGTGCCTTCACACCTAAATTGTGTTTTGAACCTGCTTTGAACCTCCCAGCCTACTGAGCCGGGTTTTACACATATTCTCCTCCCATGAGCACTCGTATGCAAAACATGCCGTAATCCGAGACGCACTTGAATAGCGGTGATTGAGACGAACAGCGAGGCCGTCGCCTCGTGCTTGGCCTCCTCGTTGGTCACCAGGTCGATGAGGTCAACGCCGAACGGTTCCAGCATATCGTGGCACTTGCGGATGGTGCGGGCAAACAGGTCGAACTGCATCATCTGTCGGGCCATGCCGCTCCACTGGCTGCCCAAGCCTGAGAAGACGAACCACAGAGGCCGCTTCTCTGCAGGTGTCCGCTCGACAAATTTGACGACATCCTTCCCGGAGCCCTCGTCCACGGATACCAGAGCGTACCCGCGGTAAGGGAACTGCTTCACTCTGGGTTGTCCGACACGGTTCAGGAGAGCATAGGCGGAGTCCGGGTAGGGACCTTCGGATTCCATCCTGTTAAGTGTGCTCTGTGGGAAGAAAAGTATAGGTGATAGTGAGCGGACCTCTGTCCAGTGGGCTCAGCCTACGTAAAGTTCGCAGTCTACGATGTTGTCCCTTTAGGAATATACATGTGGAGGGATACAGAGATAGCAGATGGAGAGACAGGAAAATCGCTTGCCCCATCCCTATGTTTCTTGTTGTCTTTGCAGGACTACACGCACTGCTTGAAGACAGATATGAACCAATTGGTCCAATGGTAAGTGTTATTGAACTATGATGCTTGCTAGCTATACCGGCAGGTAACAAGGCAACGAAGTTGTTTTTAATAAATTCCTTAACAAACGAAGGCAGGCATCCAGAGAAGAACAAGAAGGCGATCAGGAAAAATTGGCGGAGAGAACAGGATAACTGGTTACTTGGGTCGTTAGCCGCATTCACGCTTGAGTAGTCTTTCCGTAGGCGAGTGTAGTTGTCACCGTCCATCATTTTATGGGTATTCTTTCTCTTTCCATTGCCTTGTTTGCTCAACATAAACAGGCACAGCGAGCTGCTTTTAAGGGCGACTAAGCCCCTTTGATGCTTTTTTTCTTTCTAGAAGTCCATTCTGTGACCCTTTTTTGGTACGTTGATGTTTGTAGGGCAGAAAATGACGCATATTATTGTTGAAAAAAATCCAACGTAATAACTTTTCCACCATTCGATTCAAACTTGTGACCTCTACACCGAAAAGAACTTTGTGACCAGCGCTTGATGTGAATTGCTGTTTAGCTATCCTCTGATATTTGTGACCAAAGAACTGCGTCGATGCACTCACTTTATTATTGACACCCGTATATTGTTTCTTGGCCCTTTCTAGCTTAAGAGAGCTCCATTTTCAATGAAACTAGCTTTCTTTGTCATTAGGAGGCAATAACGTGTGGTTGTAGTCCAATTGTAGATTGTACTCGGTCACTCTTGAAACGAGTCAATAACTTCTACGCACATTATTCAACGTTGAATACTCACAGTCAATGAGTCCTTGGTTCTTCCGGCCATAAGGACAAGCCTAGGTATCTCTAGTTTCTCGCGCGCCAGAGAGTCGACGCTGGGTCCAGGGTTCGCCTCAAGAACTGCGTGAGCATTGGCACCAGAGAAACCTTTCGAGTTGATCCCGACAAGACCCCCGTTGAAGGGCGTAACCTTGTCCACGACTTCAATGCTGCCATCATGCAGCCAAGGTATGTCCGGGTTCGGTTCCTTATAGTGCAAATTCGGTGGGATGGATCTCGTCTCCATCATTAGGATCACCTTGGCCACCGAAGCAATACCTGTCATTGAGCGAGAACACAACATTGAAAAAGAGTCGTTCCTTTTTTCAGTAGTATGAATTAAGTGCATGATTTTGCTTTGTTGGGCTGCTATTGATGAGAAAGTGGTATGAAAATGCTGGTTTCTATTATGGCAGTTCTCGGAAGTGCATTAGGGCTACTGCTCCGAATCCTCAAAAACAGATATTCGAGGGAATTGCACAACAAGGAAAAAGTAAAGTTATCGCGCACTGCAAACAAATGTGTGTACATTAGAGTAGTTGTATCCTAACTGCGTGTATAGTGAAAGATATAAATGTCACAACCCTTGGTAATTTCAATTAGAAATCGTACAGTCCGAAAGTTACAACACTTTTGTTTAATTCCTTATTCTTGTGCCTCGGGGCCTATCACAAATATAGCTTGTTTAATAAATTACTAACTGCGACAGCCACTTATAATAAACATATACTCCATCCAGGTCGGTTGTATTGCTGACGGGCTGCTTTTTTCTTTCCTGTTTACAGTGTTCCCTGTAACAGTTGTTCCTGCCGAAGCGTCCTCACACAACGACGCCTCATGGAATGACACATATTTTGCAGCGTTTCTTCTCAAATCGAATAGTGCTTTAAAAGCAGTACAAACAGAAATATCTTTCGACAGTCTAGCAACATTTGTTTTGGTGATAGCTACTGAGTACTTGCTGGTGGTGAGTTGCTGCTGTTCCACAGCGAGGGAAGCTCCACACACATGAGCACAGAAGGCGCAAACACGGGAAAAATTTGTGCAGCTCTTATCGGACATTGTCGTCTGTATCTGGAAATGTGGCTCTTTAATCTCTGTAGACCAGCACCAGCTGTTTGCCAGCAACCCACACTACTTGCCACTTAGGTTGAAGAAAACTGGAACCAGCTTTTGAACTGAAAGCTTCAAAACTGAACCTTGGGCTTCAATCGCGGACCGTGTAAGTTTGGCCTTCAGCTGAATTAGAGATCAAACCATGAGAAAGAAGAAGAAATTGAATCAATATCTATGACTGGGACTCGAACCCGCGGCTGCGCGAACACATCTCCTTTAAGGACCGCTTAGCTAGACCACTATAAGCGGCGAGAAATCTGTATAGGGATTTGATAACAACGCTCTTCCCGCCCCCACTGTATCATTCTGTCTACTTTATGTCACGGGTCATGATGTCTAAAATCGAGTGAGTAAAATTCCAATTTGTCCTTGCACCAAGACATTTTCTATAAATTACACACCGAAACTCTACCTGTCAACACGTGGCTCGATAGGAAAAACATTTTTGTGTCTTCTGTAAACTGCGGCTTGTGCAGTGTGCCTGAAACCATTTAACATTGTTTTATAGACTGCAAAAGACGCGATTTTGTTTTGGGATGTGGTGCAGAGGACGCTACAGAAAGATTTTGTCCTAAATTCGTACAGTGTGCGCTACCTTGTTGTTTCCCTACCTGACTCAAAACCCTAATGATAGGATTCTTCTGATTGGACTTCATAGCCTTTAAAAACGCGCACGCAAGACCGCAACATTGAACCTGTTGTTTCACCCAGAACTAATTTTAGACGAATGTTGCTGCAGGTGACGGACATTTACGAAGGATTGGACTTTTTACCGGGTTGGTTTCCTCTCCTGATACGCTGTATATCCTTACCGGCCTTTTAGTTCTAATATGTTTACTATGATCATGTTTGTGCCATCTTCCATCTGCTCCGTCCCGCGGCACTGCCTGCTCACCCTCGTCTTCTACGTAACACAAATCTGTGATTTCGCTCCGACTCGAATGCAGTAAACATTCTCTGTAGTTTTTTTTTCGTATGAAAACATCTCCTGACGATATTGGATATAAAGTGCTAGGATCTTAGAAGATGCAAATTCATATAGAAGCGTCGGCTCACCAGAGGCACCCTCGGCGTGTCCAATGTTGCTTTTGACGGATCCAATCTTGAGTGGTGCCTTGCGCCCCGGCTTACAGAAGACGGCGCTCACAGCCGCGAGCTCCTGGAGATCTGCGGCCTTGGTTCCTACTCCCTGAGCTTCGACGTACTCGACTTCGAGGGGATCGACATTGACCTCGGCGTAGACTTCGCTCATAAGCTGCGCTCGAGACTTGCCGGAAGGGTAAACGACTCCTGCAGATGGGCGGGAAAACAGACGCGTATAACAAACAAGAGATAGGGTTGAACAACGGGATCCGCACACGCGGGAAGTGTTCTTATTGCACTCCATGAATTCATCCACCAGCGTGAGGCGCAGAGCTCGTTGATAGTTCATTCAAATTCATCGTTGAAAAGAACTTACTCTCGGTTCATGTACTGTCAGCTTATTGGCAGTCGGCAAAAGGTTGCCCCGTCGGTATCAACATTGGCAAAACCTCAATGAGTACTTTGATTTGGGCTAGTTGGTTCATATCTTGAAAGTAGTTCGGACGGCGCGAAAACAACAAAGACAAAGGAGACACGAACACAACAGGACGGGCGCCAACTTGCAATAAACTTCAGTTGCAAGTTGGCGCCCGTCCTGTTGTGTTCGTGTCTCCTTTGTCTTTGTTGTTTTCGCGCCGTCCGAACTACTTTCAAAAACCTCAATGGTTCACTATTTATACCGATGCATCACACACCGCACACCGGGGAGTTACCACTGTCTGCAGTCTCTCTCATTCTCATCTTAACTCTCGCGTAACATGTAAGGCGGAAACCAGCACACCCTCTGGCACTGACACTTCAAGAGACTGACAATGTCGTTGCTTTGTGTGATCATATTTGTATGATCATAATATTTTTGTGTGATAATAATAATAAGTTACTGTGTCCCGATCAAAAAGCACGACAGAAATTTCTCTCGTGTTACTGTCGTGCGACACAATTCTCTGTCGCGCGACAAGCATTCTTGTCGTGCGTTGTTTCGTGCGACAGAGGATCGTGTCGTGGGTGGTTCTTTAGACGTCCTCGACTCTGATTGGCGACCACAGTTTCCCTCTCTCTTCTCCTTACTCTCCCCTGCCCTCTCCCTTCTTGCTCTGTTCTTTCCTGTCCGTCTCACCCTGTCCCTCTCTCAACGTTTCCATCTCTTACAGAGGCTTCACATGCCGCCGCTGCCAGTTACGGACCCTTTTTTGAGTTAATGGGGTTCTAATGTAACGCATTAAAAAAATTCGATTAACCATCCGTTTGCTCCTTTGATTATGAAAATTTTAGCGACAGCTGCGCTGCCGGGAAATGCTGAAAGCAATCGCAGTGTTAACAATTCTGACTAAAGGTGTGATGTGTGAAGTTAAGGGTGTAAAATATGCATGCATCACGCAAGGCCATGTCTCAGCGTGCGACCATGCCTCACACAATCATACACGTACTCTCACTCATCACTCAGACGGGCTCTCAGCGTGATTGGCTCGCAGAGGAAAACAGGAGAGGCGGAGAACCAATCAGCATGATGTGCGCTGCACGTGTTCTCTCCCCGCCTATAGCGTCACATGTGGCGAGAGTCCTTCGACCAATCAGCGCGGCGCGCCACACTTGTTTTTCGTTTTTCATTTTGCTTTCCACTTCCTTCCTCCCGCTTCTTCGTGTTACGACGACACCGACAAATATGGAGCGGCTCAACCGGGATACGTGGCCTAAAGAGCTGTCGCTGTAATTTGCGGCCATACCTTCGGCCTTGAATCCGTCCGCGTTGATCCCGACGTTGACAACCTTGGCGTATACCCGTCGGGCATCGGACGCCCGTTGAAGAAAGAATGCCCCCACTGTTTCGCTGCGAGCGACACCTGTGCCTGTAAAAAAAGAGTAAGAATGGGAATGCAGTTTTCTGGACACGTGCAAAGGCATGCAGTGGCATGCGTGGCATGCAGGGCATACGATTCAGTAACAACCGATTAAGTTTACTGCAGCAACGTATCTTGGTCCTTTTTACAGCATTTGAGATGCCTCGGCCATTTACATTTGGGGTGCTGACACTTTCCGTGACAGCAAGGGCGGTACGAAATGTTGGTACGAGTCGGAGTGTTCAGTACGTGGGCAAAGGTGTGGAATGTCTGTTGCATTTGTGCCATTACATTCGGGTTAGCGCCCCAGGTCAATTCCAGTGGGTGCCATTTGATTATATTGCTGGAACAGCTAGGTGCAGTGTCCTTTCATGGGATGGAAGTGTAGGGGTGTAGGCTAAGCGTGCACGCGGGTAGCCTACCCGTATTTTGTGGGCGTGTGGAGTAACAGGCGACGCGAGGAAAATGGGTGATACTGAGAGGAGAGAAAGCTGGGATGATGTGAAATTTTGATGCAAGAAGTGGCATTTATTACCCGCTTAGTGACCATAATAGGGTGGAAGGGCGTAGAGTAGTCGTGCGTACGGATGGGTGCCCTACGAATGTGTGAGGGCGGAGTACGGGAGTGCAGCTTTGCGAGCGGTGGAGTAGTCAGGTGCATGGCTGGGGATCGGGATGCAGGGGTGTACGTTAGGCGTCAGCCAAGCACTGTCTTTCATCTATCCAAAATCTATCTCGAGAGATAGAAAGCGATACAATGCTTGAGGCGCGGATAGTGCTGGAATAGCTGGGCGCTATAAGCAGCCAACGTATGTGGTGTTTTGTGGCACATAAATGGGTGGTGCGGTCTTGGTTAAACTTCAGATCTTGTGGGCTCTGTGCCGCATGTACCGTATTCAGATGCAGGGATGTGTGGGTGCGGCGTGCGAGCACGGAGGGCGACAAAGACGCAACCTCGCAGAATGACAGCAATGAGCTGTTTCTCTAAACAAGCCCGTAAAATATGGACAATTCACGCGAGTGTGCGCGACACTACTGTAATACTGCGCCCTCAACCGTGTTTTGAACCAACGAAGTCTGAATGCTGCGTCAAAGTCAGTGGCCGTGATAGCATCATCAACCTGGAGATACATCAGTACTTTCGTTCAGGACATGGCAAGCTCTCGCCACCGCCTCTGATAAGTCATATCTAGACCATCGAAAGTCGATTGAGGAGAAGCTTTCATGAGCCATCAGACTGAAAGAAAAGACACATGACGGCAAATCTGCGAAGTCATGTTACTGGAAACAACCTCCGCATTTCAAATATTAATTGCTGTCAGTTCTTCCCCGGTTATATGGTGTCGGCTTTGTCGGGAAGCGCTAGTCTGCCTCTCTCTCTTCTCGAAGCGTTCTATCTCCTTTGTCTCTCAAGGAACGAGAAATACAGGCGCGCAATCATTGTCAAATCACCAGGTTTCAAGTTTCAATCCGGCGTGCCGGTGGGCCCCGAACATGAACGCATCCAGCACACGTGTCGCTTTACTTGTCGTTCCTCTTTTTCCATTAGGGCAAGTATATTTTAAGGAGATTATCCTCAGAAGGTCTAAGGCTAGGAAGACCTTTATTCGGTCGCTGACGGGTCATGATGGGCACATGACGGGTACAGAAGGCTCACTGCCCAGCACATCGCCGAAATTTTCCTCGCCGGTCACTGACGAGGACGTCGCCACTTACTATAAACATGTGCATGGACAAATGCCCCGATAACAAATATACGAAAAAAATATGGACGTACAACCACAAAGAAGAAGCGCCCTCTATGTGGCGGACGAGAAACAAGAAGAGCCGAAACCTAGTGATGTTTCTACATGGACGAATACCTGTCCCATACTGCTGTTCGAACACACGCCGAATGTTGAGTTATCCAAGCAAAAAAAAAAGAAGAATAAGAAGCTGTTAAGTAGCTTCTACTACCGAGCGTAGAGCCCGAATGGACGCACTTACATTCTTTGTCGAATGAGGCGCACCTTCCAGCCTCCGATAAGAGGCCCATGCGGAGTAACGGCAGTGCCATTGCAGGGTCCAGCGTGAGGTGGCTGCTTCCAACTATAGCAGCCTCGCAGCGTCCAGAGCGGAGCGCAAGCACGGCCTCGTTCAAGGCTGTCAAGGTTGACGAGCACGCCGTGTCCACTGTAAGACTTGGACCTGCACCGGCAAGAGAAAAAAGTTCGAATTTAGTGCATGTTATGTTTTTTTTCGGCAGCAAAACATCAAGTGAATCATTTACAGGCCTTTGTTTTTGTTAGATCTGTGTTATTGTTACCCAGTGTGGGGTACCACAATACAAACGAACGAACAAGCCAACTGACAAATAAACTAACAAAGACAAATTGTAGAAACTCAAACAGAGCGAAATAAAGTAGGAAAAATCTCTCCTACCATTGGCCCAGAACCCAGTGCCTTGTAGAGCTGTAAAAGTACGGTTCGAGAGCACTCTTTTGCGGATATCGTCTAGGCTACGGATTTGGTTTTTAGACCACAAAAGTAAGAGGAGTGGTTTTCGGAAAAGGGGGCACATTGCCATTTTAGCAGTTCGTAAAAGTCGTTTGAGCAGTACCTCTAGCAGTAATGTTATGTACGGTTGGTTGTCCCAACAGCACACTGCGTAATGCTGGCAGAGAAGCTGGACGCCTTTGGTTATTGCTGTTACCGCCGTATGACTGGAGGGAAAACTACTAATCCGCATTGTTGAAATGTTACAGTCGGTCTATATTCAGAAAGAAGACACTTACAGACTTGCCCAAGCAACAGAGGCAATCCGCCCAATATTGCAAATAGGATGTTTCACTGTTGCCCTTTGGGGGACTAGGTTTTTGCCAATACGCTTCCAGTATTGGGCCAGCCTTTGCAAATGCTTTTCCAATATTGGGCCAATTACTTGTGCTGCTTGGGTGGGCTTATCGGCGCACCTCGGAGGGCAACTTGACATAAGCTTTATAAAGCCATTAAAAAAACTCTAGGCCGTGAAGACAGCTAACTTTCAACACCCAACACTCTAGGAACAGCGAAGCATTTATGGCAGTACCATGGAAGTCCAGCGCGTACGAGATGCGGTTGGAGAACATGGCCTTGATGTTGCCGAGGAAGGCGTAACCGTCCGTGCTCGTGAAGGCCGCCTCCCTGAACACGTTAGCAGAGTCGCACATGTAGGCGCCGACGAATACACCCACTTTGCGACCGCTGAACGTCGCCGGGTCATAGCCCGCGTCCACGATGGCCTCGTACGAGGTCTCCATCAGAAGGCGAAGCTGCGGGTCCATCACGCGAGCCTGCTTCGGGTGCGTTTTGAAGAACAGCGCATCAAACCGGGACAGGTCGCGGATCTTGCCGTGACGTTTCGGCAGCCCGCAGAGCCCTGCATAGGAGGCAAGTCGGTGTGAGGTGGCAGCTCGGAGAAAGGCTAACGTATGCCGCTATTCTGTGAGTGAAAGATTACTATAGACATTAAGCTTGCTGGTGGTAGTTGGTGTGCACGTGGGCCAGGCACTTCTCGAATCCTCCGAATGCTGAAAAAATTGTATTTTATTGTTGTTTGTAACTATAGCAACCACTGTCCTAGTATTTGTTTAAACTACCTGTTTTGTGTTCGGAGGTCAGTCTACAGTTTTTTTAACCGTGGGACCTCCTTGAGTACTTAATTCAAGTAATAACCTTGCTTGTATTATTGTTGTTCAATAAACTTGAAATGGTTATGAGATGCTTGCAGGGATTTCATGGGTTGTTCATGAAAGAAGGAAAAGGGGAAATGCGAAGTTGCGTTTTTGAAACGTAACTAGCTAGCTTTTCTCTGCTCAGAAAAATGACAAGAATATTAACGCTTGGCTCATTATAGGCAAAGTTTCTGTTGCGCTATTACACTAATTATGCACGAATAATATTTTTCTCCGGAGGGAATTTCTTCTGAGCCTAGAATTTAGGCGCTTAGTACTCGGCAATCAATAACACCTGGAGTCAATTCCTGTGCGCAAGACACTGTTTAATACCACTTTTATCTCACCAGGTGTGAAACTTGGCATCGAAAGCATGACCGTTCCCTGTGGCCACTTCGCGTAGGTTAACACATGATGGCGCCCTCTATGAACTGATCAGCAAACTACCGGTGGCGATTTAAACTATTTCTGTGCTTTGTTTTCGGTTTGGGAAGCAGAAAGCTCTTTTTGTAGCGAGAGCTACACTACGCCAGCTCTTCGAACCTTCAACGTGGCACCCCTTGACCTCCGTGGCGCCGCCGTTGGCCACGTGGTTGGTCACGTGGTGCGGAGCAGCTGCTGCTGCCGGCGGCGCGGCGCGCTGGCGAAACCGAGCTGCAAGAGCTGTGCGCATGCGCCGTGTCGACTAGGGGGAGTGGAGAGAGGGAGAGGTGTCGCAGCTGTGTAAGTAGGCGGCTCGGCGGAGCCTCCGGCGCAAAGATGGAGAGCGGAGGAGAACTCGAGCTGAGCTCGCGGCTCTGAAAGAAGCCTGGGCTCGGCGTTGGAACGAAACCAAGAGGAGGCGGCGAGCCGAGGAGACGGAGGAAGAGCGTGCAATACGCCTCGATAAGCAGCGTAAGAACGACGGGGTTCCGCAGGCGCGCCTAGCCGCCGATAGTGAAACTACTCCGGCTCTCGCGTCACTCCAGGTTTAACCAGAGCTAAACCACAGCCAATTCTACCTTAACACCGTAGGCTAGCGGGACAGTCTGGTGGGTTCCCGTTTCCGCCCTATCACAGCTCAAGATTTTGATACCTGGGTTTTATGGAAAGTTTAACAACAATTTATATCGCTGTATCAGTTTTTAAACAACATTTTCTTTCCTCTTTGAAACTTGGTGCTACTTTCCGGTTTTTATCTAATTGTCTTTCTTGTCAGCATTGTGAAATGCTTGTTTTTACCTTTTCAATCACTCCCTTTAAGTAATGATCTCCGGAGCCCTTAAGATTCTTAAGCAAATAAAAAATATTAAACTGGTGCTCCTTTTGGTTTCGTTGGTAATAGGTCATCTACAGAAAGGTAGAAAATAATTTTAGCGACGGCACTACACCACGCAGAAGCGGGTCGGTGTCGTAGAACATCTTAATTGGAAAGCCTCCCGCTTACGAGCTGCTTATCAGTATTGTTGTCAAAGTTGGCACTTGCCGTAAGGTTCACGAATGCTTGGGAGTGGATTTCAGAATGTTGAAGCTTTGATCACGTGATCCATTCGGTCTGGAAGGGGGTGTAGTGATGGGGGTGGGGGATAGCGTGCAACACTTATATATCTCTCTTCTAAGGCAACAAACAAATGATAACGTCTAGGACATGTTCCCTTTGAAACTTCGGGGTCAGAATCGCTGTTTACACTGTTTGCGCGAAAAAAAAAGCGCGCGCCGAAGTGAACAAACAATTTTGGGACTGTTTTTACTGCTGTGCGCTATCGGAGGGAAAACACAAATATTTTCCTCCGCATAAACACTTATCTTCTTTCCATAAAAGATATCCCATAAATGGGAAATGTTAAGCGCCTCTTCTCTTCATAGAAATGAGAACAAAGGTGTAGAAAAAGAAATTTTGTATAGTTTCGGCGGCGGTCAAGTTTCAAAGGAGGCGAAATTCTAGAGGCCCGTGTACTTTGCGATGTCAGTGCACGTTAAAGAACCCCAGGTGGTCGAAATTTCCGGAGGCCTTCACTACGGCGTCCCTCATAGCCTCAGTCACTTCGGGCCGTTACACCCCCCATAAACTAAACAAATCTCTTCAAACTTTCATACCCTCGCGACTTATCTTTATAGTTATTTACATATTTTCTTTTGTGTACTTGCTTGCAAAGGCTTTACAGAAGGTGAAGGAAGGAAGGGAAAACTTTATTTTAACTAATGCTTTTTCCTGCGGTTTTTATTTCACGGAGGAAATTGCTTCACCTTCGTTTACAGAAGGTGAAGCAATTTCCTCTGTGAAATTAGATTATTACATTTTGAAATCCTTGAGTACGCTACATTTTACTTATACAAGAAGTTTGAACAGACCTGGTGGCCACCGTGTGTCGTCTTCGGTGACCATATCGATGCCATCGTAAAGCTTCTCTTTGAACTCGGCGAGGTGGTCAGCTTGTGGGAAGCGGGCCGAGAAGCCCGATATCACGATATCATCTTCAGCCATTGACTGCGGATAAAAGAAGAATAAGAAACATGGACACTCGCATCATTTTTGGCCATAACTGCAACAGTTAAGGCCGCTCAGAATCAGGGAACAATAAAATTGAAACAGTGTATAATCACAATAAAAATGTTGCATTCATTAGGCTGCACACTAAGGGCGTCCATATTATTTTAAGGCTCTCGTGAAGGAGACCCTGGTATCAGCGAACACCGTGGTTGTCGATGTCGTATTAAACATTCTAGTTTAAAGGCGCCGAAAACCACACACACACACACGCGCGCGCGCGCACACACACACACGCACGCACACGCACGCACGCACACACACACACACACACACACACACACGCGCGCGCGCGCACACACACACACACACACACGCGCACACGCACGCACACACACACACGCGCGCACGCGCACACACACACGCACGCACACACGCACACACTCACACACACACAAGCACGCACACACGCACACACACACTCTCAGAAGACAACGGCTGGTCCTACAATGAACCAGAGTGCAACCATACATTGCCAATATTGGGTCGATGACCTGTGCTTCCTGGGGACATAATCACGCATATCAACTCGTACATGATAAGCATCGCTCAAAAATACTTTTTCTCAGCCTTATACAAAGATATCGATTTTTCGTTGACGCACAAACTACCTTTCTTGTTGATATAGAACTCTTCAATCTGGCTTTCATTTTTCTACTCCTGGCAAGAATCCGCACATTTCAAAAACATGGCACACAAGAGCGTAAAGAGCAGGATCTAATATGCTTCGGTAAATTTGGACCCTCTTTATTTTGCTCTACGTTTCGTTCGTCTGTGATTCGCTCATTCACACAGTGCCCTGTTTGTCCAATAGAGGAACGAGCGCACGAGAGGGCAATTTCATGAACTACCCCTCCTGTACATCTCGTGAATAATCACCCATGCTTGGTTCCGCAGCCTCTTTCTCTTTCCTTTTCTTGTAATTTTTCGTATTTATTTTTATTTACTTTTTTTATTTATGTACATGCTGCAGACCATGGTTAGGTCCAAGCAGGAAGGGCAGGTTCACAAAAAGCAAAATTATAGCAACAAAAATACAACAATACAGCAACGATAATGTAGTAAAACAACAATACAGCAATGCAAGACAAAGCAGAAAAATACATAATACGCAATATTAAAGATGGCTGAGGAACGCGTCTGATTTTCAGGGTTCATTAGGTTCGGTTAATGAGTTCCAGTCGGATATGGTGCGTGGGAAAAAGGAAAACTTAAACGAGTTAGTAAACATCTATAGATCACTCCATTGTCATTTCTTGGTCAAAGTTATTGTCTTTTCTTTTTCGAGACGTCTTCTTTCCAGTAAAGTTTTAGTGTTTGCTTAGTATGTTCCGACGCATGTGCGAAAAGAATACTGCACACATGGAGAATGTCAACTCCATCGTGTGAATGTTTCTCTGTAATGCAGCTAGGTTGAGGGAACTGCGGGAGAACAAAGAACAAAGAACCCTGAGAACAAAGAAATTCACTAAACTCCTTCACCTGCTCGATTCCATAATCAAGCCAAAAGGTCGCGCTGTAGAAGCAATGTTGTAGAAGCAATTAGAGAGACATGGAGACATCTGTTCGCAGTGGGCGTAGTCAGGCTGATGAAGATGATGATAGTGATGCGCAACAAAGAAATTGACGCGCTGAAAGCACCGGGTTCGTCGGAAGTCAGTCGGTATCGCTGAAAGTCCGAGATGGCAGAATTGTGTAAAAGCTGTGTTTTTCCAGACCGCGGTAAAATGAGAAGACCAGAGGAACAAACCAGTCTTGCCAGAAACAGCTAGAAGCCATAAAAATGCGAAACTTTCCTTACGCATCAGTAAGAAGGCCACTTCGGATGACAAAAGTTTTTGTTTCTTTTAAAGAGCGATATGTAACATGTACCCACCGATGTTGCACTCGCGCATGCGTTATGATATGCTTTTCTTCTTTTTTTTAGCCACGTACACGTGCACCTTAATGGCTATCTATGCCTCCCGATATGTCGTTAGGTCAACAACAACAACATCAGCAATAGCCTTGGTGGTGTGTGTGCAACTTCTCGGCCTCGAAACCCTCTGGCCACGGCCACAACAGAATTATCACCGCTGCGTTACCGCTGGAGTATTCTTTCTCTTTACGTGTCATTCTAGGGGCACACTTTTTTCGCCATACAAAACGGCTCATGTTCGCCACCAACTATCTTTTTCGAATGCCAGTTGGCACTGCTAGCTTTATAGCTAAGGTGGCTGAGACACTAGTCAGGTACAGATCAGTAAATTCCATGGGTCATTCGGATGTTCCTCAGTTTTCATTTAACATCGCAGCTAGGTAACCACTTTCCCGCGGGAGCCTTCAAGAACTTTTCGAGATAATATACGAAACTTCACCAGTAACTGATCATGTGAGGGCAATAATTTATATTTAGAAAAATTACGTGCTTGATGTGGCTTGATGCTAACATTTAGAAAACAATCGCCTTCTGGGCCAGATGTCCGGTAGAAATCAGGCAGTATTCAATTGTTTACGGCACTGATCGGTTTACAGCAAGAATACCGGAAGAACTAAATAAAATACTTTCTACGTCACTCGCAGATTACTTTCGCAGGGGATTTTTTTGCTTCTCTTAAGCGTCTAGCTATTCTGGTGCAGAGCCTAGGTTCCACGAAGTCAGAGTGCCGTGGGGGCAAGTACACCTGTTCGAGCAACATGGTAAGGCTCACCTTTCAGCCGTCCAGCGATGTTCCGCGGAACATGTCAAACAATTCACTGGAATCGCTCAGCTTTTCATGTTCGTGCCAAATTACATGTCGCAGCAAAGTTTTATATCCACGCGACTAAGCTCCTCGCTTGCATTGGTACAGTGAAAGTAATAAAAATATTTCCGAAGATAACACCATTCACTTGTTATCCACGCACATCGCCGAACCTCCTGGCAGGGGTTACGGTGTTGCCTACCATAGCCAAGTTGTTCACAAAGCCGAGCTAAAAGTTCTACGCTTTCACAGCTGATAATTAGTCAGCGCAGCTCGTTGTGCTTAGTGGAGCGTCACAGCATAGAGTGATCCGCGATGCACTACCGAGAACCGTTTCCGCTGGGCACCACTCCACACGCACTAATTAGTCCTGATGCGGCAGACGCGCACGCAGCTAACGGGTACGTGGCGCCATCTAGTGTCCCCCATGGCGTTCTGCGCACTCACAGTGGCGTCTAGCGGAAGCGGACCACGGTAGCGGATGGCGGATGGCGCCATGCTATAGCTCTCTAGTATCAACGCCCTTTTAATTTTCCACGTGTCTACGACCCGGTTTAGAATGAAAATAGTTCGCGATATGAACGCCAGCTCTATCCGCTCAGACATGCCACCCATTTGTGTTTGGTTTCTTCGAGCCTGCGCATAACAGCGCGATAACTTTTCTATTATAAATAATGCGAAGGTTCCCGGGAAAGGCTAGTTTGCATAGCCATTTCAGGTCCCTGCCACCGCGCCCGACCGGGGGCAGAGGGCATGGCAAGAAGCAGATACCCCGAAGGGGCATGCCACATAAGGTGAATTTTGTTGTGCATAAGTAATACAGCATAGTGGCTGGCAAGCGCTGTCCGCATTACCAGTTGTGTAAATTCATTTTGTTTTTGCGATAGGAGCTCATGGGAGAGAAAAATTGGCGGGGGCCTAGCTTTGGTTAAGCTTGGTAGGTTGCGAAAGCAGGTGTTTTATACTGCATATGCAGCGCCTCTAGTGGGAAGAGTGCGGCGGCGTGCGAAGTGGCCGCCGTTACCCGACGAGCCGAGTTGGTAGCCCGTCTCTCGCTCCTGGTATGACGTCACGCTGTGACGTCTCTAGCGCCTCTAGCGGGAGGAGCGCGGCGCGCCGTGCCAAGCGGCCGCAGTTACCCGACGAGCCGAGTTGGTAGCCCGTCTTGTGGTGACTAGACCCGCCTCTCGCTCCTGGTATGACGTCACGCTGTGACGTCACTAGGCATGATAAACGTCAGGGGTCATTCTAAAGGTCAAACGTGCCAAGTGGCCGCCGCTACGCCAAAGGCCGTTCTTGGGAGTAGTATTGCTTTCGCAATAAAAGCGATCGGAACTGACCATAACTAGCACACGATTTAATGCAAGCAATAGTGCAGCTCGAATAACGCGTGAGAAGTTACGGACGCCGCGGTTTTCAGGAGAAATGTTTGCGTGACTGTGAGGGCGGCTTGTGCAAAGCTCTGGGAGAGGAGTGCCTACGTAAACTATGGTCATCTTTTGGCGTTCCATTGTTGGCGAAGGAAAAATCACGCGGTACTTGCACAAAGTTTCTTGCTAGCTGCTGCGCTCGTATGCACCTCAGCCAGCCGATATACGCGTTTTGCAGTAGCTGCTTCGTGAGAGGCGTCCTCGGGAGTTCACCATCGACGTTTTATGAAGCAACCGATAACTCATAGGTTCACCCCCTGGCCGATGGGTATTGCTACCAGTCGAGCTAGGCCATGCCTACCAACTTCAGACCTCAGCACAAATTCGGCCTGTCAGCGTTAATCGAAGCATACCTTTGATATCTGGGTGTACCCATTAAAGGGCAGCTGCACCACTTTTTGAGAATTTTGCGATATTCAAGGATTCAAATCTTTATAGGTTGAAGGTAAAGGATGCCAAGATTCTGTGCACTAAAGTTTAAAATAGTCACGTAATCGAAAATTGAATTTTGCGCTTCTCCTCAAAGCAAGAGAGGAGTGCGGGAAAGTTTAGCGTGACGTCACGGAAGGTATGATTTCAAGTTACCGCTACCGTCAGCCACACCCTGCCGTGCCTTTTTGGATGCTGCCAAACAACTTTCGGAGGTCTTTGCCTTCGGTGGCGTCGGTTTTTTTTCTTCAAAGCGGGCGTTTATGCATTGGAAATGTACCGATACCTTTGATGACGTCATCATGCGTCCACACCACTTGACGTTGTGCGCTGCGAAGAAGCCTGAAGGCCGTCGCGATTTTCATCGGCGATTACGTCACCATTTGAAATGCTAGCCCAAAAGGACTTCTCATGCTTTAATTGCAAGTTTCACATATTCGACCCTTTTAAGCTCATCGATTTATAAAATCTATGCAGTTGCCCTTTAAGGTGTCAAACTGTTGTGGAGCCATTGATCCAACGGCTAACTCTCTATGATTTCTGACTTTTCTAGGTACTGTGGTCTCCATGCGACTTATAACAATCACTTTTGACTCACAAGAGGTAAATACATATAATGTAAGGTACATATTAAATCGAAACTTACTGTTAATGTGTTACTATATTTGCGTTCGAAAACTTGTAAATGTATTTGGCCGCTTGGAGCAGGAATACCATTTATACAAAACAATCAAATTTGGAGGCTCCTAAGAGCGTCCCTGTTATCACGAAAAGCATGAAAGGTTGTGTGGTTTCGGCTAAAGAGATTCAAGCTAGGAGGAAATACTACTTCGAACAAGGCATGCTACGTTTGGTTTTTCGTCGCTTCATCTTAAATGGGGACATTTAAAGCAATGGGTTTAGTAGGTGAGGGTAACTAGATTAACTGGCGTGTGTGAACGGATGCATAACTTTTTCGCTAAGTTCTTAAGTGTAAGAATTGAGGGGGGGGGGGGGGGGGCAATTTGTTGAGCTAAAGTGCGGTGAGGCGAAAGCTTTTAGCGCGGTGTTGCTGCTTGTGTCACTGATGTGTGGTTAATACGTTAATTAAGTACACAGCTGTTTGGGAATCTTAAATGCTGGAGACACTGGAGGGCGTTTGGGAGTCATCCGTCTGATTCGACACTCGCGGCTGCGGAACGGGAGGATGGTGGTTCGAATCCCATCGTGCACAAATATTTTTTTCTGGTCTGACTAGAAAAACGTGACACCTCTGCTGACAACCTTCTGTCGACAACGACGAGGCATTAAAAGGCTTTCGGCTTAAAATGTTCAAGCACGAAAGAAAAAAACATGGACATCTTGAAACATAATATGAGGTCAAGTGTTTGCGGTGTTGAACATCTAATGAAGTACTTGAGAGGTAAACAGCGCGAAAAAAACAGTCACGAAGGAAGAGAAGACACGACGAGCGCTTACTCGAGACGGAACCTTTCTTAGGAAGAATGCCATTGAAGAAAAGAAACACGTGCAAAAAAAAAACAATCACGAAGGAAGAGAAGACACGACGAGCGCTTACTCGCAACTGAAACTTTATTAGGAAGAAAGGCATTGCAGAAAAGAAACACGTTACTCTGCATATACCCAGCCGTCACAAAAAAAAAAAACAAGAAAATGAGATCATAAGATTGAAACAAATTTCAAGTGATACGCCGGTAAAGAACCGTGAATTCTTTCTCATGGAGTGCAATCGTTGTCTTACTGACGTATTGCTCTTCCAAGTTGTCGACGTGGAACGCTTCCACACTTTGGCGAGATATCTGATCTCGGCGCTTGTAGGCAATGCCCGTGTCTTGCAGTCTCGTTTCACTTTATATTCTCGACAGTGCTCAACCAATTCTGACCCGTGCCCTATTTCCATGGACCTCTCGTGTCCCCGCAAGCGCACATTAAGATACCTGTAAGTTTGGCTTACGTAAACCCTCTTGCAAAACAGAGGAATGACATAAACGACACCAACCTTGCAGTTAACTTACCCCTGAAGCATGTAAACCACCCAGCTAGCCAAGCTCGCAATTCTTACTCATGTAGCCAACGAAGCTTAAGATACGACTTCAAGAACGGGCTCCACCGCTACATCGATGACTCTTATCAGCGTGAAACGTTCGACGAGCTTCTTTCGTATAATAGTGAAACAGCGCAACCACACACACAATCAAGAGCAGAAAGGACACAGAGAGCGATGTGCGGCGTCACTTATCCTCTTCTGTGTCTAAGTGCCCTTGAAATGTTTCATCTTTCTCAGTGTCCACTTGGGACTGAAACACTTCAGGCCTAGGCCCGTTATCACTGGCGCATTCAAATGACATCAATTTCGGAAGGACGACTCCTACTGAAAAGTGGAACGAAATGTTCAAGCACAATTTCCAGAAGGGTGTCCAGCGCAGGTAACAGGTTTCGAAACTTATATATTAGGGCCAAAGCTTGTTGAACAGTAAAGCTTTGTTTCCGAAATTGTGCAGAAACCAATTCCGCTGGAGATCCTTCGAAATAAGCTCACAGATTTGAATTAACTGTGCTGTAGCTGATGGAGGCTCATAACAACAAAAACGATAAGCTAAAGTAAGTACAGCAACTGCTTTAAATATCTGGTATTGCGGCTAAAATGATCTGAATTTTTTAAAAATGGGCTTGTCGAACTAGCGGAGTGGTTTTTCGGCATAGCATTATCAGTGGTGT
Organism: Amblyomma mixtum; assembly: GCF_055824585.1. Lineage (NCBI taxonomy): Eukaryota > Metazoa > Arthropoda > Arachnida > Ixodida > Ixodidae > Amblyomma > Amblyomma mixtum. The sequence goes on along the minus strand of NC_143015.1, from coordinate 116,221,163 downwards.
AGCGCATCAGAATACAGCTAAGACCTGCTGACTGATTAACTTTTTTAACTATTACTGCTATAACTATTACTGTTAATATAACAGTAATAGTTAAAAAAGTTAATCATTCACTATTGTTTAAACAATGTATCAGTGATATCAGTTTATCAGCTATAACTATTACTCTTTATAGCCCCGCCGCGGTGGCTCAGTGGTTACGGCGCTCGGCTGCTGACCCGAAAGACGCGGGTTCGATCCCGGCCGCAGCGGCTGAATTTCGATGGAGGCGAAATTCTAGAGGCCCGTGTGCTGTGCGACGTCAGTGCACGTTAAAGAACCCCAGGTGGTCGAAATTTCTGGATCCCTTCACTACGGGGTCCCTCGTAGCCTGAGTTCCTTTGGGACGTTAAATTCCTATAAACCTATTACTGTTATTATCCTTATTTATTGATAGTCGTGTAGCTTACGGTAAGGAATATCTGTACCAGTTCTCAGAATTTCGAAAATGAAGTTACTCTCGCTGCTATGGCACAAGTTTTGTCTGTTTACTCTAATTACGTTCACTGAAGGGGTTGTTTCGCCTGCAATCTTTTCGAAACGCTTGTATTTTGGCGCAGTGTAGGCAGAATTAGGCAGACCAAAAGTCCATTGCGAATGAACGACGGTATGTCACATTCCGGTAGAACCCAACTTCGAATTCATCCGAATAAGCTACAATCATATGCAACGTTTTGTAGGCTGCTAGCCAACAGGCCGTCTCACCACGCTCTCTACGAAAAAGAAGTCGTTGCACTGGTAGATAAAACATCCGATTGATTTACGACACCATATCCTGTCTAATGGCGTCAATAAAACGGGCCATAATATGGTATAAACGAAACAAAATTTCCTGTGACGCATGACTGATAAGGAAATTAGGGGCAGGAAATACACTATGAACGATGCCTTTTATTATATTTATATTTTCCAACGCCGCTAAATATAAAAGGTACACGTGCACGATGGGTTTGAAAGCTGTTCAGGCAGCTATAAGTAAAACAACAGCTCTACTAGCAATAAAATTTTGATGGAGGCAAAATTCTAGAGGCCCGTGTACTGTGCGATGTCAGTGCACGCTAAAGAACACCAGGTGGTCGAAATTTCCGGAGCCCTCCACTACGGCGTCCCTCACAGCCTGAGTCGCTTTAGGACGTTAAACCCCAATAAACCAAACCAAATCAGCAATAATATTAATATTATTGATAATAGTAATTGTCGTGTCCGGTCGCTGTGTTGAATGCAGCGAAAGACGCACACGGTACTTTTAGACTTCGTTTATTTTAAGCCGATGAGGGTGCGACCAGCGTCGACCGAGGCAGGAGCCGAACTGGCCGCCCGAAGAAAGGAGGGAGTGGAGAAGCGTCCACGGCAGGGAGTGTCTTCCCAGAACAGGAGGAGGGTGCGGGGGCGCACCGTGGGGGGGCATCCGGCGACAGCGTGCGACGAGGGGCAAGCGGTCGTTAGGAGGAGGATGCGAGTGGTCGTTAGGAGGAGGATTGAGTGGTCGTTAGGAGGAGGATGCGAACTGTCGTTAGGAGGAGGACGCGGGGGCGCACACACACAAAAGCAATAAGGGGACACAACACTTCCTTCCCCCTTAGAAAGTTGCCTGGTATCGTGCAGGGGGTCGGCGCTCACGCGTGGAGGCGCGCTGGCTTTGTGCGCTCGGGGGAGAAACACTTGTAGGCTGGCTGTTGTTCGCTGTGTCTCCTAGGTCTGTCCTGGGCGAAGTCTCTTCTTCCGGGAAGAGGTGCCAGGCTATGTGGGAAAATGGTGCACGTGTTCTCTCCGCTGGCGGACAGCTCTCAGACGGCGTCGTAAATCTACGCAGCTGGTTGAGATGTCGGCGTGCTACTGTGCCATGTATGTTGACGAGCCAAGAGCGCAGGCCTATGCGTCTGACAATTGTAGCTTCCTCCCAGCGTGGCTTTTTCAGAAACTGTCGGGCGAGGACGCGCTGCCCCTCATTAAGTGTGCCGCAGCGCGGAATTGCTTTTTCTTCCCGGAACGTCTCTGCCTTTGGCTCGGGGAGGATGGCTGTGAGCTGGGTTCGCATTTCACGCTCGAACATCATTTTCGAGGGGGTCTGGCCTGTTGTGCTCTGAACCGTCGTGTGCTGCTTGAAGAGAAAGCGCGCAAGGCGGCGCTGCAGCGAGCCTGTCTGATCTCTTTCAAGGGCGCGTTTTAGCTCGGCTACGTAGCGCTCGGCTTGTCCGTTTGTCGCTGGGTGGTAGGGGGCCGATGTAACTGATGAGATCCCGTTGTCGCGATAAAACTTGAGGATCTCCGCAGACACAAACGGTGTTCCGTTGTCCGACACTACCTTGCGCGGCAGGCCGAACGTTGCAAATAGTGATCGGAGGTTGTCAATGACTGCTGCCGAAGTCGTCTGTCCCATTTGCCTTATCTCAAGCCACTTTGTGTAGGCATCTACGACCACAAGGAAAGTGCAGCCCTCAATTGGTCCTGCAAAATCAATGTGCAGTGTGTGCCATGGTGTGTCTGGCTTTTCCCATTCTGGGACAGGAGCTTTCGGCGGGGCGCTCCGGCTGCTCTGGCAAGGCTTGCATTCTCGCACCACTGTTTCGATGTCGTTGTCAATGCCAGGCCACCACATGTAGCTTCTGGCACACTTTTTCATTGCAACGATGCCCCGATGTCCGGCGTGGATGAGAGACATAGCTTGTGCGCGTAGTTCTCTCGGCATCACAACTCGGGACCCAAATATGATGCAGCCGCGATGGGTGCTCAACTCTGTAGCTCGCCTGCGGTAAGCGTCGAAGTTGTCCCCTTTGAGTTTATGCACGTTGCCTTGTTGAACAGCTGTGTAAACTAGCCGGAGAGCTGCGCACTTCTGCGTAGATGCTGCAACTGTGCCTGCTGTAAGCGGAGGTTCTGGCAGTGCTTCGAACATCAGAACGTCTCCTGGTGGAAATGGTTCGTCAACAGTTGCGTCTAGTGGCAGACGGCTTAGCGCATCGGCGTTTTGATGTTTACTCCCATTGCGGTAGACCAGAGCGTAGTCGTACGCTGAGAGTTTGATGCACCAACGTGTCATTCGCGGAGACAAAGTTGGTGGCATAGGCCTTTGTGGTCCCAGAATGCCCAATAGCGGTCGGTGATCGGTTATAAAGGTCACCTTCCGGCCGGCAATGTACTGGTGAAAATGTGTCGCCGCGTAGACGATGGCTAGCCCTTCTTTGTCAAGTTGCGCGTAGTTGCGTTCTGCTTGCGACAACGTACGTGAGGCGAAGGCGATGGGAGCTTCCCTTCCTTGCTCGTCAGTTTGCGATAGAACCGCGCCGACTCCGTACGGTGATGCGTCGCAAGCCAAAAGCAGAGGCTTCCTTTCGTCGTAGTGGCGGAGGACTGTACATCTTCGAATCAGGTCTTTCAGGGCATCGAATGACCGCTGATGGCGTGGCGACCATGTCCATGTCACATCTTTCCGAAGGAGTTGGTATAAGTCGTTGGCCACGGTAGCTCTTTGTTCCAAGAACCGGTCGTAGAACGTCAAGAGTCCGAGAAAAGCCTGTAGCTCCTGCTTGTTTGTTGGAGCTCGTGCTTCTGTGATCGCTCGCACTTTCTCCTCGGTAGGGTGAATGCCTTCCGCATCAATTCGGTGTCCCAGAAATTGCACCTCTGGCACCGCAAAACAGCACTTCGATTTGCTTATGCACAAATTAGCGTTTGCTAGCCTTTCGAGAACGAGCTCTAGGCGCACTGCATGCTCTTCAGTGGAAGTGCCACTGATGATGACATCGTCAAGGTAGACACAAACTCCTGGGATGCCCTGAAGCACTGTCTCCATGAATTTTTGAAATATGGCCGGGGCTGCAGCTACGCCAAAAGGCAGTCGCTTGACTTTGTACAAGCCTTTCAGTGTGTTAATTGCCAATAATTCAGCAGTTGACTCGCTCACCTTCAGCTGCTGATACGCCTGGGTGAGGTCCAATGTGCTGAAGACTCTTGCGCCACGTAGTACACTGAATACTTCTTCAGGTGTCGGTAGCGGGTAAGAGGACGCTTTAGTCGCAAGATTGACGGTGCTCCGGTAGTCTTCGCAGAGGCGTATGGTTCCGTTCTTCTTGCGAACTACGACAAGTGGTGTGGCCCATTCTGAATGCTGCGTCGGCTCGATGACACCTTGCTGCTCCAGTTTGTCCAACTCTTTTTCAACTGAATCTCGGAGAGCAAACGGCACCGGCCTGGCCTTCAGAAATTTGGGTTGCGCGTTGTCCAACAACTCCAGTGTGACCGGGGGCCCTTCGTTTCCTGGAATCTCTTCCGAGAATACTCTTTTGTATTTCTCCTGCAGTTGCTCAACCATGTTCTGGCTCGGCGTCTGGTGTATGCCGCATATCATCACGCCTAGTGGAGAAAACCAGTTTCTCCCTAGAAGGCTTGATCCTGTGCCCTTCACAACAAGCAGAGGTAGCGTATGGGTCTGGCCGTTGTAGTTAACCTGCACGTTGGCAGAGCCCAATAGTGGCAGATTCTGTCCTGACCACGTTCGCAGGTGCGTGTCGTCTTGTTGCAGGGCGGGTGCGTCAGATGGCCATGAAGTTCGGAACGTGTCCTCACTGATCAGAGTACAGGCTGCGCCGGAGTCCACCTCGAACTTAATCAGCTGGTGATGTACGCTTACTTCTGTAAAAATCTTCGGTCGCGTGCCGAGATTCATGGTGTTCAGGTCGTACAACACAGATGGTGTTGCTGATGTTGTTCCATGGAGATCAGATAGCGGCGTATTCTCTGAGGCGTTGACGCTGTGATTAGGCTGGGAAGGTGACTTTATCTTGGCAAGTCTCCGTTTCGTAATGCATGCTCTTTCGATATGCCCTCGCTTGTGGCAAAAATTACACGTGGCTGACTGGAATCGACATCCCTGGGGGTTGTGTTGGTCGTCATACCGCCAGCAGCGTTGTGCCTTTTTGACCGATTTTACAACAACAGAAGGCTTGCGCACCTGGTTGCTTGTCTGGTGTACCGGCTCGGTGTTCCGGCGAATCCCTCTCTGCTGGTGACCGGCGCTCTCCGCTCGAACGGCGATGTCGTAAGCTTTGCTGAATGTGAGGTCCTTCTCAGCGAACAGGCGCTGCTGCAGTGACTCGTCACTCAGTCCGCACACAAATCTGTCGCGTAACATCACGTCCAAGGGAAGCATGGTGGTGTTAGCAGAAGAAGCTGCGTCTCCCTCCTGCCCGGTAGCTGTTGTCGACAGCGTTCCAAAATTGCAGTCGGCAGCGAGCTTCTTGAGCGCGGCTACGTAGGCGCTCACAGTTTCTCCTCCCAGTTGATCTCGTCGTTGGAAGCGAGCCCGGCTGTAGACCTCGGATGGCCTTGGGTCGTAGTGCTTTTGCAGCGCTTTTACGATGTCGTCGTAAGACACTGCCGCTGGTGTGCTTGGCTGAATAAGGGCGCAGACAGTATCGTAGGTCTGCTCCCCGCACAGCGTCAGCAGGTTGGCCCTCTTCAAGGCTGGGTCTGTGATGTTGTTAGCTTCAAAGAAGAACTGAAGGCGTCCAACCCACGATGACCACGATGAGCCGTTGAACTCTGGTATCTGATTGGGAAACCCTCGCGTAGCCATGGCTTGTCAATAGCGTTGCGTAGCGCGGGTCGAATCCACTTTCTCGTCGCCACTGTCGTGTCCGGTCGCTGTGTTGAATGCAGCGAAAGACGCACACGGTACTTTTAGACTTCGTTTATTTTAAGCCGATGAGGGTGCGACCAGCGTCGACCGAGGCAGGAGCCGAACTGGCCGCCCGAAGAAAGGAGAGAGTGGAGAAGCGTCCACGGCAGGGAGTGGCTTCCCAGAACAGGAGGAGGGTGCGGGGGCGCACCGTGGGGGGGCATCCGGCGACAGCGTGCGACGAGGGGCAAGCGGTCGTTAGGAGGAGGATGCGAGTGGTCGTTAGGAGGAGGATTGAGTGGTCGTTAGGAGGAGGATGCGAACTGTCGTTAGGAGGAGGACGCGGGGGCGCACACACACAAAAGCAATAAGAGACGCGGGGGCGCACACACACAAAAGCAATAAGGGGACACAACAGTAATGATAATAAACGACATTCTGTTTATGGAATGAAGCTTCAAGTCGCTCAAAAACAGCCACTAACTCTTTTTTTGGTCAGATATGTTTACAGTTTTTCCCCCTGCATTTCTTGCTTTTCGACTTACCTTTACCTTCGCCTTTAATGCACTGAAGAGGATTCTGAACATGTCTTTTTGCCGCGGGAACTCAATCCACACGTTCCTAGCATTCTTAGAAACTGCAACTTATTGCCCTGTGTGGCCTATTTCCCTAATTAAATCGAATTAACGTCCGGCTCCCGCCTTTTTTTAATTCTGCCTCATACGGTGGGCGGAGTGGACCAACGCGTGAAGTTCCTTTCAGCCAGCTCCGTGGAGGCTTTGCTTTCGCTTTATTTTGTTTTTTAGTTTTCCATGAATAAATAGTTTCATTCGCAGATAATATAGCCGCAAAATAAGCCCGCAGAAATAAAAATACGTGCGGACTATTTGCTACTACGGACTACTACGTATTACTCCGCCGATGACAGAGCGGCAAGCCGCCACGGGACTGGGTGAAAGGCGCTCCACGTGTTGGTCGACTCCGCCCACCGTACGAGGCAGAATTCAAAAGAAAGGGCGGGAGCCGGACGTTAATTCGATTTAATTAGAGAAATTGGCCACACAGGGCAATAAGTCGCAGTTTCTAAGAATGCTAGGAACGTGTAGATTGAGTTCCCGCGGCAAAAAGACGAGTTCAGAATCCTCTTCAGTGCACCTTTAAGAGCAGCAGCACGCTCGTCCAAGGAGTTTCCTTGACTAGATATGAGCGTTTTTTTTTCTTTTCCCAGTAAGCATAATAATAATCCTATGTAACTACTTTCGGTGGTTCTTCTAGATGAACGAGCGGGCAACGGACGTTAAACTACTTTTTTTAACGATTAACGACCTCTCGTGGTTTCAAAACAAACTTGAGCCGCTACAACACCCGTGGCCGTACCCCAAGAAGACAGCCTTAAGTCTTACAGTCTAAACACGAGTTAGCTTATACAGGAGTGAAAAGAAAATACGCTATCCTCTAGAGCACTTCTTTAAAAGTTAAGCTAGGCTGCCCAAGTCCCGGGGTGGATTTACAGCATGAAATTCAGAATACTTACATTTGGTAAAGGAATCAAATTCTTTCTTAAAATTCTTCAGGCATTGTGCATATAGGCGGCGTTTCTCTGATTAGTTCGCGAGTTCTTTGCCGCTACCTTTTATCAGCTGAGTGGGCTTACATGCCTGTTTTGTTTCGTGACCTTCATAGTGACCTTCAAAGTTCCTCCCAACACTCTGTGAAGCCTTCTCTTCCAGGGTCATCTGGAGCTGCTAACCATCGGCTCAGCGCAACCGCAGGGGGAACATGTAGCCTTAACACACTGAAGAAATTCAAGAACTTACACACCAAATAGGTGTCTCACCCAACCATCTTCCGCCGCCGCGGTGGCTCATTGGTTATGGTGCTCGGCTGCTGACCCGAAAGACGCGGGTTCGATCCCGGCCGCGGCGCTTGAATTTCCTTGGGGGAGAAATTCTAGAGGCCCGAGTACTGTGCGATGTCAGTGCACGTTAAAGAACCCCAGGTGGTCTAAATTTCCGGAGCCCTCCACTACGGCGTCTCTCATGGCCTTAGTCGCTTTGGGACGTTAAACCCCATAAACCAAACCTACCATCTTCCTTATCAGCCTGACAACGCCCACTGCAGAGCAAAGGCCCCTCCCATATCTCTTTGATTAGCGCGGTCGTGGGCCAGCTGCGGGCCCCTTATCTCCACAAACTCCTTAATCTCATCTGCCCTCTTATCACGGCTGAGCAATAGCTGTTAACTGTACATCAGACGATGTATGAAAACAGACAGCTAAAGCGAAGTTTCATTTTCAGCGACATAGAAACAAACGTCCCTCAAAAGAGGTCACACATTGGGATTCAGGTAAAAGATCCAGTTCATCGTCGAAGGCACAGACGCACGTGCTGTGCTTGACAGATGTCTTTTGCAATTTCTTTATTATCTCTCTTTTCTTCTTAAGATATGACCTGGTCTGAAAATTTGTTGACAAGTTCACAGTGACAGCTAATACTGCTCGTTCACAATGACTGTTTTATTTATTAACTCTATGAAGTTCTGTTCTTTCTACACGGGATAACTAGCGTAAAGACTTACGGCGCTCCTACCCAGCGTTGAAGGTTAAATGCCGCCTCATGCTAAATAAAACTAAATAAAACGTGCTTTACAAGATCATCTGTCACTGCTCCCACCACCGAATATTTGTTTTAAAAATTGGCAGTGGTTTAGCTCCGGTTAAACTTGGAGGATTGCGAAAGCAATGAGGAGAGAGAGAGAGGCGATGGAGAGCGCACGGTAGCGGCGGCGGCCCCGGCACGCTAGCTGTGCGCCGCTGCTGCGCATGCGCAACTGGCGAGCGCGGCGGCGGCACCTCTGAGTCACCTGCGCAGCGACGGTGGCGGCGCGCCAGCTGTGCACCGTGTGACGTCACTGCTTCTCGCGCATGCGCAGTATGGCCTTTCCTCGGCTCCACGAAATGGCTCGGCGACTCGCGTAGTGTTGCTTTCGCAAAACTATCTAGGGAACCAGGCTGTCAGCACTTTCTTTAGCTGCTGTGCCACGCTATAGCAATGGGAACAAAGCTTATTCTGAAACTTGCAATCCAGCTAAAAGCAACTATTTACAAAATTATGAGCCTGGCATAGTCGCGAAACGAATATATCAGTCAGGAATGAAAAGCGCTAAGCTCAGCAGTTTGCCTTTTACTAATCCTTTAAAAATTATGAGGGTGCGTTAGTAATTACTTTCGATGCTGTGTACATAACGGCGTTACTGAGCGTACGTTTGTGATAATAAAGCCGCTTCGCTCAGCTGTTTTTTTTTTATTTATTGGATCGGTACCTGCAGCAGTGACAGTGTAAATGGACAAAACTTACTCGGTCGAGCTGGCGAGTAGCGATATTACTTACGACACAATATCGCGCAGCAAGGGAGAATTAAGCTCAAAGCTTACGCAGAATTCAGCAAAAACTTTCTCGACATATGACGTTTGAGACCTCTTTAGACTGCCGTCATCATTTCAATTCGAAATGGGGATGGACAAATACTCCTGTGACTTAAAACGGCCAGCCACAAATAAGCCCGGTAATTAAACTATATGCAAAAGAGGTTGATTGCTGTTGTGGTACAGCTTCTCACAACCATTCAGATGGTTTGTACATCTTTTTCTTTATTGAAGGAGTGAAAAATTGCATCACATACATTTCACGACTGAATCTATAACAAAACTTCAAACCTCTGTGCGACCCAGCATCTCTTACCTAATGGGGTCGGGGCAACCTGAACGCGCCGTTATTTCTTTCGCGTGTGCCGGGTTTCACTTCTTTCAGCAACGCAGAAATCTCTAAATTTAATTCTAATTTTATCGCTCTTTCGCCAGCGGAACGCTTGATCCTCGCGTAATAAATTTTTCTGGAAGGCGATGCTGCATTTCATGATCTTGAGTTGCTAGTGCCTTTGAAACGTTCTCTAGGCCTCGTCAGGCTGAAAAATTTTGCGCAGGTATAGCTCCAGTTTTTCGCTTGAAATAAATGCAGTTCAGTTATATTCTGTAATTTCACCTATGTGGGAGGTACGGGGTTCGATTCCCTGCACCATCAAGTACCCAGCGGTTGCACAATGAGTGTAAGCTTTTTTCCGACCTGCTGTTCGGCTTCTTTTGGGTGCAATGAATCGGAAATGTGCCTTTCAACCGACCTTAAGTGGCGTGAAATACCTTGTGCCATAGAGGTCTATAAAGATTCATTATCATCAATTCACCAATTGCAAGAAAGTTGATGTGCAATTATTACAATATGAACCGGATATTGTACGCATCTATTATCATTTAGGAAAATATGCACTGGGCGATCAACCGAACACATTCCTACGGCTGAGTACGTTCATAATCAACAAAAAGTACCAAACCTAATGCGAGACGCCGGAACAAAAGGTGGCGATACGGTAGGAAAAGCAGATGCATGCAAACTGTTCTTGAGTAAAACCAAGCAGATATTTTGATGCGACGTTAAAAGCCCAATGGGGCCAAAATGTTTCATCTGTCACGAAATCCGCCCACTGACTCGAGGGAAGTAACGTCAGCCGACCAGAAGTGACGCTAGTTTTGGCCAAGGCATCATCAGCTTCTTAGGGCATCGGAATGCCAATACAGTGTGGAATTAGCTGTCCCTGTCAAGTTTTTTTATATCATGTTAGAATTCTAGGCGAAGCAGAAATATAAGAAGTAACCCGAAGTATACAAGGGCAGAACTCAAGCCCGTCATCTTCTTTATAGCAGACGGAAGTTCCACCTCCACGCAATAAAATAGTTTCCTTGCGCGGTATTTATTCGACATGTGCTGGGATATGTGCCCAAAGGTCTCGTCTATACAAAGCACCCGACTAATCGTTTACATAGACACACACACCAATATAAAAGATATAGAGCACGAAGGCAGTTCAGTCAAAGTCTAAAAGAGTATCTTCACGCAATGCATTGTTTCTTCCGGCATTGCTTATACAGAGTTAAATTATGGTGTATATATAAGAAATATTTAAAAAGGAAACGGGAAGCGACACCAGGACAACCAAGCAAAAACACATCGATTTAACAACGCCCTAGAAGGTAGGCAAGACATAGCAGGAGATGAAAAGTGCGTGCCGGTTCGGTTTTCAATCAATTTAGGCGTGCACGTCGTCCAACTAAATAAACAATGAAGCATGGCGTCAGCAATGAAGTAATTATGAAAGCTAAAGCAAACCTATTATTAGGAACAAATTACACACAAACTATAAAACAGAACTGGCACCAGAAAAACAGAAGTATTCTAGCCTTTGGATAGGAAATACAAGCGAGATTGATCAACTCTTGTGAGGAGTATTCACGCACACATAGAAAATTGAGCTTACCTTAGTAAGGAGTTCCCTAGGTGAAAATATCGTTATTTTGCTTTCCGTGTTTCAGTGGTCTTGTTCGCGTTTCACTTGTCATTGATATTATATACAGCGACGATGTTTAGCATTCAGCTTCGCAGGTGGTTATACCGGTGTATAGCTTTCATGCATTAAGTAAGAGACATATGGCTAAGCTCTGCTATGTGCATTTGCGTGCAGATACTTTCTTTTTCTAGTGAAGTCTTATATCTCACCCACAGCTGTTCTAAACAGTATTACTAGCTTTTACGATTTCCCTTCTATTAGCTACAGCAAACATATATGCTAATGGCTGTATGCTCTGGGTAGTAAAAACAGGCACATTATTAATGCTACGCCGCGTCCGACGGCCCCGAAAAGTATGCTGCATACTGCACCGAACGGCACTAGAGCCTGTAAGCCCCTTTAGGAGAGACATTGAACGGTGTGATAGCAACAGCATTCGGGAAGGCACATGCTAATGTAAAAGATCATAAGTGAAACAGACATTTATCACGACTGTGCTGTATCAGCTGGCACATGAACATGGCATTGCCCGCGCAAGTTCTAACCACGTGGAGCAAATGAACAAAACAGGTTTTCATCTTGTGACGCGACAAAAAAGAAAAAAGAGTGGCGGATGCATGAAAAACAGCATTTACCGGGGCGCATTCAGCGTGTAAGGGCCTGACAACGAAATGAACACCTGGCTGAATGAACATAAGCGATAGGTGTAGTTTTCAGGGCGCAAGCGTGTTCTTATTGTGACAAGAATTTTGCTGCTATATATATATATATATATATATATGGCCACATTCCTGGGCACTCTCGTGGCGCCGTCTGTCTAGCCGTGACAATATATATATATGTGTATATATATAAACTGATTTCTTGGCAGCTGTTTGATCAATATAGGATAAAGTCACCAGGAATTGAAAAACATAACACTCGAAAAAGGCTGGTCCTCCAGCTGAAACGTCGTGAATTAAATCCTGTTATGTTTTTCAATTTCTGGTGACTTTATCATATATATATATATATACAGGGTCTGTTCTGAAAGTAGTAGGACTGGTTTTTTCCTGTGCGAAAGGGCGGACGAGAGGCTGCCTGCGCGTGCCGGATCGTTGAAGGGGGATAATGGGAATGCTAGGGAAAATCGGCAGTAGGCTCTCGACTGTTGAAGAGAGCAGGTCGCTTGTACTGTGAACCCCTGTCGAGACGTTTCGTCACGCAGAATCATAGAGCGTTTAATGGATCAGCGATACGCGATCAAATTTTCTGTAAATCTTGATAAAACGGGCAAGGAGACTCACGATATGATTAAGGAGGCCTACGGTGACGCTGCAATGGGTAGATAAGGTATTTTTTGAGTGGCACAAGCTGTTCCGAGAAGGTCAGGAAAGAGTGGAAGACGACAACCACTCGAGACGACCTTCGACCAGCAAGACCAACGAAAATGTGTAGCGAGTGAAACATGTACTGAACAGTGATCGTAGGATGAGTACCATAGTGATTGCTGATGACTTGAGGATTCCTCAAACCCAAGTTTTTGAGATTGTGACAGAAAACTTAGCCATGAGGAAAGTGTGTGCGAAGTTGGTGCCGGGAGTGTTGTCAGAGGAGCAAATGGCCAACCGGAAGGTGATCTTCATCATGTGAATAAGGACCGCGATTTTTTGCCCAGCACAAGGCGGCAGCGCTGCCTCAGGCCCCTACACCTCCGACTTGGCCCCGCCAGACTTTTTTCTATTCCCGAGAATAAAATCGACGCTCAAGGGGAAACATCACGGATCGGTACAGGCGGTTCAACAGGCCGTGACGAGGGAGCTAAATAGCATTCCGGTCCAGGCGTTCCTGGAGGCGTACGCAAACTGGAAAACTCATTGGCAGAAGCGTGTAGGTGCGGAAGGGTGCTACTTTGAAAAATTGTAATCGTTTGTACTATTCTGTTGAATAAATTTTATTAAAAAAATTGAGTCCTACTACTTTCAGAACAGACCCTGTATATATATATATAGTCAACAGCCACAGCACCAAGGAACGCAGGGGAATTCTTATTTTTTATATATACGCGTACAGCAGATGTTTCAAGGAAGCCGGCTAATAATTTTAAAACAATGTTTCCGAGGTACAGAGAACCTTCTTGTGCCATTGTAATACCAGTGTTGGTGGACGTGAAAATATAGGCGAATCGCCTTAACTAGTACGCAATTAACTAACTAAATTCTAATAGTTAAGCACTTAACTATTAACGATAGGCGCGCGATTGCAATTACAGATTTGTTGCCAACCACTGGTACAGCCATATGAGTTTTCAGAGTTTAGAAAACTCGAATACCCTTGCCGCTGGTGCTCATTTCATTCGGGCCATTTCTGGCGCAATTCCAAAGGCGCGCGTGCGGGCAGGCGCAAAGCGACGTTAATCAAATGGTGTTATTCCATGACGCATGTACCCCGCGACAGTCTCTGTCCCGCCCGTACTGCCGCGCTCCTCCAAACATCGCCTCCAAACATCGCAGGACTGGCAGATGTTGTCACATGGTGCATGCGTCCTGGCATGACCCGATGGTATTCACCTCGCTTTGAGCCCTCTCGCAGGCGCGCTGTATTCTAAGACAATAGATAAGGCGAGGAACAACACCTCCGAAGGCTACAGACCAACACTTACAACAACCCACGAAGACTACATGCCATAGACCCGGAGTCATTTGATTCACAATGCAAATTCTGCGGGGAGAAGGCGGACCTGTACCATATGGTATGGGCCTGCAAACGAAATCAGGCGATCACTGTCAATAACCAGCCAACGCAGGAGGGGTGGGAGGCAGCTCTGACCAGCTCGGACGAAAAGAGTCAAAAGCAACTCATCGAAAGAGCCCGGACAGCAGCCTACGCCAATGGGGCTCCGGACTGAGAGCTCCAACCGCCGCTACAACCTCCTAAACTATTTCATTAAAATATTTTCACCACCGCGCTGTATTCAAACGCCGCTAGAAGTGGACCGAATTCGGTTAGCCACAGCGGGAAGGGTTACCACTTTCTTCGAATTCTAAAAATTCTGAAAACTTTCTTGATGCTAAAATTGGTTTTTGAGGAAAGGAAATGGCGCAGTGTCTATCTCACATATCTCGGCGGACACCTGAACCGCGCCGTAAGGGAAGAGATGAAGATGGGAGCTGTAAGGTAGGTAGGAAAGACTTTTATTGCTCTAGAAAGGTGCTAGTAGCAGACGAGAAAGAAGAGGTCCATCTTCCTTCTTCTCACAGGGTCGGTGCCCCTATTCCAGGGCTCCGCTGAGCTTCGCTGCTCGTTGGGCGTGCTGGATCTGACCTTGTTGGCAACCCAGATCGCCGCTGGAGAGCCGGCTCTCCCACTGTTCTGCACTCGGGTCTTTGCGAAAGTTGTCGTTTTTACTGCATTCCCACGTGATGTGGTACAACGATGGTTTGCTACCACACCACGGGCAAGTGTCCCGATATTGCGTCGGGTAAATCTTGCTAAGGATATGCAGGTTTGGGAATGTTCCTGTCTGCAATCTTCGCCAATACACTGCCTCTAGTTGATTTAGATCAGGATGAGGCGGCGGATAGCGGATCCGTAGCCCCTTATAGTAGTTGAGAATGTCTGAGTACGTAGGGCTGACTCGGTCGGGTAGATCGTCCGATTGGGAGGAAGCTCGGCTCGTATACCCTCGAGCTACCTCGTCGGCGCGTTCGTTCCCGGCTATGTCGGTGTGTCCTGGTACCCAGTAAATGCTATGTGTGACTTTTGGGGGGGTCGCGCTCTGGAGGAGCCGGAGCGCGGCGCGACCTATGCGGCCGTTCATGTAGTTACGGCACGCTTCTCTCGAATCTGTAAGGATGGTAAGGGACATGTTGCTTCGATAGGGATCGTTAGTGTACGCGGAGTCATTGGAACGCGGCTGGGGGCGCTCAACGCGGAGCGTCTCCTTTCTTGGAACGCGCCCGCTCGCGAACGCGCTGGGAAGAACGGGTGTCACCCGACACGCGGTACCGATTCGCGCACGTACTGGCACGAATGTATATTTGTGTTTGGTTTTATTTGACACGACCGTGCGTTTGGGTTTGTGGAAAGGGCGTTTTGCCCTACGGAAGCTGGAGGGCTGGCCAGGCTCTCGATAAACCAATCATGTGAACATCGTAACATGATTGGAAGCCACCAAATGTGGGCCGGGCCTTGAGGTCTTTAAAACCGGGCCCCGGAGCTGGAAGCGGGGTTCTGCGCTAAGGTGAGATGCTACGCATCTTCGGCAACGCCCAGTAGGGGCCTCCCCTAGTATTAGCCAGTTCCACCTTTTTGTTGTTTCTCCTTTGCTGTTTTAATTTGTCTCTAGTGCCTTAACTAGTATCTATTGTAAATACTGTACATAAAATTTGAAGTGTTCGCCTTACCCCTGCGTCTCAACTGAACACAAGACCGTCTCTGACGGGGCACCCCTGGTGCGAAGAGCTTCAGTCTTCCAGTTGGAACCAACCGTCTCCGACGGGGCACCCCTGGTGCAAGGAGAGTAGAAGAACCTGATCTTTACTGGCGAAAGAAGAAAGAGAGAAAGAGGTGCCGTAGTGGAGCTCTCCGGAATAATTTCGACCACATCGGGACCTTTACCGTGCACTGACATCGCACAACACACGGCCGCCTTTTTTCTCTCCTCCTCCATCGAAACGCGGCCGCTGCGGCCGGGTTCAAACTCGGCTACTCAGGCTCATTAGGCGAGTGCCTTCGCCGGCTAGAAAGGCATTTGAGAGGAGAGGGAGCCAAGAAAGGCAAGTTAGCCTTATCGCGGTCCTCTTCGCTCACTCGCGACGAGACCGAAGCAGTGAGTTTTAAGGCGAAAGCCTTTAATGCCTCATACTGTCGTTAGCAGACGCGTCGGCAGCAGTGTCGACAGACGCGTCGGCAGGAATGTCGACAGACGCGTCGGCAGATTTGTCCGCCTTTCGGCGTCACTGCTTAAAAAGAAACTGCGCCGAGGGTGGGAATCGAACCAGGGCATTTGGCATTTGAAGAGGAGACGATACCACTCCGCCACGAAGGCTCAAGGTTCCAGCATGAATAAAGGCGCATCTAGTGAATGCATAGGTTTCATAAATAAAATAAAAGGAATAAAGTCAATAAAAGGAGAATAAAAGTAAAAATAAGAAAATGAACATAAATAAAAACAAAATAAAGTAAGATATGAAAATAAAAATAAAAAACAAGAAAAACAAGAAAAGGAGCAAAAATTAAAAAAAATATGAAAAATAAGAGAGTAAATAAAAACAAACAGTGCGCCGGAGGAGTATCTGTTCTCGCTTCGGCGAGCGCGGCTTCGGCCGCTTTTTTGAGCAGCGTCCGCTCCGGCGGACGCAGTTGTTGCTGCGACGCGCGTCTTTTCTTTCCTTTTTCTCTTTCCTCTGATCTTTTAACTCTCCTCTATCTGCACGTGGCAGCGGTGGTGGCTTGGCTCGAGCCAGTAGCAGGCCCGTGCAATTTCCTTTTCATCCTTCTCTCAGTCACAACAACAATAACAACAAACGCTTTCGCCTTGCAGCACTTTAGAGAGCCAAAGTGCCCCTTAATTTTTTATTCTGTTGTTTGTTTACTCTGTGCACTCTATGGCTTATTTGAAGAAACCGCTAAAGGTTGGCACTCTGAACGTACGAGGACTTGCCTCGAAGCGTAAGCAAGTGCAGTTGAACCAACTGTTCGGTGACTTAGATCAAGGTATCGCGTCTATTCAGGGAACAAGAGTTGAGGATGAGCACCAAACAGATTACATGGTGCCTGGTTTTCGGTCGCAATTCAATGTTTGTGTAAGCCATGTGGCTTGTTTGTCATGCTGTCTTTTCCTAAGGAAAAACATAGGCATAATAGAGGAACAAATAATAACTTGTACAACGGGGTGATTTATCGTGTGTGACTTCGCAAACGAAACATTCGCGGTGAGGGTTGCTGTCCTGTGTGCTCCTACGATACAAAAAGAGCGGCGCGGATTTTTTGAACAGTTAGCTTCGTTCCTTGATGCAGTCGAGTGCTCATATTATTGAGAGATTTCAATTGTGTTTTGGACCCTAAGGTTTGTTCAAATGCAAAGGATGTAGAAGGCCTGAGTGTTGATTTGTTGAAGAGTGTCCTCAACGAGTGCAGCTTAGAGGAAGTAATAGTCCTGGTGAACAGTCAGAAACATGTGTATTTTACGCATTTTAAAGGTAGTAGCCATGCACGACTGGGCATAATTTTCGGAATTTTCGAAGTCCTGTGAGAAGTATGAAGTGAAGCAAGTGTCATTTAGTGACCACTGCTTAGTTACGGCAACTTATGGAGGAAGGAAGTAGCGTAAAGCAAAAATAAAATGGGATAGGTGGAAACTAAACTCAAGGCTTTTAGAAGACGACATATTTTTAAGGAAAGTTAAGGAAAGCATGGATATGTGTAATAATAGTGAAACAGGAGGTATTGAATCTTGGCAACGCTTTAAGGAGGAGGTGAAAATCCATGCCATCGAGCGTTCAACTGTGAGAAAGTTTGAAGACAAAAAGAAAAGCAACTGCGAGAGCTTTTGGCGAACTTAGGGCGCGAAGAAAAACAAACGCCGGACATGTTCATGCATGATATGAAAGGCGTCAAAGTTAGGCTAGAAGCTTTAGGTGTTCAGAAGTACAGAGGGGCAGCGATAAGAGCACGCACGGAAAAATGGCTTCCTGGCGAAATGCCAACAAAACGCGCGCCCTCAGATGAAAAGCGATACGCGCGGTCTAAACGAGACCTCAGTTATCGAATACGAAGGACAAATCCTCAATGAACAAAGTGCAATTTCGAGTGCATTCGTGGAACATTACCGTGAGCTGTTTGCAAGCAAAGCACCAAGTGAAGAGGGGTTTCGGAAAAACTTTTTGCCACTTATGCTAATATTAGGGAATCAGATTACTGAAGAACTAGAGAACGAAATAAGTATTAAAGAAATAGAGACAGCAATTGATGAATTGAATGACGGAAAGTCGCCGGGACCTGAACTGTTTGAGTGTGGTCTTTTATAAGAGCTTTAAATATAAACTTGCTACTGTGCTTTATAAGCTTTTCAAAGAGTGTTTTGAGGTCGGTAGGCTGCCACCTTCGTTTAGCAGTGCTCCTGCGGTCTTAATTCCTAAGACAGAGGACCCAGCCAAGCTGGTAAAAGTAACAAGCTAGAGACCGATCACGTTAACAAACGTTGATTGTAAAATTCTGATGAGTGTTAGCTAAGCAACTGCAATATATCATAAAGAATACTGTAGGGCCTCACCAAACGTGTGGAATAAAAAGAAGCATATTTAAAAATATTCATGTAGCACGCAGCGTGCTGCAGTGTTGCGATGCTCTAAATAAGAATGTGGCTGTGGTTCAAATTGACTTTGAAAAGCATTTGATCGGGTGTCTCATGAAATACCCTATTGTTTGTTGGAACATATTGGTATTCGTTCGGTTGTTCTCAAAGGGGTAAAAACGGCTTACGCATAGAGAAAGAACGAATAAGAGAGGACACTCCCATAGACCCCAGTGGCCCAATCGATTGTAGCGCGTCTAGCGGTTGGTAAGAGCAACAGGCCAAGGCTTCCTGTTTCGGTTTCATTGGCGCGAATTTCGAATTGCTCGCGTGCCGCTTAAAGGGGCACCGCGATGATTTCCTCAGTACCAGTTAATATCATTAAATAGATTCATCATGCTTTCCAGAGACCAGAGCAAAAAGAATTATTGAAATAGCAGCATACAAAAGTTATTTCACTCTGAAAATTCGAAATGAAAAGCTCAGACGAAAACGCATTTCACTCGCCCATTTCACTCACCCAGTACCGAGATTGGGCGCTACCAATCAGAACCGCGCCCAGCTGGCCCAGCGCACACGCAGCGGAAGCGTGCATGCAGTGGTTGCTTTGTCGGGGCTGTAGACAGCCGCGCATTTTGACGGCGTCTTCCCCCCGTGTACGCGACGCCTTAGTCAGGGCAGGGGTGACTAACCACAAAGGAAGCTCCCCGAAGTTTCTTTTTTAGTCGGACTGTAAGGCTGTCAGCGGTAGCCCCCCTCACCCCCAAACTCGACTCCCGTCTCCTGTCCGGCCTTTCTCTCCACAATTTTGGGCAAGGTGTGTCGACTGGCTTTTTTTTCGCTGCCGTCTTGGTATGGTTGTATGGTCACGGCCGGTCTCGACGCGCGCGCTTTCTGGCCTGAGCCAACGTTTTTTGAACACCGCTGGCCGCCACAAAGGTTTGAAGCGGAATGGAAAGTGTCGCCCCTAGCTGTATTCTTGTTAGTTTTCGTTCGCTTTCCCTGCTTCTTTCCAGTTTTTGTGGCATGCGAAAAGCTTTCAGTACACAGAAACATAATATTTTGGATCCATTTCGCAAGTATAATGGAACAATATGCAAACTGGACGGCCAACCAATGAGAAAGGCAGCGCCCTATCTAGATGCCACCTCATTTCCGCTGCCGCAAATGGCCGCCGCGTTGCGACACCATCGGCTCGAAACAAGCATTTCTAGTGAAGATTAAAATATCAAATATTATGATTTCGGTGATCTCATTGCGCATTCAGGACTCACAATGTCCCTTACTCTGCATACAAAGAATGAAGAAGCCATGCTTTATGTACGTCGCAGGGCACCTTTAAAACGATTTCAAGGCACCTAGCCGCTGGTGAAGCCAAAGCCGCTAGATGAAGCCGCTGGCCCACACTTCTTGTTTCGGTTTCACTGCAGCGAATTCAAATTGCTTACGCGCCCCCCAATCTATCCTCGGTAGGTGAAAGGAACTGGCACATACTTCTTGTTTCGGTTTAACTGGCAGAAATTTCGAATTGTTTGCGCGTTGCCCACGTTTGGCTGTGGCCGGAGGAGGACAGAATGTCTCGCTTAATCCCTTGTGCGAATTGCGTCGTACCGAAATTATTCGACTGTGAGTTGTGCAGACAACAGAACTATAAAACAGGCAGGTTTGGATTCATAAATCAACAAGGGCTCTTTCTGTCTGGCGGGCTTGTCTTTTGTTCGGAGCAAGTGCACTAGGCTATCGGCGCTGTTTTTCTTCCTGATTGTATGAATAAATACACTAGTAAAATATCGTAGTTGTCATGCTCCTTGGCAGACAACCGCGTCTAATGGACTTTCATTACCACAAGTTGGTCCATCAGACTCAATACATCATCCTCATAGTCCTGCTGCTTCAAGAATTCTCTTAATTTATACATACGATCCACAAAATAATCACATATTGATCGTACATCCAAGTCCCAATGTCTAACAGCCATTCTACTCCTTCAAATGCTGTGAAGGCCCAATAACATAACTTGGTCATACTGTGCAACATCAGTTCCAGTGGTCAGGTACAGAATTCCGCACGGTGTCAATGGCAAGTCTTTTTTAGGGTTCTTTGCAAAACATCCCAGTAGAACACCGCATCCCAACAATCTAGGAACACGTGTTCTATCGTCTCTGGTGTTCTACAGAAGAGACAGTTTGAGCCCCACGGAACAAAAGGGCCCTTTTCCTCTAGCCATATTTTTACAGGTAGGGTTCCTGTATGTGATTTTAAAAAGAATGTTTTGACGCCAGGTACAACAGTCATCTTCTTAACTCGCCTGAAAACGTCTTTCCCAGGGCCTTCACAGTATAAGGTTCTGTACACTGGCTTTGGAAACAACTGTACAATAAGGTCCTTGTATAGTCGCTTCGGCGTTGCACTCGCTAAATACTCTAGAGAGAACCGCACTTGCAAAAACCTGAACGAGCAGACCACCTCTCTCATGAAGCGAGACATTGTGTACCTCAGAGCATCGCACGAAGAGACAATGAATTCTCGAAGTGCACTGGATATCATGATTTGTTTGAATGTTCGCAGGAAGGCGTCATTTTGGTCACGCAAGAAACAAAACCTTGAAACAACCTGCATGCCGCACATATAAATGCATTAGAGACAGTTCCCCTACCTTTACTCTCCGGAAGAGATTATCTCTGCGAATTCGTTCCCAATTGGACGCCCAAATGGGGACCGCAAAAACCCGATGGAACCTTTTGGATATTGGTTAGTGCACAATAGCTTTCCTTTGTAGCCGTATGGCTGCGCTCAGATGGACGTCAATGAGTAATTACTCCCTTATTACAAATCTGCTCCACCTTGGGGGATTCCCCTAAAACATTTGGTCAACACTGTTCCCACTTCGAGTTATTGATCAATTCGCTCTCACCCTACCATTAGCTTGCCGTCCCGGTTAGCTCAATTGGTAGAGCGACTGCTCCGGTGAAGCGGTGGTCCCGGGTTCGAACCCCGGACCAGGACGAATTTTTCTTTAACTCCGAAGTTTCTGAGAAAGCTGTATAGCTTTCCTTTGCAGCCGTATGGCTGCGCTCCGGTGGACGTCAATGAGTAATTACTCCCTTATTAGCAATATTGTTCTGTTCTGT
Source organism: Amblyomma mixtum (assembly GCF_055824585.1). Lineage (NCBI taxonomy): Eukaryota > Metazoa > Arthropoda > Arachnida > Ixodida > Ixodidae > Amblyomma > Amblyomma mixtum. Next base: position 116,199,706 of record NC_143015.1, on the reverse strand, counting down.
TCCGTTTGGCATTGCTAAGCGTGTGCAGAAGTCTCGGACCTAGGCTATATTAAGGCGAAAGCCTTTAATGCCTCATACTGTCGTTAGCAGACGCGTCGGCAGCCGTGTCGACAGACGCGTCGGCAGGAATGTCGACAGACGCGTCGGCAGCCGTGCCGACAGACGCGTTGGCAGGAATGTCGACAGACGCGTCGGCAGCCGTGTCGACAGACGCGTCGGCAGATTTGTCCGCCTTTCGGCGTCACTGCTTAAAAAGAAGCTGCGCCGAGGGTAGGAATCGAACCAGGGCCTTTGGCATTTGAAGAGGAGACGCTACCACTCCGCCACGAAGGCTCAAGGTTCCAGCATGAATAAAGGCGCATCTAGTGAATGCATAGGTTTCATATATAAAATAAAAGGAATATAGCCAAGAAAAGGAAAATAAAAATAAGAAAATAAGCAAAACTAAAAACAAAATAACAGGATATGAAAATAACAAGAAAAACAAGAAAAGGATCAAAAATAAAAATATGAAAAATAAATAAATAAAACAAACAGTGCGCCAGGAAATGCTTTCGCCTTGCAGCACTTAGGAGAGCCAAAGTGCCCCCTGAATTTATTAAGCTTATTAAGGCGGAAACTTGAGCTAGTTGGAAAGCGTTTGGAATCATATTTGCTAGCGCTTAGTGAACACACTGGACAAGAACACAAATGCACCGGACAGACGCCAGTCTTCAAGTGCCGTTTATTCGAAAAACAATCAATATAAGACATCTCAAAATGCTGAGCTCACGCACGCGCAGTAGCAACGCCACGCTTCCGGAACAACATTTCTTTTTTTGATAGATTGACAGACGGGGTGCTGACGCATTCGAAACTTCATTATCAATGCACATAGCTTCAAAAATTTCACGTTCCGATTGGGTTTTCATAGTACCTAGAATAAATGTTTCTGAAAAGATTGGTTTGCAAGGTACAGGTTCAGGGTCGCCAGGGTGCTATTCGATAAAACAGCGTTTGCAGTGGACAGCGAGATTCCCCCCCCCCCCCTCCGCCGATATGGATTCCGTTGCCAAGCGGTGCTCTCTCATTCGTTCATTTATGCATCTTCCTGATTGCCCAATATACGCCTTGCTGTTGAGTAAGCTGTTGGCCGAATAGATGTTCGATTGTTTCTCAATTATTGTCTGAAAACAGGAAATGTGTGTGTCTGATTACTTACACGTACCACGATGCGGGTTGCCTTTCGTTTCCTGACCCCGTTATCCGTTGAGTCAGTTATCCGCAGCACAGCTGTGGCTTTGCAAGGAGAGTTCGTTGTGACTGGGTTAGACGTGTTACTACAACAACCGGTTGACTTCTTTGCCTGTGAAACTTGAGTGCTCGCACATTTTTTATACATTCCGTGAAAACGGCGATGCCCACCCTCTGGCTCAGGCAGACGCCGATAGAAAGGCATAGTGGCGACCCAATGAAGCATGTTCCGGGCTTATTCGCGGAAACTGAATAATAAAAAACAAGGGGTTAAAAATTTCATGCTGACTGTTGGAAAATGAGACTCTGCGATGACATTGTATTTCCGCAAACAGAGAGATTCAGATAGGGTAAAAATTACCGAAGACACATTGGAAATTCTAAAGTGGGCTTGGCGAAAACCTTGTAGTTCGCATCTGATGACATGTTCAGTCGTCGCATGCGCATTCGCTTCTTGTTCTTCTGGCGTTTGGTGTTGGGGGAATCCGGCGTCCGCTGCCGCTTCCCCGAAATGCTTGGCGCGGAATCACTGGGCCGCTTCGGAGCCATGCGTCTCACTGACTCGGCTGCAACGAGACGTCTGGCGAAGGAGCAGCGGTGCAGCTGCAACCGCCGACGCGGGCGTGCTCGTTCTGCCGCTACTGTGTGACGTCACGGTTGCTATGCGCAGCTGCGCCCCCCACCGGCGTACCGGTTTCTAAGGAAGGGAGGAGGTTGCGCCGCTGCACGGAGGAGCGGCCACAGTTGGCACAAGTCCATCGCATGGACGGACGCGACCGTCAGCATGAGCCATTAAAGGCTTTCGCCTTAAAATTGTGACGTGCGTCCCGTTCACGAATGGCGTTCTTTGTCGTTAATTCTTGCTCTCTCCGGTCAACTATTTCTGATCAGGGCTCTGTGCTTCACTCCTGTATATTTCGCTTCCATTCGTTTCGAGAGTAATGAATGAAACTTACGACAAGCTGCCCGCGCATTCGCGTGTGTTGTGCCTAGTCATCGCCGTGCGGCTGAAATATACATGCACTGGTGATAAGCATGCGAGATAAATGTCCTCAGTAACACCGGTTCCCGCGGAGCTTCCAATGGTTGAGGCGACATTGAGCAACGTTGGCGGAATCGAATCGAATCGAATCGTCTTTATTTCTCTCTCAAGGAGAAAAGGGGGTGACGGGTAAAAGCCGCATGGCTGCGGCTTGACAAAGACCGGCCCCCTCTATGTACAGTTCGGCAGTATTGCTCGTGCACATACAGAATTAAATTTCACACTTCCTCTCAGACCTAATTGTTTTTTTGCACCCTACAGAACAAAATCACTCCAAATGAAAGCACATGCAGTTTTAAATACATTCGAAACACACATTCTAGAACACATCAGGTTTTAAACATAAAAATTTCAAACACACTCAGATTAAAAACACGTTCAGTTCAATAATTTTCAATTTTTTAAAATTCTGGAAAAGACGTTACCTTTAGTGGTAGCAGAAAATTAAGACATTTTACAGCAAAAAAGCACCAATAAAAAATAAAAGGCACCAAGAAAAACACAAAACGCAATCATACAGGAGAATCATGTGATGTTGGCTGCAAGGAAATGTGCATGTAGCGCTCGTAATGACAATTTTTCCGGGAAGGTATCGATGAGCGCAAGGCTATTTAGAAAAATAGCAGCATGATACGAAATGGACTGGGCCGCCGCGGTGGCTCAGCGGTTATGGTGCTCGGCTGCTGACCCAAAAGACGCGGGTTCGATCCCGGCCGTGGCGGCTGGAATTTCTTTGGAGGAGAAATTCTAGAGGCCCGTGTACTGTGCGATGTCAGTGCACGTTAAAGAACCCCAGGTGGTCGAAATTTCCGGAGCCCTCCACTACGGCGTCTCTCATAGCCTTAGTCGCTTTGGGACGTTAAACCCCACAAACCACAAACCACCACAAATGGACTGGCGACCGTACTCTGTACGACAGTGAGGCACCACCCATGCGTCACTATGACGTGTATTGTAAATGTAAGTGCGGGGGCGAAGGTTTAACAAATTCAGGATGTTGTGATTGCACGCCGATACGGATGAGCGATATGTACAAGATAGACGGTAAGGATAAATGCATTCCGTGGGAAGAAGCTTATAGCGCAAGAAGTAATCGGAAGTGTGTGCATGACAAGGGACATTAGCAATAGCACGCAAGGCACGTTTCTGGCAGATTTTAAGTTTCTGTATGTTTTCTTTCGTTGTAGTTGACCAGACTAAATGGCAGTAGTTAAGTGTCGACAAAAATAGTGCGTTATAAATTAAGCGTTTAACTGTTGTTGGCAAGAAGTTGCGGTGTCTGTTTAGTATCCCGCAAACCTTATTAAGTTTGTTGCAAAGCCCATCAACATGCTTGTTCCAAGTTAGAGTTTCCGATAATGTTACGCCAAGAGTCTTAATTTCATTAATAATGCTTACCTCTTCGCAGTCTAAAAGAATTTTGCCCTTGATGTTTACCTTTGTGTTCTTAGTACGGAAAAGAATAGCTTGAATTTTTTTGGTATTCAACCGCAGGTAATTTGTTTGCGACCAGTCTCTAACTAATGATAAAGCGTGATTTGCCGAGCAGACTAGATCATCAGTATTTGCCCCTCTGAAAAAACATAGCAGTATCATCCGCGTACCCAACCCATGTAGCTGTGTTTAGAAGAGAAAAAATGTCGTTAATATAAACAACAAATAGTAGAGGTCCTAGAATACTCCCTTGCGGTACGCCGGAAGTGATGGTTCTTATGTCGGAATTATGATTGTTATTGCTGACATACTGGCACCTGTTTTGAAGGTATGAGGAAAGGAGACGATTTGCACTACCGCGTATTTCGTAATGCTGCAGCTTAGATAATAAGGTTACATGATGTACGCAGTCAAATGCTTTCGTGAAATCAATATACAGTCCTAGTACAAGTTCTTTGTGTTCAAAAGCGTCAATAATGAATTCTTTTTCTGTTAATAGTGCCAATTCTGTGGATTTGCCTTTCAGGAAGCCATACTGGTGCGGCGAGATAAGTGAGAATTTGTTTAAAAAGTTGTAAAGGCGTGTGTGCATTATTTTCTCCAAGCCTTTTGAAAATATGGGTAGTACGGAGATGGGACGATAGTTATTTATGGCATTTTTATCACCCCCTTTATGTAGAGCTACCACTTTTGCAATCTGCATGTTCTTGGGAAAACTGCTGTACTCCAGAGCTAAGTTGTATATCTTATTCAGGACAGGTGCGATCAGGTCTAGGATATATTTCACTGGGGCAATCTGCATGTCGTTCACATCATGTGATTTAGAATTTTTCATTGTCTGGAATGGAGCAATGATTTCAGTCTCAGTTGTGGGGAAAAACACCATACTGTTACTAACTGCACTTGGTCCAGGAAGTGGGACAGAGCTTATTGCTGGTTTACTGTTTGAGGTGCCAACACTAATAAAATGGTCATTAAGCATATCAGATAGCTGTTTGTCAGCCACAATGTTATTTCCCACACTCAAACTGGTGAGTACAGCTGGGCTTTTACTTCGAAGAAGACTGTTTAACCACTTCCATAATAAATCAGGGTTTTTAATTGCATCACTGAACTGCGCCATTAAGTACTGATCTTTAGCCTTCTTAAGCTTAGCATTTAGACGATTCCTGAACGACTTAAATGCTTTAAAATCTGATGCATCTTTTGATTTTATGAATTTCCAGTATAGTGCGTTTTTAAATTTAATTTGAGCTAGTAGGTAGCTTGTAATCCATGGCTTTCGAGAGTTTTTGGCACTCGAGCGTGTCGTGTAAGGAAAATGCTTTTTGTATATGTCTGTAATATCTGACAGGAAAGCGTCATACATGGAATCAACATCAGTGTTTTTAAGAACAAGAGCCCAGTTGTGGGCCTGAATATCAGCACGAAAACTGTTTAAAGAAGCATTAGTGATCTTTTGAAAATACCATGTAGATGAGTTTTCTATCTGTGGTGCTGTTCTATCTTGAATAAATGCGAAAATAGGCAAGTGATCACTAATGTCCCACACAAGGGTGCCAGAAGTTGAAGGCTTGTCGATATTGGTAACAAAGATATCAATTAGAGTTTGCGAAGATGATGTTATACGTGTAGGCTCATTGATGAGGTTGACGAAACCATATGCATCGAAAACTGATAACAGACCAGTTCGATAGCTGGAAGAGACAGTCAGGTCAATGTTAACGTCCCCACTAAGAAATAAGAAATACTTGTTTAAAGATATGAAGTCAAAAAGCTGCTCAAGAAATCGCAGAAAAACGGTGATGTTTGCATGCGGTGGGCGATAAATCACGGTGAAAAATCTACAGCCATCTCGAACAGTCAGTGCCTCATAGTTCTCATTTGACGCAGAAAATTCTTCAACAATATGCGCGTTAAAACAGTGTTTTAAAAGGAGCAGCAAACCACCACCCCTTTTCTGCGGACGACAAAGCGCAAAGCTTTTATAATCAGAATGATCAAAGGTACAGGAGGCTTCAGTGTACCAAGTTTCAGATACCATAACAGCATCAAACTTGATATCCACGGAATTGAGTAGCAGTTCAAAGTCATCGTGCTTATTTTCCAGCGAACGGGAATTTAGGTGAAGAAAAGACAATGTGCCTTCAGGTTTCAGGCTTTTGAGGCAGTCGGGCTTGACTGGCATGAAATTTCATGTTTCTGCGTACTTTGGCTCATTGGTTCAGATATGACTACGTGGTCCCATCATCGCTAGTCATGTTATCTAGGTCACTCATTGATGCGATATGGATCACAGACGAGCCATCTTCCTTGCGCGCAAAAATTTTTCCGTCTTTGCACCATGCGTACTTCCATCCAACTTGCTTTTTCTTTCTGATTGTAGCCCCGAGTAGCTGCTTGTTGCAACGGGTGAGGTGCTCATTTATGAATACTGCGTTGGGTGTTTCGCATCCGAACGTTGCAGTTGTGACCCGGTTTTTCTTTGCCTTTGCTAGTACACTGTTTCTTTTGCCGCGACGCATGAAACGCACAATAATGTTTGTTTCACTTGAGTTGTACCTGGGCACTCTGTGACACGTGTCAATGTCGTTTAACGAAATCGGTTCACCCATCGCCTCGGCTAGCTTAATGACAACATCGCTGGGTTCAAGATCAGATGGCGCACCCTTAATTTCCAGATTGTTCGAGCGGGAGTACTGCTCAAGCTGCTCTACACGCTCAACTAGCTTGCGGTTTTCATCTTTCAGTGCTTTGTTTGTTTCTTTCAATGTCTTGATTTCTTTGATTAGCACTTTCACTTCTTTGTTTGTTACATTCATATCGTCACAGGAGTCACTGCAAAATTTGATGCTCGATTGCAAGGATTGAAATTGAGCTAGAACTTCTTTTCGGAAGTCTTCTAGCTCAGATCTCAAGTCGCTATCCTCACAATTTTCTTTACCATCGTCTTCTTTAGCCTTAGTATCTCGTGTGTTGCGACCAGTCATTATTCCACACCACACGCACAAACCAGCATGCACACATACAAAAACTTCAGCAATAGACTATAAACCCTTCGGCAGCAGTGCAAAAATACAACAACGCGAGAACAGAGAGTGTACCAAATGTTTGTTGCTTACCTGCAAAGTGCAGGAAGATTAGTGAACGTGGCAAGACGCGCACTGCTGCCGAATGGAAACCCCGTCAGTTGTGCTCCAGCTATTTGTCGATGATCCCAGGTGGCGGGTCAACCGTCAGCGCAGGCGCAGAGCTCCGATAGGTCCGCAATCTCGTAAGGTGCTGAATCAGATGCGTGGCTTGGCTTCCGGCGACGAACAGCTGCTTTAGGGTACTTGCGTCGATGAAATGCCGGATACTTTGGCTGCAAAGTGCAGGAAGATTAGTGAACGTGGCAAGACGCGCACTGCTGCCGAATGGAAACCCCGTCAGTTGTGCTCCAGCTATTTGTCGATGATCCCAGGTGGCGGGTCAACCGTCAGCGCAGGCGCAGAGCTCCGATAGGTCCGCAATCTCGTAAGGTGCTGAATCAGATGCGTGGCTTGGCTTCCGGCGACGAACAGCTGCTTTAGGGTACTTGCGTCGATGAAATGCCGGATACTTTGGCTGCAAAGTGCAGGAAGATTAGTGAACGTGGCAAGACGCGCACTGCTGCCGAATGGAAACCCCGTCAGTTGTGCTCCAGCTATTTGTCGATGATCCCAGGTGGCGGGTCAACCGTCAGCGCAGGCGCAGAGCTCCGATAGGTCCGCAATCCCGTAAGGTGCTGAATCAGATGCGTGGCTTGGCTTCCGGCGACGAACAGCTGCTTTAGGGTACTTGCGTAGATGAAATGCCGGATACTTTGGCTGCAAAGTGCAGGAAGATTAGTGAACGTGGCAAGACGCGCACTGCTGCCGAATCAGCTGATTTTTGCCTTGAGGTACGCCATAAACTGCCGTAAAGGGAACTCGTTCAACCTAATAACGGCTCCGTTGAAGTGAGGTTCAGGCTAGACGCTACCTTGGCCCTAAGTAACGTTATTGAAGTTTTAGAAACAACCACGTCTTGCTAAGGCTATCTTTATGACCTTTGTGCATACCTTTGCATCTTTTCAGCAAAACTTGTTGGGCTAGTTGGTAAGCCATGATTTCTGAGGAATCAGTGCAAAAAAGGACAGTAGTTTATAAGAACGGTAAACTGGGCTAGTTGGTAGGAATTCATACTGAAAACTGCGCAAAAAACGAAGACACAGAACGAGAAGGCACGACACGGGCGCAGACTATCAACACGCGAACAGTTGATAGTCTGCGCCCGTGTCGTGCCTTCTCGTTCTGTGTCTTCGTTTTTTGCGCAGTTTTCAGTACAAAAAAGGACAACGGACAAGAAAGCAGGACGAAATGGACATAGAGCGCCTTTGTCTGGGTCGCCTCTGTCCGTGTCGTCCTTTTTTCTTGTCCGTTGTCCTTTTTTGTACTGATTCCTCAGAAATTTGGACCATTGCATCTTTGACGATCTTCGCATGTTCGATTTTTTAACTTTAGAGAGATCTATGTAAAGGTCCATGTGGATATGGTATCGCCAGTTATTAACACCTCCATTATCCCCACAGTCCCAGTGTCTAGTGTCCGTAATTCCTGCGCTTCCTGCTCAGGTGAGCCTGAGGAAAATGAGCATCTAAAATGTGCCCACCTAGGTTAGGCTTGCCGGTAGAACTGGAAGTGTGTTCCTTGATGTGGGGACGGCTAAGCCTTAAGCCTCTACTGTTGTAACTGTTCATAGCAACATTCATTGATCTCACTGGCTTCCTTACAAGTAACTTTGTCAGTTGAGTCACCATCATCAACCCATGTCCACACGAGGAGAAAGGCGCCTTCCAACAACCGACCATTAACACTGTCATGTGACAGTCACAGGCAGCTTATCCCCACCAGTTTAATCATATCCACGCTAGTTGCTCTCTACCTACCCCGGTACTTTAGCCTTCACTGCAATGCACTAGGTTGCCCTGAGCGCCCCAGGTGGCGTTGGTTCAAGAAACCAACGCCAATCTGGCCTATAACGCCTTCTCGAAGAAGTTTTCTAGATGTTACAACGCGGCCTTCCCATTGCAGGAGTATGAAGCAAGGAGCAATAAAATAAAGAAACCATGTATCACTCGTGACTTATATAAGAGAATAACGCAAAAGAACAGAAAGTACCACGAATTTATCAGATGCAAAGATACAAGCGTACTTGTGGAGTTCAAGAAGCGTAGAAATCAATTAAATTCCGATTTAAGAAAGGCCAAGAACACATATTATGAAAATAGGTTCATGAATGTACAAAAGGATTCAAGGAAAGTATGGGACATCGTCAACGAAGTAATGGGTAGAAAGCGCCACCATCAAGACATAATAGACATTTACAAAGACGGCGTTCGAGTTCCCGTAACGGAAGTTGCTGAAGAAATGAACAGACATTTCATTACCATAGGCTCGTGTGAAGAGGCTCGTGATGAAATATGCAGTCTGGTATCAGAGCAGCAACTCGAATCTATTATGCTTGTACCAACGACACCTACTGAAATATATAACATAATTCAAAGTCTGTCGAATAGTGTCGCTGCTGGAGTAGATGGCATAAAAGTCCCACCCATAAAATATGTTGCAAAAACACTTAGCCTGATATTGAGTGATATTATAGATAAGATGCTCCAGTCTGGAGAATTTCCTGAGGAACTAGAAATTGCTAAAGTAACTCCTGTGTATAAGGATGGCGTAGAAACCGGTGTTAACTACTACATTCCTATTTCGGTTCTACCAGTGTTTTCAAAAATATTCGAACGTGCCATATATGTCAGGCTGTCGAGCTTCCTTGAAAAACATCATATAATTAGTAGTGCTCAGTATAGGTTTCAGAAGAATAAGTCTGCAGAACAGGCACTCATCAATATAAAAGATAAAATAATTGAAAACATTGAAGACAAGCACCTGACACTTGGTCTGTTTATAGACTTAAGAAAAGCTTTCGACACAGTACAGCACAATATCTGCTTAATAAATTGCAAACATATGGAAGAAGAGGAGTCCCACTGGCATTGATCAGAACATATCTTCACAGCCGGTTTCAATGTGTATCTGCTAACCAAATGTTATCTAGCAGATTGAAAGTTCTGAATGGCGTTCCCCAGGGATCCATTTTAGGGCCGCTGCTATTCCTGGTGTACATTAATGATATAACAAGAATACCCAGTTCTCCCGAATTAATAATGTACGCCGATGATACAAATGTGTTCTTCAAGGCCCAGTCAAATGATTCTTTGGAAAAAGCAGTTAACACTTACCTTTCTAATCTCTCTACATGGTTACGAATGAATCGGCTAGGACTAAATACTAGTAAAACTAAATATGTCGTTTTGAAGCCAATCAATAAAAAAGACTCCTATGCAATTTATATAAAGTTTGAAAACACGCTGATCAGCCAAGTAAGTGAACAAAAATTTCTGGGAGTCTGGTTCTCTGAGGATCTTTCATGGACGTGCCATATTCTTAAGCTCACCACTGATCTCTCCCGAGTAGTGGGTAGCATATGCAGAATACAGAGTCTGTTATCAATGTGGCTGAAAATAAAATTGTATCACTCTTTATTCTACTCCAGGTTATGTTATGACATCTTAACATGGGGCACAACGACATGTTCTAACTACAACAGGTTATTAGTCCTACAAAAAAGAATGTTAAGAATGTGCGAAAACTTCCATGGAAACATCAGAAACTTACCCACACAACCGCTTTTCACAAAATATTCTATGCTCCGGGCCGACCAGGTGTACTATTTCAAGTTACTTCTATGGATTCATAAATACAAACTCTATCCAACTTCCTCAGGTAATTCATCTCGCTATTCAATCCGAGAGCCTACACTTAGACTACCAGCTATAAGAACAAACTATGGACAACAAACATTAAACTTTCAAACAATTCAGATGTTGAACAGAACCGATTTCAATGTAGATTTCAACAAAAGATTTCCTGTATTCAAAAAAGAGTGTAAAAATGTTTTGGTTTCAAGCGGTTTTTCCTTTGCTTTGTAAATACATTGTGTGTTTTTGCATGCGTATCCACTAGAAAGCAGGAAGCCAGATAAAAAATATATATTCAGTGCTTTCTATGTCCCAAAGTTCATTATTTTAGCCTTGCTACCACCGTGTTTTTATGCATTTATTTACATTTCATTATCAGATGTGCAAATGTTTTGTTTGACTCACAAGTGCAGTGCCGCTTGCCGAAATGTAATAATTAATGTTTTGTGCTGAATTTGTATTGTAGGGCCGAGGCCCCGTCAGGCGTTGTTTCGCCTTTAGCTTCGCCCCCCCCCCCCCCTAGACACGTTCAAAGAAACAAATAAAGGAAAGGAATAGAGTTCCGACGCTTCTCACATATTCACGTAACGAAAAACTTGACTCGCGGGGCAAAGACAACTCAAAGAAAGAACTCTAGAAGCTCTGAAGGCTTTCAAGATCAAGAGACTATTTTTAAAAAATGCAGAAAATGAACTCCGTAAATTGCCTTGCTTCCAGCTTTACTGCAGAACGCGGCTCAGAGTAAAACGGGTCACGGGAAGACCGGTGTAGCAAGAAACGTGAAAAAGCCGCTGGAAAACTTACCTGGCTCTGATGAATAATAAGTGGGTCTTCTTGAACGTGCATCGTGCAAAATAACCAGATGCACGCAATTTATTTTGTTATACTTTATTTATAAGGTGTTAGGACTTTAGATAGATATATAGGATAACTTTATTCGGCTCTAACACAAGGTTTTTTTTATGTGGTCAGATGAGTCCATCCGCAACGGTCGGTTGCCCCTTTTCCAGGGCTCCGCTGGATGCTGCCGTCAGCTGAGCTCGCCGTATCAAACCGATCTGGTCATCGCGGCAGTCGCTGGAGAGCAGACCCTCCCATTGCTCCACACTTGGGTTTTGTATAACTGGGACGATGTCGACTTTTTGACATGCCCATGTGATGTGATACAGTGTAGGTTTTTCATGGCACCACGGACAATTGTGTGCGTAAAGTGTGGGGTGAATTTTACTTACCGCCGAATTCATAAACGCTACTCGACTCGGCGCTTGCCCTCGACTCCGTGGAGTGGACGAAACGGGCCCTCCTCCACTCAAGGAGCCGTCGCGTTTCACGAAGCGCACTCGGCGTTTACTCCGCGGAGGAGCTCCTCGAAAAACCGTCCTCGACTTGAGATTTTACGCAGTAGGCAAATCGGCGTCTGGATGCAAGGGTATGGAGAAATTTCTGACACGCAAACGCCGCGCAGCTGCGAAATAATAACGTACGTTGTCGGTTTGCATGATTATTGGTAGTGATTGGGCATTTTAACTCGCAAAAACGCATCCCTCTTCGCGTTTTGCGAAGTGTGTCCCTGCGAGCCAATTGAAGCCAGTCGGCGAGCCGACCGGAGCAGTTCGCGCTAGCGTTGGCAACTCATCCACGGGTCGCAGTTTGGCTGTTTGACGCGATCGTCCGATCCGTTTTCGTCCGTTTTCTTGTCTTCTGTGCTCGTATTCGTTCGCGCTGTTTATTCAATACGTTCTTTTCAGCTTGCGGGCGTTTCACTAGTAATGAGCAGCACGCAGGACAGTGCGAGCGAGACTGCCGCGGACGGGCAAGGGCGGTTCGTATACACTCACGAGGAGCAAGAGGTTATATGTTTTGCGATGTTTCTACAGGAACGCCACGCAGTGTATACTTGTTCATTCATTTTATACTCCCACTTAATGCAAAGCAAGTATTTTTATCCTGCTTTCAGTCATGTGCATCAGTGCGAGGTGCTATTTGCAGGAGTGATTTTAGGGATTCCATTCTGGTCATGAGATTGTTTAGCTGTCCTGGCTGAAAAGCAGTACTCTATTCATTAATGCCTTATGTGCCTTTTGTGATTTAGTGCACGTCTTTCTTTATTCCACTTTTAGTGATGTGCATCTATGTGAGATGCCATTTGCAGAAGTTATTTCAGGAAATGCACACTAGTCATGAGAGGGTTTTGTTGCCCTCTTGTAAACTTGTTTTTATGAGTTCCTTGGTAGTCTTGCCTGAAGAGCAGTATTCATTAATCTTTTTTTTTTCGGAGTGCTTGTGATAACATTTCTGATATATATGTTGCCCAAATGTGTAGGGTGCTTGAGCTACCGTGACCTGTTTTTAGCCTTGAGTGCCTGGGCAGTTTGTGTTTCCCTCAGCTTTTAGTACTTTTTGTCATGAGCAGTTTTGCCATGATCTTTTAGTCGTGTGAATTTATGTGAGCTGCCATTTACAGCAGTGATTTCAAAGAATGCGCAATAGTCGGAAGAATGTTTTGTTACAGTCTTGACAAATTTCTTGGCAGCCTTGCCCGAAGGACAGTTTTCATTAATCATTATATGCCTTTTACCACAGTGCCTGTGATCACATTTCTGATAGATGCATTACTGAAGTAAGTAGGGTGCTTGAGCTACCGTGACCTGTTTTTAGCCTTGAGTGCCTGGGCAGTTTGTGTTTCCCTCAGCTTTTAGTACTTTTTGTCATGAGCAGTTTTGTCATGATCTTTTAGTCGTGTGAATTTGTGTGAGCTGCCATTTACAGCAGTGATTTCAAAGAATGCGCAATAGTCGGAAGAATGTTTTGTTACAGTCTTGACAAATTTCTTGGCAGCCTTGCCCGAAGGACAGTTTTCATTAATCATTATATGCCTTTTACCACAGTGCCTGTGATCACATTTCTGATAGGTGCATTACTGAAGTAAGTAGGGTGCTTGAGCTACCGTGACCTGTGGAGCTACCGTGGCCTTAAGTGCTTGTGTTTCCGTCAGCTATTAGTACATTTGTCATGAGCAATTTTGTGTTTCTAAATGTGTTCACAGGAATCTCATGGAGTATACACTTGTGCATTCATTGCTGGCCCAGATATAATTATGCTATTTTTATTCTGCTTTATTGCAAAATCAGTTGTCTGGAGGTTCAGATCCTAGAAAAAAGAAATTACATCAATGCCCACGTCTGTTAGTCAAACCTGCGGCGGCATGAACAGATCAGCTTTAAGGGCCACTGCACGAGACCACAGAGGTATTTTTTAGCATAGTATTTATTACAGTGCAGCAATGCTCTATGTACATGAATTAAGTACAAACAATGGAGGAAACAATCGCAATGCAACATATTGCATAATAAGACGCACCTAAACAACCAAGCACGATAAAAGACCTAACACAGGGCGCACCTACCACTTCATAATGGAAGGCACCTAAGCTACGATGCACTATAAAAAAGGCCAATGATGAGCACAGCGCTAGGAGTGGTTGCCGCTCTGGTTCCAACTCAGTCTGATGAGCACACAATTCATTTAGATGAACAGTCACCGCCGCCAAAGTGGTCTTTTGTAGAAACAGATTCGCATTTTTGGCCTGTCATGCACCTTTTCCAGAGGCTGCGTGTAATCCAGTAAGGGTTCATCAACAAATGGCAGTGCAATCAGATATCATACAGAATGCAGTGTTAAATTAAGTTTTATTTTTCAATGCCTGTTATAAGACATCCCAAAAAGAATATTACATCTTTGCGCCCTATGAAGCAATGCTGAATTGTTTCTGGAGCATAACAAAAGCGGCAGTTTACTGAGGATACAAAAAGGCCTTTTTTCTGATTATGCTTTAATTGGCAATGTCCCGCTATGTAGCTGATAGAAAAATGCCTTGGTACACGACGAGAGGGGCATTTTACATACTGTTGTCTGTCGTGTCCAGATAAACCAAAATACACACAGCAGTACAAGGACAGAGGAGAGAGCACAAAAATTAAACCCTTGTTCAGCCGTTTGCTCACCCCTGAAAACAGGTACTCAGGGGAAGAACGAACAGTTAGGAAACTGACAGCCAGACACAGCTCAGGTGTGAAGCCCCATAAACACGGGTGATCACAAACAGAAAAGACAATGAGGTCCAGTAAAACATCAACTAAATTAAATTGACTTGCAAGAATGCGTGCAGTATTGGGTGTTTTTAGTCTCACGAAAAACATGAAACCAGAAACTTTCTGCTGTACATACAGATGGACTACCAGCGCTTACAGGTCAGAAAATGTTATCATGCTTCATAGATTCTAACGATGAATCCCACAGAAAGTGGTGCGATTTCCGTCAGCTCCGTCCTGTGGCACTCCCCACTCATTGTCGCTTTTTATGTACCGCAAATCCATGCTTCCACACTGAATGCAATGCAGTAAATGTTCTCTGCTGATTTTTTAGTCGTGTATCTGTGTGAGATACCACTTCCAGGAATGATTTCAGGGAATGCATTGTAGTAGTGATAATGTTTTGTTGCCCTCTTGTAACCCTTGTTTGGATGAGTTCCTTGGCAGCCTTGCCTGAAGTGCCTTGTCTGAATAATTCATTAGTGAATTATTTACAATAGTGTCTGTGATAACGTTTTTCATACATTATTGCCTAAATGTATAGGACGTGTGATCTATTGTGATCTGCTTTTGCCGCAAGTGCCAGGCCAGTTTGTGTTTGTCTCTGTTCCTTTAATAAATTATTTTCCATTTCACAGATAAGCTGTCATGTAATTATTGCATTCCAGAAATGCTGTCTTTTTTTCTTGTTTGAACTGCACTGTGACACTTATATCTGAGGTCCTGTTTTGGGACATGAAGCGAAGCACTGACACTTTTTGTGGATGCATTCTCTTAAACTTTTTAGCTGGTGCTTATGAAGCAACTGTGCAGCCATTTCAATATGGAAGTGTGTATCTACAAGGTTTTCTCTGCCTAACAATGAGGGTTCAGCTTCAGTTAAGGACAACGCAGCGAGCTATGGAAAGAAAAATGATAGGTGGAACGTTAAGAACTCGGAAGAAAGCGGAGTTGGTGAGGGAGCAAATGCGGGTTAATGACATCCCAGTTGAAATCAAGAGGAAGAAGTGGGCTTGGGCAGGGCATGTAATGCGAAGGCAAGATAACCGCTGGTCCTTAATGGTAACGGAGTGGATTCGAAGCGAAGGCAGGCGTAGCAGGGGGCGGCCGAAAGTTAGGTGGGTGGATGAGATTAAAGAAGTCTGCGGGGATACAGTGGCCGCAACTGACAAAGGACAGGGTTAATTAGAGAGACATGGAAGAGGCCTTTGCCCTGCAGTGGGCGTAGTCAGGCTGATGATGATGATGAATAAGAAAACATAATAGTATTAAATAACTACACTGGAGAGATCCATCTGTAATGTGCGGAAGATGTTGAGAAGTCGGCTGAAGCCGGACCTGCTACTTCCCATTAAGAGAGAGTAGCGCCTTTTTGTGAGATGCTTTGAACTAATTAAAGCATCTCACAATAAGGCGCCTGCGTGCCTGGTTACCGCGAATAGAGTCCATTGGTTGCGGTTGGGGCATCTCTTGTTGCCTTTGGCGCTGTGCCCCATTTGACGTTGACGGCAAAGGAGGCGGACATGGGTCCTTGTACATGCCTGCCAGATTGTGTAAAACAGAGCAGGCTGTGATGATGGTGATGGAATTCGCAGGCAGATGTTGCAGGCGCATGTCTGGGAAACGCCTCTTCCATGTTCCAAATGCACGTTCCACAGTGTTCCGTGTCCTGATATGAGCTGCCTGATACCTGCATGACAAACACAACCACTTTTAAGCATTATCACATCTCTTAAAAGCCCATTAATTTGACAATTGGGTCCAATATTTTTTCTGTGTGGGACATCTCGTGTTATTATTTCAATAACAATGTATACGCACCTAGCCTCTGGGCTCCCAGGGGCTCCTGGATTGGTTAGCGGTGTCATCAGGTAGGAGACACATGCGTAACCAGCGTCTCCAAGCAGTATGCCAGGTAGCCGCTGGTGCTCATACAGGACCCGTACACGACTGTTGTCGAAGATGCGGCTGTCATGTACGGATCCTGGCCAGCTTGCAACCAGGTCATGAAATTGGAGTTTTGGCCCCGTCACCGCCTGCAAGGTATAAATAAGATATGCATAGTAGGCATGCTGCCAAAATGTCTTGCACACACTGTACATTTGAGGTGAATATAAATGGATACTACAGTGGGCAGCTGCATTGGAATCTGCAGATTATATTTAAATCTTTACATTCAGTGAGCTTAATGACTATATAACAGCTGGTGTGCATTCTGCAGTCCAACAAAATAAAATGATTAAACAAAATAGTTATGTAGTATTCAGGCTGACCTAGTGCATTTTTAGCCAGCTCATCATCTTTAGCATTTTAATGATTGTGAAAAACACATTACTGCATTTGATACATCAAAATTTCATGCATAATCGCCGATATCTTATTGGATTTTCCTATACTGCTTATTTATTAACTGCTGTGAAGTACCATTCAATAACTAGAATGCTTTCCAAAAAATTTTTGTCTGCAGTGAGTGAAAAAGAGAATGCCTGAGTGAGAAAATGCTGATCACTTTACGTAATGAAGTTAAAGTGCTGCATGCATGTTTGTCATATATTGTTAAAGAGCATGATGCATTCCACACATGTGCTCAGTACCCTCGCTAATTACAGCCAAATCAGCATCATTTTATTTTTTTTTAGGGGATCGCGTTTTGAAGAGGAGGAGGTTAACCGAAAGAATAATCGGTTTGCTACCCTACTCGCGTTTCGAAGGAGGAATAGAAACAGCTTACCTGCACATTAATGGAGAAGTACCCCTTGCGGTTCCTGTACACTTCTCCATTTTGCCCACTCGGCCGTTTGATACGGACGTGAGTGCAGTCGATGCACCCGGTCACTCCCGGAAAGTTAGCGATCTCGTAAAACTCGCGCATGGTGTTGCTGAGGTCTTCCGGAAATTTCACCACTCGGCCGAAGAGCGCGCTTGCTATCAGTCGCGAAATGCGTTCTACGACTCGGCACACCGTTGGCTGGGAGACGTTCACGAGGTCCCCCGCGACCGTCTGGAATGTGCCCGAGCCGTAGAAGCGCAGTGCAACCAAAAGCTGCAGCATCGGCGATAGTGGCAAACCGCGATTTGTAGTGCTCTCTTGAAGCGGCAGGCTCTCCAATATGAGCACGACGGACTGCTTCGTGAAGCGGTACCGGAATAGAAATTCGCGGTCCGTGAAGTGCTCGAGTGGATTCAGCCGGTCTCGCAAACGCTGTCTTGGCACGTCACCATCTTGCCTTCTCATTGTGTCATGAAGAAGTTCGTCAATCCTTAAAACAAATTCGATGAATTCGGCGAAGGACCGATCGGCAGCCATGTTGGACGACTCGAGGAGCACTCGAGGAGCGCTCGAGGGTGGGCAGCCGCTACCTTGACATTTTCGAGGGAAAACTCGGCTCCGCTCCTCAACTCGAGAGCGCCTCGAGTCGAGGTTGGTTTATGAAATGCAAATCTGGCTTCGAGGAGCAGTCGGAGTGGAGTTTCGAGTCGAGGAGCGTTTCTGAATTCGGCGGTTAGTGTGTTTAGATTTGGATATGACCCCGTTTGAAGTTGTTTCCATGTGACAGCCTCGTCTTTGTTTAAAGATTTGTGCGGTGGTGGGTACCGCATCCTGCTGCCTTTGTAGTTGTTGAGTATGGCCGAGTATTCCTGAGGTACTGGCAGGGATTCCTCAAGGTCGTTGACGTTGGATGCTCGGTAGTTAGTATATCCTCGAGCTATCCTGTCTGCCTCTTGGTTTCCTGCCACCCCCGTGTGCCCCGGTACCCAGATGATCTTATGTTTGATCGGCTTGTGTGGTTTTGCATGTGTTTGTTGCGTCTTGCAGTCTACAGAGCGGAGTATGCGGAGCGCTCTGTGACCGACTCTGCCGCAAAGATAGTTGCGGCAGGCTGCTTGTGAATCAGTAAGAATTGTCAGTGACCGCCCAGTCCGACAGCCCTCCGCTGCCGCTAGAGCGACGGCCGCTTCTTCAGCCTCAGCTATCGTGCAGTCTTGCAGGGAGGCGCTGGTAATCTCGTGTAATTCCGAGTTGACTACAGTTGCCACTGCGTTGTTGGTGCCTTGTCCCCTAGTCATGGCATATGTGGCAGCGTCGACATACACTGTTGTATCCTGGGATGCGTGTGTTGATATATTGATATGATATGATTTTTGATATGACTTTTGTTATGATTGTAGTACGGGAGACTGTATGTCGCCCGGCTGACCACTAGGCTCCTGACCAGCTTGAGTGTGTCTTCTTCTCGCATGCCATGACGTCTGTGTGAGATGCGCGTAATCATGCGGGCCACTTGGAGTGTAGATGCCTTTAATAGCGCAAGGGTGTGAGTACAGCGTTGATTTGACTGTATCCACATCCCTAGTACCCGTATGAGTGTCTTCTCTGGTGTTGGTTCTCCTTCGAGGTAAACTTGTAGTCGAAGCTCTTTACAGGTAGGGACTGTTCGGTTCCGTTTTCCTCTCCAAACCCGTAAGAGCTCAGATTTTTCGGTCGAGCATGCTAGCCCTCTTGCTTTGACATAGTTTTCAACGCAGGTGGCCGCTTCTTGTAACCTATCCTCTTTCTCGCCGAGTGAGCCAGTGTTAGTCCATATTGTGATATCGTCGGCATAAATGGCATGGTCGATGTCGTCAATTTCTTTTAGTTGCTTCGCCAGTCCGATCATGGCCACGTTGAATAGCGTGGGTGAAATGACCGACCCTTGAGGTGTTCCCTCAAGGGTCGGTCAACTTCCTTGGTAGTGGTCGTGCACCTAGTATGGTCAACTTCCTTGGTAGCGGTCGTGCACCTAGTATGGCGCAGTTAACGCCCACAAAAATAAAGCAAACACCCATCATTCTGAAATGCATTGCACTTGATTGCCCAGTTCATGTTCAATTCCGCAAGAAATGTCTCTCAACTGCAGTGAAGACGACCGTGAACAATTTAGATCAAATTAATCGTCACCAGCACCAAAGTATTTTTTTTCTGCCCGTTGGTTCGATAACTTTGTTCGGCCTTGCAAGTACGCTTCACGCTTTCCGCAAGAGAAAGCTAATTTCCTTAGAGCTCGCGCTGTTAGCTGAGTCCCAATGGGAACTGGTATTCTCTTGGACGTCCTGTGGACGTTTAAGACATCCATGGGACGTCCAGGAGAATACTAGTGCCCATTGGAAGTCGCTTTAGTGGTTGAGGGTCGCTGTTAAAATAGGGGTCTGAGGACACCGGATCACTAAACTGTGACCTATTTTTCCTCCCTTTCATACCTCAGGGATTATTTTCAGGCGAGTGTGAGCGGGATCTGCAAGAATTATGTGCCATGTGCTCCAACAACAGGTCCATAAAGCAGTAATACTTCAGAACATTGCATCTAGGATGTAGGTCAACAACTGCCTAAAATGACATGTCCTCTTTGGCGTGCGTTCGCAAAAAATAAGCGATCCTGAAATGCGCGGCACACTTTTCCACTGGCGGCAGGGAAACCGCAGTTGTAGCGAATGAAACACCGTTCAAGCTACACGTGTATGACCTTTACGCACTAAATTTCATTTTGCTTTTTTCAAGTGTGTCAAGGGCAGTCCGACCCTCATGAAGTTTGAGCGGCGTGGCACTGTGCACAATTTTTTCTTTATCTGTGACGCAGTGTCCACCTTTTAGCTTTCCAGCTATGTAATGAGGGGCCAAGCCAGATATTGCCCCTGCTATTATACTGAAACGCGATTTTTCCAGTCAAGGCGAGAAAGCACAAAAAACACCCTTGACATTGGCAGGCGGCCATTCACATGCTGTAAACAAAACACTAAATGCAAATAATTTAATTTATTAGGAAAGAGATGCCACTAGTGCGCATAGAGCAACGAAAAAATACTAACTTTTGTATTTCGGCAAATCTAAGTACACATTACAAGTGGCACAGGTGTAGAAACTATGTATACAATGCAAAGAGATAAGGCAACTACTGGAAAACGTATTGTATATATGTACAGGATCACGCAAATTACATATAGATGTAGAAATACGTCAAACATTACACAAGAAGTGATGTAAATCTTCTTATTGTAATAACATACAATTTGAATAAGACATGTCATATTAACGAAAATATTGGAAAAATTCTAAATATAAAAAGAGCAGAACAGTGAGACGTAAAAAGAGCACGTCGGTGGTAACCCGAGTGGGCTTTCATCCGAGAGGAAAAGACTAGCCGGTGTATTTTAAGGTGGTGTAACACTATGCTAGGTTAGAGTTTAAGTGGAACATAAAGGGACTGCTATAAATCAATAATTTAATGCTAACATTGTTCAACGAAAATAAGTTTATGAGCGCATTTTTTTTCGTACGTTGTAGATTTAACTATAACAATCAATACATCCGCCGTCAGCCGGTGTGAATTTTTTTGCTGTTAACGTTTTTGCGATCGTCAAAAGCATTCCCCACTAGTTTTCTATGCCAGCCTGAACTGCTCGATGCCAGCGATGTAAACACTATAAAAGAAAGATTTTGCTACATATCGGAAGACTGCACTATTACCATCAATATTTCTATACCTGTACCTTATAGTTTTTCAATATTCCAAATTCCTGTCCAATAATATTGGACACGACAGCTAAATTCGTAGGAACACCGGTAATACAAATGGTTTCACCGGCGATCACTTGGCTGTGACTGTTCCGTAATATTTTTTCTTGGGACGACACAGAGGCATTGTACGGGCGGCAGTGTTTTTATGGTAAGCTTACAAATTATAAAGGTGTCATGACCGCTTGTTATCTCGGTGTTGCTCCTAAAATAATTCCCAAAGAAATGGTAAGATGGTACATTGAAAGACAAATGCACATAAAGATTTTGTTTGCTTGGCGAATTAAATCGCGGTAATTGATGAGGAAAAAATAAACTACGTTATTAGCGCATATATGTAAAAGGTTGCAAATCATTTCAAGTTACTACATTCCTTAGGAAAATGTTAAAACGCAGGTTCAACAATACTCCCTTCAGGCATCAGGCGTTTTATTCTCATAGTAGACTAAGTAGAGTAATTACGCGTATCTTCACTTCACTTCACTTTATTTTCCTTAAAGACCCTTTTCCAGGGTGTTACATAAGGGGTGGGGTTTACAAAATGCAGGAATCAACAGTGCTTGAAAATGATGATGAACATGTTATGGCAGCAATATTATGGGGAAGGCCGTTCCAGTCAGCTGCTGCACGAGAAAAAAATGAGTTGGCAAAAACAGTGGTACGGCCACGTGGACGCAAAACTTGAAGAGAATGACCGATGCGATGGGACCTGCGTTGTGGAAGTGCGCAAATGTATGGTTCTTGTTTTAGTGGTGAATAAAAGAACTTGTGAAACAGGACAAGACTGGCTATGCGACGGCGACTAGAAAGATTAGCTAGACCTGACTGAGATTTGAGGGATGATATGCTCACGTCGTACGAGTATGAGGAGTGAATGAATCTGATAGCCCTGTTTTTAACAGCTTCGATAGCGTGTGTTAAATATTCTTGATGAGGGCTCCAGATGGGTGATGCGTATTCAAGTTTAGTTCTAACGAATGAGATGTACGCTTGTAGTCTTACGTGTTGTGGGGCTTCCCGTAGGTGACGTTTTAAGAAACCTAGTGTTTTATTAGCAGATGATATCAGGTTAGTCACGTGCAAACGCCAAGATAAATCATTAGAAATGGTGACTCCTAAGTATTTATATGACTGGACGAGGTCAACTGGGTTATTGCAAACTGTGTATTTGAAAACAAGAGGATTTCGACGGCGGTGAAAGGACATGCACTTGCATTTGTTAGAGTTGAGCATCATCATCCACTGGGAGCACCAGTCTTGCACATGGCGCAGGTCTGCCTGAAGGGATTCTTGGTCAGAATGGTTAGTCACTGAGCGATAAATGACGCAATCATCGGCGAACAAGCGGATGTGACAAGAGACATGCTGGGGTAAATCATTAATGTATATGAGGAATAACAAAGGACCGAGAACAGAACCCTGTGGGACGCCAGAGGTTACAGGAAGCGGGTTGGAAAGTTGGTTATTAATGACGACGGACTGAGAGCGATGCGTGAGGAAAGCTTTAATCCATGCAATTATGTTCGGATGTAGGTTCAGCTGGGAGAGTTTAAGAAGCAAGTGTTGATGAGGTATTTTGTCGAAAGCCTTAGCGAAATCTAGGAAAATGGAGTCAGTTTGTTGGTTAGTATCAAGGTTGGCGTGAATATCATGTAGAAAAATGGCTAGTTGTGTTTCGCAGGAGAACCCCTTGCGAAATCCATGCTGTGATGGATGGAAGAAATTATTTGAATCCAAAAATTGCATGATTTGAGAATAAATGACATGTTCCATGATTTTGCATGGTACACTTGTTAATGAAATGGGGCGATAATTAAGAGGTGAATCAGTACTACCTGATTTGTGGACGGGAACGACCTTCCCCACTTCCCAGTCGTCTGGAATGGTACCTTCGGAGAGTGATTGCGAGAACAATGAACAAAAAATGCTGCAACAGACTGATTTAGTGTTTTTCAGGACCTTTGAATTGATTTCATCTATGCCGGAGGCCGAGGAATTGTTAATTTTGTCGATTATGCACGAAATTCCATTACTTTTGAAGGTTATCGCGTCCATGCCTGTGGTGATTATAAGAGGCAATCTAAAACACGGTGCTTCGGATTCGTTAGTAAAAACGGAAGAAAACGCAGTGTTAAACGCGTTTGCACATTCGATATCAGTCATCCTTTCACCAGAATTGTTAGTGAGGGTTGGAAGACGTGCTTCCTTCGGGTTTATCAATTTCCAGAACTTCTTGGGGTTATCGGTTATCATTTTTGGCAGATCAACTTCGTAAAATGAACGCTTCGCACTTCTAATCGCCACCAAGTACGTGTGCTCGGTTTCGTAGTATTTATCCCAAGCCTGCTGGCTTGCTTGACGCTTAGCTGTACGAAATGCGCGTTTTTTCTTATTTTCAAGCTTTTTCAGAGCTTTTGTAAACCAGGGTTTTTGATTATTTTTTCGAAAACTTCGTGTCGGAATATATTTATTGATCAATTCAGAAAACTTATGTTTCAATAGCACCCAGTTGTCGTTTACACTTCTACTATGAAGATCCGTTTGAAACGTCGATATAAAGTTAGCTAGTTCGGTGTTAATTGCGTCATAGTTTCCCTTATTGTAGAGGCTAATAGTTTTCTGAGTAGTTTGTCTTATTACAGGTGAGAAGTTAAAACTGGCATGGATTACTTTATGATCGCTGATTTCCCTGAGACACGTAATGAATTCTAGGCTGTCTGGATTGGTGGTCAGTATAAGGTCGAGTGTGTTAGCCGTTTCCCCTGCGACACGTGTTGGTTCGGAGATTAGTTGGGTTAAATTAAAATTAAGGCAAACGTCTATAAATTCTTTTGACTCTTCTTGACTGGCTATAGGCTGAGACTGGTTATGCCAGTCGATATTGGGATAGTTGAAATCCCCAAACAGGAGGATGTGTGCTTTAGGGTGCTTGGAAACCATGTTATTTAAAATATTGTGAAGTTTGCGAGGAAAGTCAGGATTGCTGCGAGGTGGTCTATAACACACACCAATTAATATTGTCAATGGGGATGCACGGCACATGATCCATAGAATTTCTAAGTCTGAAGTGACTTCAATGCTAGAACAAGATAACTGCTCATGGACTGCAATCAGAACTCCTCCCCCCCGAGCATCTTTGCGATCAGCGCGAAAAAGACGAAAATGAGGCAGGTCGAACAATATCTCGGAATCTGTGATGTCGTTATTCAACCATGTTTCAGTTAGAACGAGCAGATTGCTGCCTGATGATGTTACAAGATTTGACACGACATCACGTTTCGGCAGGAAGCTGCGAATGTTAGTAAAGATTACCGATAATGGAAAGTTAGCACGAGGAGTAGGCCGGGAAGATCGTGATGACCGGGAAGGATTAGTTGATTGTTACGATATCTCTTGTACGGACTGAGATGATTCATCAAAAATATAGCGTTTTGGGCCAATATGCATCGTTTTGAACCTCAGGGAAAAAGACTCAGACTTTGCCTTGGCAAAAGCCTAAAGGTGTTTTCGGCAATTTTGGACACGACGTGAAAAGTCCTCACCGACGCTATAACCGGTGTCTTTGAATTTCGGAACTTTTGAAAGAACTGATTCCTTAGTTTTGAAGGATATAAATTTAACGATGACCGGGCGTTGCCGGTCTACAGAGTGGCGTCCGAGGCGATGGGCACGTTCTATATCATTTGCACTCAGCTGGGTGTCGAGGTGTTCGGAGCAGTGACGAATTATTAGGTCCTCGGACTGAGAGTATGTTTCAGAAGGGTTAGTGTCAGGCAAACCATAGAAGATTAGGTTGTTGCGTCGGGAGCGATTTTCCGCGTCGTCAAGGCGATCCTCTAGTACACCAACTAGGCGAGCAGTCTCGGTTGCTGTGGTCTGCATTGCCTCTAGATCTGAACGGAGTGTGGGTAGATTTTCACAGTGGGTTTCTAGGGCACTGAGGCGTACGGTCAAATTAGACATTTTTTGCTCCATTGAGAGCAATTGACCCTTAAGCCCCTGCACTTCATTCACTAACTCTGCCTGGCTAGAAGACACCTTCTTTAGTTCGCTAAGGATAGCGTCGAGCTTATCGGGGCCAGGGTTGCTCTCAATGTCACCGCACAGCAGCAGAAGAGACCGAACAACATTAAAGCACTCGACACTGATAACAAGGCAACACTGGGGGCTCGGGAGCTGTACCAAAAAGTAATTGCTAGTTTTCTTTGAAAATAAACTCAGATGGTTACCAACCTGCATGGCGAAGACGGGTGGTTTAGACCGTGTTGTGGCACAGCCACCGAGCCCACAGAGTGCTGGCGTCGGTTGCTGCTCTTTTATAGACTGTCCGTAGAATGTCGTTGACGATGGGGCTTTCCAGTCGAGTCCGAGGGTCCAGTTTGCTTGAGTCAGTAGCACAGGTGCGGGGGCGTCAGTAGGTGCAGCGCAGAATGTCCCTCCATTTGTACTGCGCATGGGTGCACTTTCGTTTGCTGTCATCCAGGAACCGCAAAAGGCTGCAGGGAGCATGACGCAGATGATCATCGGCGAGAAAACCTGCATGGCGAAGACGGGTGGTTTAGACCGTGTTGTGGCACAGCCACCGAGCCCACAGAGTGCTGTTGTTGTTGTTGTTGTTGTGACTGAAAGAAGGATGAAGAGGAAATTGCACGGGCCTGCTACTGGCTCGAGCCAAGCCACCACCGCTGCCGCGTGCATATAGAGGAGAGTTAAAAGATCAGAGGAAAGAAAAAGGGAAAGAAAAGACACGCGTCGCAGCAACAACTGCGTCCGCCGGAGCGGACGCTGCTCAAAAAGAAGCGGCCGAAGCCGCGCTCGCCGAAGCGAGAACAGATACTCCACACCACAGAGTGCTGGCGTCGGTTGCTGCTCTTTTATAGACTGTCCGTAGAATGTCGTTGACGATGGGGCTTTCCAGTCGAGTCCGAGGGTCCAGTTTGCTTGAGTCAGTAGCACAGGTGCGGGGGCGTCAGTAGGTGCAGCGCAGAATGTCCCTCCATTTGCACTGCGCATGGGTGCACTTTCGTTTGCTGTCATCCAGGAACCGCAAAAGGCTGCAGGGAGCATGACGCAGATGATCATCGGCGAGAAAACCTGCATGGCGAAGACGGGTGGTTTAGACCGTGTTGTGGCACAGCCACCGAGCCCACCGTTTTGGCTTCCATACTATAGGTAGCTTGAAAAAAATCTCAGCATTAAAACGCAGGGCCAGGAGCATCAATTTCTTGCTTTAGTAATACGTACTGTGTAACAGTATAGAGGGCGTTCTGAAAAAAAAAAATTAGCGCAACACACAAACACAATCACGAGAAAGAAAGGCATGACAAAGCGCTTCAGGCGTTGTCATGCACCATGCCATGCAGAAACTATGCACGAACTCGCCCAGATACAAGTTCTACTTGAGTATAGAGGGCCTTTGAAAAACCGCTGAATATACTTAGTGTGCACTCCAGCTGCAACGTAAGTTGAATTCTTCTGGTGCTGGCAGTGATGATTCAGCTGGTCTGCCGATCCTGAAACCAAACTTGCAACGAGTTATAAAGGTATGCTTTTCATAATAAAGCTCTCACTTTTACGTTTATTACTTTTTCAATGCATTTAGAGAAGATAAGAGTGATCGATGTAGAGACGCTGTACTCCGCGTCCAATGGGTTTGCAAGTTATTTTGTTAGTAGTTAGAAGTTCAATGGGTTTGCCCGTTTGTCATTGTTCCACAAACTTTACCATTGTTTTCCATCACTTCGGGACTCCATTTTGCTTCCGCCGCTCAGAACTTCGCGCCGTCTCTTTACTCCATGAGCATTCTACGCGTGCACGGCTCCACTAACGCCTTTAACAAGTCTTTTCTACCCGTTGCCATCGAAGAATGGAATTCATTACCCGAGTGCATTGTCATCGAATGAGATCCGTGTAAGTACCGCATATTGCTGCTGTCGCACTTGAAAACCTGATGTTGATTATTCTTTTTGTGTTTAACTACCGTTTCATAAATGTTTGACCACTCTCTGTGATGGGTTCATGTACATTTTTTTCTTTATATCCTGCCAGTACATGTATATAGCACTGATTGTGACCTGGTGTATTTTTGTTATGTAACGCCTCCCCCTTATGTAATGCCCCACTACCCAGGGGCCTTTAAGGGTCAATAAATGATGATGATGATGATTTCGATTGTCACCCTCCCTTTATGTATCTGCGCTCTCGGCCCAAGATATGTGTCGCGTGATACTTTTGTGTCGCGTGCGCAAGACTCTGCCTTAGATCGTAAGAATGTTTTATCCACGTTCGAAAACGTCAGCCGTGTCGTGGTGGCATGTCGATACATTTCTTTTTCTGCCCGTCCGTTTTGCTTCCTTACTCCTCTCCCCCTCGGTGCCCTTCAGGTGCCCACTTGGAGGGAGAGATCTCACCTTCGTTCTCTTTAAAACCTCCTCCTCCTCAGCACTGTGCACTTATGGCTGCAGGGCTGAGGAGGCAGCGGTAAAACTCCGGTGAAAAGAGCCTTTTACGCGTAAACACAATTTGCTGCTCGAGGATCAAGGCAAGACTTGAGGGGCTCACAACGAGGCCAAACCGTTTACGGAGCAAGGCAAGTTATACGTACCGTCTTTGTGAAAAGTGACCAGGCTGCATGGTTTCCTTCAAGCTTGTTTAGTGGAGCCCTTGTAGCTTTCCTAAAGATCAAAAGTTATTGGAAGGTAAGAAGGCCCCCAGTCCTTGCCTTTAACGACCGTTTCAACTTCAGGAAAGCTGTAAGGGCTCCACTGTACAAGCAAGAAGCAAACCATGCAACGTGGTTACTTTTGACAAAGACTGTACAGCTTGTAAATATTCAATGCAACTTCGTAGCTGTAACAACTGTAGGTCTTGCGAGCGCTGTAGCGCCGTGTTCCAGAAATTAAGCTCTGCAAAATACTGCAGATCTTACGTCGTAACTTACTCTGTACGGGAGTGTCCGGGGCAGTAGGAATGTGTGAATGCTCTTGAAGACAAGCATTGCAATTGAACTCTTGGCGGGATTGTTGAGACCAACCGTGCGTGGCCTGGCCGCGAAAACAGGAACAGTCCAGAGAGAGAAAATGGATTTTGAATAGCAACACCCGGTCCGGCCACCAAAGGTTCCGTTTACCAGTCTTTTTTTTTTCCAGAATGTCATGTACACATTTGATTAAGACCGGCAGCAAAGAATGCTCTAGGCTTAGTGTTAATATCAGAAAATGCTCCCCACAGATCTAGTGTATGCGCTTTGCGAAAAGTGGGGAGTGTCTTTTTTACTTAGGATGAGGGGATGCCTGTTTCGTTTATTGAATTCTTGGATTTGAGGTTCAATAGGATTGACTGAGCAGTCCGCAGATTCTTCAAGGCGATGTCATTGAGATGTCAAACTCCGTACTTGTAGCATGCAGTGCACAAAAAAGCCATAGCTATGTTCAGATGAGAAAGAAAATATGGAATAGGCGAAAGGAATTCGCAGTGCCAACGTAGTAGCTAAGTTCTTGCGCTTGAACGTTTTAAACTAGCCACAAACGCGGAGAATAGCGTTTTGCGTTCACTAAATTGTGAAGTCAAACGCACAAACTTCGTGGCAATCTCTCGCCACTTTCTATTTCACATATTTATTAACTTAGCCTTATAAAAAGAACGCAACAAAATATTCACGCGTAATTTTTGAGTTCATTGTCCAACACGAACACGCATAATTTCAGAGGACATGTGCAGTTGTAAAGATCATGCGGCTAATAGCTAAAAAATGAAGAAAATCCGGGGCATTCTTCGAACTGTTTCTAAGAGGCAAAGCCGCCACTCTCAGAGTCGCACACGGTGCTACACAGGGAATAACCCCCACACGTGTTTACTTGCACAAGTAAACACAACCTTCCCTCTTATAAGGTGCCCACAGGGGCTTTGAACTTTAGAGCCTGCAATTCGAGCGCTGTGGAAGCCAAGAGAGGTCTTACGCAGTCCTTGTGTGCATTGTCACAATGCAGTTACAGTTGTAAATGAAATATCTGCTCTAATGGGAGGATAGAATTCTGTCCAAGAGCACCCCAAAGTGTGCCACAGAAGAATAAGTTGGACTTATGGCTGAGTTTCCAGGTGCGGAAGAGTGCGTTTCGAGCGAACTATTGTTTACCTGTTGCGGCCTAAGCCTAGGAACTATGGAATACGCGCTTGTGACCAGCAGTGTTACGAGCTTATGACGCCAAAAAAAAAGTATTTAGTGTAGCTTTATAGACGGAAGCGAAGAGTCTCTACCACAGCCAATTATTTTTATGATAATAAGATACGGTCTGAAAATTTCCCATGCGACTGTATCTTTTCTCCTGCAAAGTTCATTCTTCTACACCATACTTTGCATAGTTATGCCATCCACGGAAAGGCTAACAGTGCGTTGTTCTCATTTGTGAGAGTTTGTCCTCCTTTCGTCCTTCAACAGCGCATCGTCCACCCTAAAGAAAAACCCCGTTCAAAAGCTAACCTCGCCAGTATCGTGGAGAATGGCTCTGCCTGCGCTAGTAGTGAGGCGGCGAGTAAGTTTAGGGGGCAAAACAGCTTCCTGAATCTCTTCGAAACGGTTGTGGTTGCCAAGGGCGAGAATGCGTGTTTTAAATGTGGAGACAGAGGTGTTCATGAGCAAGGGGATGGCAGGGTAAGCTGTATTGGAGCGACTTATAGGAGCAAGGGCTGTGACCAGGTGAACGGTGTCCTTCTCATGCATGCTCTTTCGATGACCGGGAAGCCATCGGATCATGCGGCTGATGTTTCGGGCAGTGGTACTAGGGCTACTAACGGTATGAGTAAGGAACCCGTCTAAATGGAGCCAGAGGCTATGGACGCTTAAGAGTGGAATGTTACCATGTTACCACCGGCCGACCTCTCCACCTTTCCCTCATTAAAATTCCTTTCTCTCTCTCCATAATGGGGCGGTTATGAATTTGGAAGTCAGTGCATCCCGGTGATGTGTAGTTGCGGCAATGGATGGGGATGACATTCGATTTCTCAGAGCACACTGCGTGTCATTTGAGGTGAAAAAGGCTTCGACTTATGAATTGCGAATTGGCCAGCGGTTTTTTTGTCTGCCAAGGAAACATGGCTAGGCCAGATGGTAATGCAATCAGCGTTAAACATGTAGCCGATGTCAGCGAATGTTGAAAGAGTGCCGGCTAGTATGGCGATGAGGATGTTGAGAACGACTGGGGAGTTGACTGTACTGAGTAATACTTGTTGGGGGGCTAGTTGGTGCATGTTTCCAGAAAATTGTTGTAGCGCCGAAGCAGACAACACACAGAAAGCTAGACGGTACAGGCGCCTGTCCCGTCTAGCTTTCTGTGTGTTGTCTGCTTCGGCGCTACAACCAGTTGACTGTACCCTGAGTTCTTCTGTCAAGTGTGGTGAAAGCGGGTGAACGTGCGGAGCCAGAGTCGACGGTGGCGGTGCCGTTAGATAACTAATCGGTGACGCATTGAAATATGCGGTGACTACATCTGATGGAGTTTATTTCTTCTAGTATGGCGTCAAGTGAGATGTCTAAAGCTCCTTTATTGTTTAGAGTGGACCACCGCGCTGGCTCATTGGTTATGGCGCCCGGCTGCTGACCCGAAAGACTCGGGTTCTGTCCCGGTTGCGGTAGTCGAATTTCAGCGGAAGCAAAATTCTAGATGCCCGTGGGCTGTGCGATGTCAGCGCGCGTTAAAGAACCTCAGGTGGTCGAAATTTCTGGAGCTCTTCACTACGGCGTATCTCATAGCCTGTGTTTCCTTGAGACTTTAAATCCCCATAAACCATAAGTCCACAGTCCAGAGTGAGACGATGTTGCCCGCCTGAAAGGATGCCCTCGAGGACATCATGTAGCAGAAGGAGCAAAGCATCTTGGGCAAAGAGGCCACTTAGAAAGCCAAGCTTGCATAATTCGATAATTTGGTGTTCCTCGATGCGATATCTAAACCATAAAGAACACCACGCGCAGCATTAAATTAAGACTCTCGAGGTTTAGCCACCTGTATAGTCATCATGCTTTCGCTTGTAAACACATGGGGGTAATCTACAGACTGGAGAAGAAAATGTTAGGCCTAGCTGGTGCTTCAACCCAGACACGTTTATCGTGATCTTTCAAATTGCCAGACGCAAATGGCAGGTCAAAAATCCGCACAAGAGGCAGCGCAGCTTTCTACGCATGTCGTTATGCTGCCTCCTGTCCCGGTAATTGTTCTTAATGCGATGTGGTTCGAAGTCTGCGGAGGGCACTGCGCTGGGCATGAGAATTATTCATTATAATGCATGTTTGGTCATCAAGAGAAGAGCAAGCCAGCCGCACTGCGGAGCGGTAATGCTCTAGTCTCATTCTAGGGTAAATCACTAACATAGCAGAGAAGATACCAGCAAAAAGGATCTGATACAATTTATGCGTGTGGATGACGGCACTTTGATTTCACCAGCCAACGGCCGATGTCAGAGGTTATGAAGGTCGACCATTCGGAGCCAGCATAACCTCCAAGGAGGAAAAATGTACGCCGCTGACAAAGCACTGAACCTATAACGCTTCGTTTATGAAGATCAGTGACAAGCGAACGCAGTGATCCTTTTTTTAGCGTTCATTGATTCCTGAAGTCACTGACGCAAGCCCGTTTCAACGCCTCGCTATCGCCGACACTGTGATAAATAATATCAACACAGGACAGCCTTATATAAGCACCGCAGAACGTTATTCTGGACCAACGTTTATCACAGTGGTGAGGGGACCTGGCCATCACAACAGATATCGTATGCGGGCATAGCAGTTCGGGCAGCAAACTCCTCAGCTGAGAAAACAATTTTCACTTGACAGTTCTACAACCTTTATATAGAGCTAGAGAATGGCATTTATTAAGGTCGCCATAAAACCATAAAATGGGAAGTGGTTTCTGACCTTTCTCTAAAAAACACGGATTCGTTACAGAGAGTCAAAAGTGCCTTGAAAAAGAGGCGACGCCGGAGCTTGCGGCAATCAATAGCATGCTACTCACACAGCGGCACTGGAGCTGGCAGAGAGTAATTGCATCTGTGTCGCAGCCATGAACTCACTGATGGAATCCTTGCGCGCACCGCAGTCTTTCAAAGGGCTCTGGAAAGTGGGACACTGAAAAACAAGTTCGACGCATGGCTGACACATTCAGGATGAAAGTAATAAACTCCAATGTAATTACTTGTATGTTCGTGTTTCCAAGTGCACCTACAACATATTATGCAGGCGCAGATTGCTTTTTTTTATGTTGTCGTGCCGATAACAGCGAAAAAAGATTGTTGGCCTCAACAGTGACGGTCATGTGTCATGACTGGCAGGCAATTGTAATTTAAATGAGTCTGAGTGCACTGACACCTCAGCTTGCGTGGGTAGAAGAAAAACGATGAACAATAAGACGAATACTTTTTTTCGTGCTCTGTTGTTCAGTGCTTGGGACATCTGACCTTACTTGGCGTTCAGGCTTTTCAATTTTAAGAGCGTTTTCAAAAGCATTTAAAAATTTTATAAATAACAAAACGACGATATTTTGAAATAAACAACCTAACAACCTAACAACCGAATTCCAGTTTGTTTTTGGGAAGGAACGGCTGCAGAGTCTGCTGTACTGTGGCCGCAGGAAGTTATTTTGCACTGTATGAAACATTGTTATTAAAAATTACAATATTTGTATATTTTAGCAAAACCTTCCACGCTTTTAAAAAGAATATGGCACTTCAAAATCTTTAAATATGCGCTCCTAGGCACTTGTCCCGATCTGGCACAGTCATATCTTAGCGTATGTAAGCAGGACTTTATCAATGTTTATCAATTATGTTCTCATTGATCGTGGCGTTCCTGAAGGAAATCCTCATGTGCCGTATTAAATATATATCCAATATATGTATTGTAGGACATTTCTCACACTGCTCGTGAACCACACTATATAATTCAATCACTCTATTCTGCTTGTGACCGACCTTTTGAATATTGAGCGGATAATTATTGGTAATTCATTTGTAGAGACCTTAGCAAACGGCTTTTGGTTCATAACGAAAAGGTAAAGCTCTTTCGTTTCCACCGGTGAATACAACTACAATCGGTTGCCCACTTGTGTTAAGCCATAACGTGATTGGTATAGTTGATTTTCTGTAATTTCCTCCTTAAATTTGTTGCGCATGTATGAGGAAGACTGCTCACGTGAACATCCTCAAAGAAAAGTTGCCACAGCCAGCAGGATACTGCACACATGTCGCTCCGGTTTCCTCAGCGCCTCAAACTGGCTGCATTCAATACCTATACCATTTAACCTGAGGGTTAACCAAAAAACTAGCCTAAAAGCCAAACCACAAGGGAGCGTTTCTTCTGCATCGAGTCAGTGTCTTGTCTACCGGCGTCATCACTGAGAGCCCGCAGGAAAGGACGACCAGTCACTAGAGGGCGTACGAACTGCCGTCTCCAGACGGGGGCGTGGAAAGATCTTGGAGAAAATCACTCAATTACCATAACTGATAGTTTGTGCGCTAAAAAGACGTTCACAGGAAAGAGGATAGAGACGACGGGAAAGAAGCGCAACTTTCAACTTTAATGACGACAAAAGAAGCCAGGCGCACTTATATATCCGCTGATAACCAGAGATGAGCTGCGTGACGGAGCGTGAACCAACAACGCCCGAAGCTCGGCTAGTCATTGGCCCACACTAATCCTCCCCCCCCCCCCCCCCCACCCGCGCCTCTCACCCCCCGCCTACGAGGTCTTTTCGGCGCCGACGATGAGATCTGGCGGCGCCAGATATCTGCGTCTCCCTACGTCGCCTTGCTCGATGCAAGCGTCGAAATTTCGCATCTGGCGATGTTGTTGCGACTGAGAGAAGGATGAAAAGGAAATTGCACGGGCCTGCCGACTGGCTCGAGCAGAGCCACCGCCGCTGCCACGTGCAGATAGAAGAGCAGTATAAGATATGAGAGGAAAGAGTGAAAGAACAGACGCGCGCCGCATTAACCGCGTTCGCCGAAGCGAAGACGCCGGCTGTAACAGATACCCCAGTGCCCCATCTTTCGACGTTGTTGTTGTTGCGACTGAGAGAAGAATGCAAAGGAAAGTGCACGGGCCTGCCAACTGGCTCCAGCCGAGCCACCACCGCTGCCACGTGCAGATAAAGGAGAGTTAAAAGATCAGAGGAAATATTGAAAGAAAAGACGCGCGTCACAGCAACAACCGCGTCCGCCGAAGCGGACGCTGGCTGAAAAAACAGATAAGCGGCCGTAGCCGCGCTTCGATTAACTCTTTCGACGCTAGTAATATCCTCTATTTTAAATAATTACTTGTACATAGTCTATATTGCTGCCCTACCCCTATCCTTTCTTCTATCCCTGCTCCCTTCCTTCGCCCTGTTCTTTTATTTCCGCTAGTCGCAGCTGTTTCTTAAGGTTTCGATGGCAGATGCCGCGGCTAGCAACGTCTTTTCCTTGCATTTTTGTTTTTATTAATAATAAATAGCCACTAACAACATCAATGCCAGTACTCGAGACGCTGACGCGACGCCGAAGAAAAGTTGTTTTGTGGTTCTGACTTAAGTTAAATACGGTTGCTCTGAGAAAGGCTTTGAAGCGTAGTTGATAGAGCGTGTAACAGAGCCCACGTAGAGGTTTTTTTCAAGTGTGTAATATTATCCATAATGAAGCTTGCTACGAACATCGATTTTCTTCTAGCTATAACTTTCATGCCACACTTTCTCGAATTTTTTTAATTTTCTTGCCAGCCTAAAAAACTTATGACAGTGTTTCTTGGATTATGTCCACTGAAACACGGTTTGTGCTTTCGAATGGGGCTACTGATTGCACACTTTGTATGAAAAGTTTAATTTAAAGAAGTGTAAATACATATAGTGCAAAATGGCATTAGCAGTTTAGGCCTGTCACGTAAGTTGTTGAAGTGAAAAATTACGAGGAACTTTAGTGGCTAAAGTGGTTAAAGGCGAAAGCCTGAGTGCTGCATTCTGCTACGCGATTGTTCACTTCACATTTTGTTGGTGCATCAATGAACTGGCATTTAATGAAGCTTAAGCTTCGCCTTGAGGAGTGGAACGCGACAGCGTGTTGTAGCGCTGCCAGGGAGTCCACGGAAAGCCACCACCCGTTCGGCGCGATGCGTTGCCCTTTGAACGCAACGCTTTTTAAGGAAAGGAAATGGGGCTGTAATTCTCTGTCGTCTCGGTGGACACCTGAGCCGCATGGTACAGGAAGGAAGGAATTGTGAGTGAAAGAAGAAAGAGGGGCCGCTGTGAAGAAAATGAAAATTGTATTTGAGGAAAGGAAAATTACGCATTAACTGTCACATATCTCAGTAGACACTAGTCGAAAATTGTATTTGAGGAAAAAGTTGCGCAGTAACTGTCTCACATATTTCGGTCGACACCCGTCAAAATTCGCGCGTGGTGACATCACGAAAATTTGGACCAATCTGAAACGCGGACAAATGCGCCTTGCTCGTCGGTAAATTGGTTTTTGAGGAAAGGAAATGTATCTGTCTCTCATATCTCGGTCGACACCTAAACCTCGCCGTAACGGGAAGGGAGGAAGATGGGAGTGAACGAAGACACCGTATTCACTAGACGCACCTTTGTTCATTCCAAACCATCGAGCTGGCATGGCGGAGTGGTAGCGTGCTCGCCTCGCACTCCGGAGACCGGGGTTCGATTCCCAAGTGCGAGTCGAGCACGCTACCACTCCGCCATGCCAGCTCGATGGTTTGGAATGAACAAAGGTGCGTCTAGTGAATACGGTGTCTTCGTTCACTACCATCTTCCTCCCTTCCCGTTACGGCGAGGTTCAGGTGTGCACCGAGATATGCGAGACAGATACATTTCCTTTCCTCAAAAACCAATTTACTGACAAGCAAGGCGTATTTGTCCGCGTTTCAGATTGGTCCAAATTGTCGTGATGTCACCACGCGCGAATCTTGACGGGTGTCCACCGAAATATGTGAGACAGTTACTGCGCAACTTTCTTTCGTCAAATACAATTTTCGACTAGTGTCTACTGAGATATGCGAGACAGTTAATGCGTAATTTCCTTTCCTCAAATACAATTTTCATTTTCTACATTACGGTCCCTCTTTCTTCTTTCACTCCACTTCCTCCCTTCCTGTACAGTGCGGCTCAGGTGTCCACCGAGACAACAGAGAATTACTGCGCCATTTCCTTTCCTTAAAAAGCGTTGCGTTCAAAGGGCAAGGCATCGCGCCGAACGGGTGGTGGCGTTCAATGGACTCCGTGGCAGCGCTACAACACGCTGTCGCGTTCCACTCCTAAAGGCGAAGCTTAAGCGTCATTAATTGGCAGTTAATTAATGCACCAACAAAATGCGAAGTGAACAATCGCGTAGCAGAATGCAGCACTCAGGCTTTCGCCTTTCAGCACTTTAGCCGCTAAAGTTCCTTGTAATTTTTTATTTATCTGGTCTGACTAGAAAGGCTAATTGGACTAATTGGTTAAGTAAGCAATTAACTAAACTAAGTCAAACTTACTTGGAGCATCACTATACGATCCCTTTAATTGGTTGCATGGTTAGTAGCCAAAGTACAATTGGCCGCGTTTGAAATTCGCGCACTGTGACGTCACGACCGTTTCGACTAACTGAAAAGCGTGACATTTCTGTCGACAGCTCCTGCTTACAACGATGAGACATTAAAGTTTTCCGCCTTAAAATTTGTTCCTGCATGTTTAAACCTGTTGTACGGTTTCCGTGTTTGTCCTCCTGCTGATATTTTGAACATTGAATCGCTCAGTTCGAGGACCTCTAGCGACTTCTAGCTCTCTGTTTGTTGGCGACGGATAGCGGCCTCCATTTAAAATCTCGCGAGCAACTGAGACCTGCCTACGCTATTCTCGTCTAATAGCCCGACACGAAAAATACCCGTTCAGGATCGCAATGAAAGCGAAATTCATCAAGTGGTTCTGGAACACCCACAGCAACTTCCACATTATGAGTATTGAAAGGGATGTATTATACCCCACATGGCTCGTGTTGTCCTCTGAGATGGAGTTGTCTGTCGAAGGGGTGGTTAGAAATCCCGACATGATGGTGCTTGCTACTAACCAGTTAGCCAGGTACCAAACATACATGTGGTATCCTGGTCATATTTATGTATGTACTGAATGCTGAAGTCTTAAAAATTCACCGACATCCTCATTCATAACTCCCCAGCTGAATGAAACACGAACAGTTAAACTGGTTCACACAACAGTGTCAGTGGCATCTGAGATATATGCTATTTATCTGGCATCACAGTTCATATTATCAGTAGTAGATCCAAGTAGGCGGGTGCTGTCAAGCTATTCATAGGCTGCACTAAAATCCCGCGACAGCGCAAGTTCTGCAGCACCGAAGAAAAGTTTGGTTTATGTAACGCTTAAAGAATTCTGCAAGGCATCAAAGATGCTGAATTTAGTAGTCTTTTAATGGATATCCGGGCATTGCCTTACCCAAGGAAACAATAAGGCAGAAGCAGCGGCCAGGCAAGCTTACAGTAATGCTTAATTTTTTAGCCTGTCATTATCAGGATGTGAAATAGGTGAGAAAGCAGTACCCAAGTGCAAACACCAACAGAAAATATTGGCAGTGGTTTAGCTCTGGTCAAACCTGGAGGATTGCGAAAGCAACGAGGAGAGAGAGAGAGAGGCGATGGAGAGCGCGCGGCAGCGATGGCGGCCCCGGTACACTAGCTATGCGCCGCTACTGCGCATGCGCAAATGGCCAGCGCGGCGGCGGCACCTCTGGGTCACCCACGCAGCGACGGCGGCGGCGCGCCAGCTGTGCGCCGTGTGACGTCACTGCTCCTCGCGCATGCGCAGTATGGCCTTTCGTCCGCTCCGCGAAATGGCTCGGCGACTCGCGTAGTGTTGCTTTCGCAACAAAAGTATGCATCTTTACAAAGATAATCAAGTGTCTTCAATCCCGTTGTCTTCTGGAGGCTCATACATCACACAAATCGGTCGTTGTTTGAACGACTGGCTTAGTTAAGAATGATGCCCACAGCATCATCATTTACTGCCGCCATTGCTCTTGCTTTCAATTGTTGAAAAACATCCGAGTTGTCGCAAATCACGAAGATAACTAAAGGAGTTACCAAGACATCAAAAATCATGACGGTGGATGCGAAATGAGTCAACACATTGTCCTTTGCGACTTTGATGAAAAACCACAACTATTTGATTTCTCATAATCGCTGCACTGACGAAACATATGCATGCTCAGGTGACGAACACATGAGAAGCTTTACGGACTTCGTACAGTTGTTCTCAGTATGTGGTAGGGCGCAGATGTTCGCGACCCTACCTTCCTTAGCCCGGCAGTCACCGAGTTGTATAGGGATGACCGCGAAATTAGCACACAAAATACGCAACTGTTACGCGGTTCAGGGGCTTATGATCGGATCTCCGTGTGCAGGGCAGTGACCGCGTCATGTTGGCTGAGCGAAGGAACTCTGAGTTAGCACGTGACCTATTTGAGCAGGCGTACATGCAGCAAGCCCGTAAAATGCAAGCCCCACACACAAAACCGGAAGTCATTAAAGCTGACGAACCAGCATGCGCTGTTTCGGTTTCGATAAATGCAGTAGTTCACAGGCGACCTGCCGCGCGATAACGTCAGAAGCTGCCATCAAAATCTCGTGCACGGCGTTGTGCCTAGGATGTCAGTGTTTACAAAGCTTAATAATTTATGTCGCTTCGTTGTCCTGACCCTGGCCTAGTCTGGTGTAATTGAACTAACGAGCTCTGAGTGTTGACAGGTTATCAAATATATCTTGATTTCATGCTTCTGGGCACGATATTTAGAGTTCCGTTCCCATCCATTCTGTCTTAAGCCTCTTCCTGTTTCGTTTCGCGATTTTATGCTCGAAATATTTTGCTAACAAAGGGAAGATAAATCATCGATCTTTCGATTGTCGCTGCAGCAGAAATTGAGCAGAGATGCGGAAAATAACTGCGAAAGTCAAGATAATACTGCTCAATACTCATCATAGCATACACTAATTTCGGGGCTAATTAGAGCACCGAAATATTACTTTCGGGAGATTAGTAAAATATAAAACAGGCTCACATCGCTTGCAAGCTTCGCTTTTGCAAACTTCATTTAAAAACTTTACTCAAAAAGCCTGGAACCTTCAACGTAAATATCTTTTGACCTCGTAGTCCTTACATGAAGTATTTCAGAACTTGCTGCTGGGCTAGTTGGTCACTCAGTCTTTGAAAATTAAATGTGGTGCTATTACGAACACCACAAAGAGAGGATGACACAACAAATAAGAACGTTACTAACAATTGGTATATTTTTCGCTCCAAGGATGGTCTTTATAGGCATTATCACATCACATGCGCACTATGGGGTGGTGCCAGCCGTAATCATGCTGTTGTCAGGGCTCATACTCTTATCTACTTTCACTGTGTGGCTAAGCGAGTAACAGGTAACAAGTAACAAGGAATGATTCTGATATGAACAAGATATGGACGAAACAAAAAGCATCAAGCAGCAGCAGCCAGAAAACCTGGAAAAGACGAGAGTCATTCACCTCTTTTTTGTGCACTTCTTTCGAAAATCGAGCTCGGCAGAGTACAATAACATCGAAGCATCGCTGATGCACTGGTTCGCCGTTTTGTGTATGTTGAAGGCCTCTGGCAATAGTCTGGAATTTGCGCTAGCACCTCTGCGCAGAATATTTGCTTGATGAAAACGTGTTGCACACTTGCACTCAATAACATGCGAAACTAAATTCGCAAGCTTATCTAGTTGCTTTAGGATTTGCGCATGCTCCTTTAAACGATCGTTGAGGCAACCCGTCTGCCCGTTATAGCACCTTCCACGGGATAGAGGAATCGTGTACACTATTCCTAAAGCACATCTGACGAAGGCTTCTTCATGTTGTTTTTGTAGCGAAAGCTACATTGGCCACAAACTTGCGATTTCCCTGTGGCGGTGCTCCGAGGAGGCACTGAGTCCGACCTTGAGCCGTTGCCTAGCAATCGCCGCAGCTGGCGGATGCCGCTAAAGTCACTGGAACTCTGAAAGTACCGCAGCTGTTTTCTCTTCGCCGCCGCGCCGCCTATTGGACAGTTTTGATCACGTGATTAGGCGCCTCCATAGATGGTCCACTCGCTCTAGGAGGCGACGGGGCGCAGTGCTTCCGAGGTGTTTGGACGGCGTGTTTTATGAAGTAGCAGTTCAGTATAGCGTCTGTGTGCGTGTGTGTGTGTCTGTGTGCGTGTGCGCGCGTGCCTGTGCCTCTATCTGAGCGTATGTCTGTGTGCGTGGCTCTGTGCGCGCGCCTGTCTCTGTGTACGCGCATGTGTGCTGCGCGCGCGTGTCTGTGCGTGCGTACGTGTGTCTGTGCATGCGTTTCTGTCAATGCGTTCGTATCTGTGTGCGCGCGTGTGTCTGTGTATGCGTGTGTCTGCGTGCGATCTGTGTGCGCGCGTTTCTTTGTGCACCGCGTGTGTCTGCGTATGCGTGTCTCTGTCGGTGCGTGTGTCTGCGTGCTTATCTGTGTGCGTGCGCGTCTTTGTGCACCGCGTGTGTCTGTGTATGCGTGTCGGTCGGTGCGTGTGTCTGCGTGCGTATCTGTGTGCGCGCGTGTCTTTGTGCACCGCGTGTGTCTGTGTATGCGTGTCTCTGTCGGTGCCTGTGTCTGCGTGCGTATCTGTGTGCGCGCGTTTCTTTGTGCACCGCGTGTGTCTGTGTATGCGTGTCTCTGTCGGTGCGTGTGTCTGCGTGCGTATCTGTGTGCGCGCGTGTCTTTGTGCACCGCGTGTGTCTGTGTATGCGTGTCTCTGTCGGTGCCTGTGTCTGCGTGCGTATCTGTGTGCGCGCGTTTCTTTGTGCACCGCGTGTGTCTGTGTATGCGTGTCTCTGTCGGTGCGTGTGTCTGCGTGCGTATCTGTGTGCGCGTGTGTCTTTGAGCACCGCGTATGTCTGTGTGCGTCGTGTGTTTGTGTGAGTGTGACCGCAATAAATGTCTTCGAAGACGTTGCTTTAGGAGATTTTTTTTCTCTGCTGGTCATCGATATTGGCTAATGAGGATTAAATAAAAAATAATAAATTGCAGAGTTTAACGTCCCGAAGAGACACGATAGCTGTGAAGGGTGCCGAAGTGGAGCGCAGTGGGAGAATTTATGCCACCTGGAGTTATTTAACGCGTACTTGCATCGCACTGCGCACGGGAGTTTTTGTATTTCGCCTCCATCGAAATACAGCCACAGCGCGCCCGCATGCTATCTGGCCGCACAGTTAGAGCGTTGGCCCCGTCGTCGACCTTGGGGTCGCCCAACTACCTCCCACAAGCCTCCGACCGGCGACTGCCCACACGGAGGGAAGAACAGGAGGCAGGAAACAGCAAGCGCGCAGGGAACGTTTCATACGCATCAGACTTCCAAGTGAACCGATTTACTAAACGTTTTGCTATATTTCGCTCGTATGTACGCAGCCTGCCGGCTTTAAAGTTTTCCGGGCCCCGAAAACATGCATTTGCGAGCCTCTCACGGAAGCAAAATAGGACAAGCCTGCTTCTTACGTTGTCAGCTCACACCCGTGGGCTAAAGAGTACGAGAGGCTGCGCAGCTGTCATGCGACGCTTTCAAGGTTTTCGAAACCCTCACCTCATCTAAGGTCTCAATCATGAATACTTTCATTGATTAATTTTCGCGCAAAATCGATGAGCAAGGCGGCCGCAAGCGAGACCTTCTTCGCCTAGCAGACGACGCGCTCGCCGCGCTGGACCACCTCTGGCAACAACACCCCAATGTTGCCCACGTGCCGCCCGCTGGTTGCGGTACTTTCAGAGTTACAGTGACTTTAGATGCCGCGCGCTCGCCGCGCCACCTGGCATGACGTCACACCGCGCTCCTCGCCGTGGAGCCGCCGTTTGGTATGACGTCACACCGCGCGCCGCGTCATTGCGCTCGCCTCCGCTCGCTTCGCCAGCCGAAATGCGACGTCGCTGCCGAAATGTCAGTAGACGAAACTGCTTTCGCTACGTATATGCTGGCCTAGCTGAGCTAAGCCACTGCCTTTTTTGTAACCACGCTCACCACCACCGCAGATGCGGGGACACAGCTTCGCCAACTTATTTGGTGCTCAGGAAACTAGTGGCACTTCGTGCCTGATGACCACTTCTTCAAGGTTATCTGAAGCCTTACGAATATAAGGCGTGACCTTAGGTTTGGCCTTCGCGCGTTCAGTTTCGGCCATTTTTCGTCTGTGTTCAAATTTATTTGTAATGTTTCAGCAACCGCAATAAGCGCCGAAGAAGGGAAGCCTGCGGCCAAAAGAATGAGTACCCGATGTTCAAAGCTATCAGGAGTTTCATGTGGACACGACTTTCGAAGCGCAGATTCCATGCAGAGGGATGCAAAGACTCTTGTTTACAACGAGTTATCACTACAGCTACTAGCGACGGAGCCAGAAACTCGGCACGCAGGACGTGAATTCTTGTGCGAGCGATTATAAGCCAGAATTTCACCTTGCATGCATATCACAACATGTTTAGGCTTTGCTCTCGTCCACGTGTTTCGAGTCCGCGCCTGATGGCGACATGAAGGTGAAATCTTTTCTTTGTGGCCGTTGTCTTTGCCTATTAAGTTTGGCCTTGCACGCGTTCCCTGAATAATTTATTACGAGAACCCACTTGGTCCTGCGTCATTTAGCAGAGGGTGCACTACTATCTAAGAGGATTCGGCTCAGATGACATCCGTCTCTCAAACACTGATACGCACGCTCTGTTATTTTACCTGTGGACGCTTTGCCTTTCAAATTCTCAGTTCGGAAAAACAAGGCCTTGCCAGACTGGGCAAGCATAAAATTACAATTTTTTTCTGACGGCGCCCTCCAGCCTCTACGCGGCTCCGAAATCAAAGTCAAACAGAGGGCTTAACAGTCTGTGCGGAGTAAAAAGAAATAAACTGCAATAGAATACATGAAAGGCCGCAGCTGCAGAGCATGATTAAAACTCGCCAGGGGGAAAAAAAGACTAGAACCAAGTAGCGAGAGACGTAATACCAGAATCAAGTGAAGAACATGTAATTCCAGGGCCAAGTGTAACTGGAACAATGTCATTGAAGCAGGAACCACGAGACATGGTTATAGATGGTGAGGCAAACTAAAAGCCCAGTGGGCTCTCTCGTTCTAAAGCACGAAGACGGCAGTTTGTAAATGGGAGTAAGCTCCGCCTGTAGTCTCTATCTATGAGCTAATATATTGTATTGTTTCAACACTCTTCGTTATAAGGGCATTTCTTGTCCATTGTGCATGGGGAGGGATTCAGAAGATGCACAAAACAGAATTTTTCGCAATGGTACTGAAGCTATAGTATGCACGAGGATGTTGCTGAAATACCAAATCAGCTACTTGGGTGTTTATTTCATAATTTGGACGTCAAGTAAACAAAGTTGTGAATGCCATACTAGGTTACTATAAAAGAGGTTTTCAAGCAGTTAGGCCTCAATATCTGCTGCACGTTGCTTAAAGAATGCGAATTGAGAGATGGTTTGGTTTGGTTTTATGGGGTTTAACGTCCCAAAGCGACTTAGGCTATAAGAGACGCCACAGCGAACAGCTCCGGAAATTTCGACCACCTGGGGTTCTTTAACGTGCACAGACATCGCACAGTACACGGGCCTCTAGAACTTCGCCTCCATCAAAATTAAACCGCTGCGGCCGGGATCGAATCCACGTCTTTCGGGTCAGCAGCCGAACATCACAACCATTGAGCCACCACGGCGGCTGCAAATTGAGAAAATTTTCACTTTAAAGATAATAGATACGTGTTGCCGTAGGCTGACGGCTTTCTATGAAATGCATTGTTTTTAGCAATGCTTTTTAGCAAGGCTTTCTATGTTTTGTAGGCGTACAATTTCAAATTAAGAAGAATAATGGACACTGAAGTTCTCTAACGTGAAGTATATTTGTTATATGAGCTCACTTTATCCGGAAATGCAGCATTTCATGACGCCGGTAGATTTAGAGATTCTTGCGTGGATCTGAAGAGAAGTAATCTAGGTTACCGTTTCTTCAGAAAGAACACCTAAAAATTTAAAAGATGTAAGCGTTCCAGCACACATTTCTGAAATTTGGTGTCAATTTCAAAATGAACAGGCTTGTGGCAAGGCTTAAAAAATACATTCAGTGTGGTACACGCCTGTACGGCTAATATAAGCTCTTTTAAATGTACTCACGATGACAGCTTATGATATACA
The DNA here is from genome assembly GCF_055824585.1 of Amblyomma mixtum. Lineage (NCBI taxonomy): Eukaryota > Metazoa > Arthropoda > Arachnida > Ixodida > Ixodidae > Amblyomma > Amblyomma mixtum. The sequence continues at coordinate 116,155,308 of NC_143015.1, read as the reverse complement.
AACTGTCAACTGCAGATGAACTCAAGATGATAGATGACGTTCCTGGTGTATCCGAGATCGCCTAAATGTTTTAAACAATTAAAAACGAAGGGTTGTTACTGTCGTCCACTAGTGTACAGTATACGAGGAACATCATAATATAAATTACAAAGTGCAATACGAACTTCTGGCATACAAAATGCCTCTATATTAATCTAAAAAGATCTATATAAAGGATAGCAAACTGTATTTGACCAAATCAAACAGTTTCTAATTAACTGTGACGCCACAGAGTCCTAAAAAGGAGCATAGATAGAATATAATTTCTATTCATTTTGTTCGATGGCTTTTGAAACAAGGAATGCATCACCGTAAAATTTTTATAATTAAGATGGCGAAATATTTTGCCTCTAACATCCAATGAAGCTGTCTTAGCTGAATGCTCTGTAAGGAAGCGACATTGTTATTCGGCGGCTTATACCTCTCTATAAGTTTCGAGAACATGAAAACTTAAAAAAAGGTCTGTAATAATAATAGACAATAGTAAGCAGCTGTAACGAAAAATGAACGTTCGTACAGTTTTAACACTGACCAGAAATATTCCTGCACATAATGAATGTTTCCAAATACACTCCAGAAAAAGAGACGAGACTCCAGCAAAGTGTACCATTGGCTCAGTCCCAATAACGTATACAAGCCCTACAATCCACTGTAAAAAATTCGAACATTAAACAATGGGGTGCACTGTTTGCATAACAAGTAAATAATTGTAACAGAAGTTACGTATTTCTCATGCAATTAGTAGCTGCATTCGGTTCCAGCTTAGCACTGAGGCTCAAACAATGAGTGTGATATGTTTGTAAAACAAGCCTTGGAGCATTATATGCCTTAAGCCCTAATAGTACTAGAGATCGTAATACTCTTTTTGATCCCAATATCTGTAACGGTACTCCGAATTTCGTCCCAATTATTCAACAGTGGTAAAAAATTTACTCTTATTCTGCATGCTTGCGCTCTTGTGCTCAGAGTTCAATTTGTCCCTGATTCGTTTGTGTTCTATTTATTCTAAAAATCTTTGCTTGAAAAGTATTTTTAACGCTCAATTTGTACTTCTCTCTAATTCGATAATCGCGAAGGCGTTTGCGACGCGTTTTGTCTTAATACGGGCTGTAACTTCAGAATTTGGAATATAAAGCCGGTACTTTTTGTAACGTTTCTCAAACGTGGCAAGAAACATTATACTGGCACATGATGGCATTAGCAAAAGGTAACAGTAGCTGAAACAGCACAACTTTTGTCATGGAGAGACTTGCAAAAATTAAGCAGTCTCAAACTGTGGTGTTACATTGCTTAAATTGTTGATAACATTAAAGGTTTAGGGAAATTCTGCATCCACAAACAGCGATATATATAGCTGATATATGATAATCCATATAAACATCTCGAATTAAAATGACTGTAGCGAAGCTTAGAAATAAGAGAAATGTGTTCAAACCTCCATAAAACTGTTTATGTGGTGCAGCAACTAGTGTCGCTATAAAATTCGCAAGTATGATAACAAAAATCACAGCCATAGAGATATTCAGGCAACTGTTCATTGCTATGTTCCCGCTTAATGTAAGCTCATATTCCACCTTCTTTCATGTTTGCACCGTAAAGGCCTTCTACTTTGTAGCCTGGCGAACCAACTAGTGACGCAAAACTCTCGATAGTACTATCAATACTACCGATACTATCGATAGTTGAGTCACTATCGAAATACCAATGGTAAAAAATATTATCGATAGTACTATCGATAGCGCGCTATCGATAGTACTATCGATAGTTTTATTGATAGTACTATCGATAGCCGCATTGATACTACTTGTCATATATAGTACTATCGATTCTATAAAATCAACCACGCGTACCCACTGCATCCTAAACTTGGTTTCCCGAGTGTGAGGTATGGAGGTGATGGTATGAGTTGCTGACAGGACTCGCCCGTTTTCGCGGCCGACGCGTCACCGAGCTCTGCAGACGTTCCCTGCGTAAAGTTTCTGTATAAAATGTTAGTGTGCGAATGTTCTAGTTGCGAAGCATGTGCGCGAAAAGCAGTTCTGCAGCGGTTGCGTCAGCAAGACGACGTCTGCAGTGCACAATAGTGTCGTGTAAGAACTTGTACTGTTTGTTCTTTCATCGGATGCAGTTGCAGGTATTTTTCCGAACTGTCCCAGTGCCCGTTAAAGAACGGCAGCTGGTCGAAAAATACCGGGAAACCTCCACTACGGCATCCCTCATAGCTTGAGTCTCTTTGGGACGTTAATCCAATCAGGTACCGCAAAGCGTATTGGTTATATCGCTGGCCAACAAATGCATGATATTAATATTGTTCATGGACATGCTGTCCATGTACGTCGACGCCAACCACTCCAACTGGGACCAAGTTCTTCCCTTCGTCACCTACGCATATAACACTGCGACACAAACCACCGCCGGATTCTCTCCCTTCTTTCTTCTGTACGGCCGCGAGCCCCCCTGCACGATGGATACTCTTCTTCGCTACCGACCCGACATTTCCGAGTCCACGCCACTGTCCGACGCTGCCAGGTACGCCGAAGAATGCCGCCAGCTTGCTCGTTCGTTTACCACGCAGACCCAGTGGCAGCAAAAACATGACCGCGACACTTCCGCGGCCTCTACCTCCTACCCTGCCGACTCCCTTGTGTGGCTCTGGGTGCCTCCCACAACTCCCGGCCTTTCGCGGAAACTGCTGCATCGGTATCATGGTCCCTACCGGGTTCTCAAGCAAACATCTCCGGTCAATTATGTTGTTGAGCCTGTTGCACCCGCTGCGGACTTGCGTCGCCGTGGCCGCGAAACCGTCCACGTCGACCGACTGAAGCCGTACTACGACCCCTCTGTTCTTCCTTCCCCTTAAGACGCCAGGATGGCTCCTTTTCACCCGGGGGAAACTGTAGTGTGCCAAGTGTGACAGGTTCCGCTACCGCCATGCGCCGACACTGCGCTGCGCCTGACGACGACGAAGTTATGCGCCGACACTACGCTGCGCCTGACGACGACGAAGTTGCCCCGCTCTCTTGGTGCTGGCTACGCCCGTCTACGCTGCCAGATCCTGCACGGCGGTTCGGTCTCTTGAGGACGCCTAATAAACGCACCCCAGCACTATCAATAGTCTTACCATCGAGAGTTTCACTGTCTATAGTCTTGCTACCGATAGACGCACATCGATAGCAATACTATCGATAGTAGAATCGATATTATTACTATCGATAGTAGACTCTCGATAGCAACACTATCGATAGTTTTTTTTACGCTATCGATAGTTTCAAAAAAAAAACTATCGTACTATCGGTAGTCAATTTTCCGATAGTTCTGCATCACTAGAACAAACCCCGCCAGTTTTATTTCATATACATGTGTCTGTGAAAGGCAAAACTGTGACCAGAAAAAGAGTAAAGTGACATCCATTTTATGTCATTGGTTTTAATAGTTATGATATCATTAAGAAAAATCAAGCTCGTCGTCGCACTTTCAAAAAAATGTCCTCTTAAGAACGCATTGAGGAAATAAATTTTCCCCAAAGGTATTTCTCGCTGCAGTGACAGTACGTAATGAGGTAAACAAAAACTAAGATCACTGCGGCGGCCCGCATTGGAGCAATGCGAACGCAAAACATCCGCGTACTATGTCGACGTCCGTGGCTGTTCTGACGTCCATGTACTGTATCGACGTCCAGTGTCATTTTGATGTATAAGTGTACTTTTTCGCGTTTAATTAATTCACTAATTGCACCTTATCAACAAAATTTTTCCCACGGCAACATTCTATCACGTACTATCTGTCACAATCACATTTTCACACATTTATCTTCTGGTAACGACGTAATCGTGCGGACAAAATTTGCGGACACTTTTTGCTGACGCGGCAGAGCCATATAATGCTCTCGCATTAAAAACAGGTGGCGCTGTAGACGATAAATAAGGTGGCCTGCAGCAGTACCTGAGGCAACTCTTCAGAGTGTCTGCTTCCAGGGTGGTGTTCGTCGCATACCCTAGTAGTCACTATTGCTGCCAACTGGACGTTCTGAATTGTTCCCGATCATGCGTTTACGGCTATGGTCTCCTTTAGCCTCCTACACGTGTTCGGCACCCTCGCGCGAAAGTTTGCGATGATATTAAGCTACGGCCATGAAGCAGTTGAGCGCTTCCTACAAGGCATTCCGAAATTGGCAACGACACTCCCTCTCAAAACATCCGGTGCTACAAACCGGTCTCAGCACTACTGCTTCTGAGAACTTTGACACGAATCATGGGCTAAAACAGCTGCAGACAAACTATTAGCAGCCTAGCGGCGATGATCTCGTGGCCGTAGCTTTACTAGCTCACCACCGGCAACGGCTCAAATTCATTCTGAACGTACAGAATGTTTTAATGTTTTAGCACTGCTGGTCGCGGTGAGCGCTTTCAGCGATATGTGTGTGGTCCTGCGTCGCACAAACAGGGAAAATCGCATAAAAAAAAGTCCCATGGGTAGTGTTCGAACTCGTAAATCTCGTGGGAAATCTCGTATGCAGCAGAACGGAATTTCTTTTACTACTAGCTCCATTTGCCAGCACCTGAGACATCTCAGCCATTGTAGGAACCGCGAGCAAAGGCGCAACAAACAGCAACGGGTGGTTATTGAACGAAAGCCACAAGCGAATGAATGTTGTGTGGCAACGTAGAAGCATTGGCTCTTCTTGTTGGTATGACTGGCCCATTGACCTTCCTTTAATTCGTTTCGTTTTCATTGTCCGCCCCCAGCTGCGAGTGATAATGCCCCGTCTGCTCTGCAATGCTTGACAGTTGTTGCACGCTTTCTTTTCTGCCTGTATCACTGAGAAGGTCAACGAGAAACAACTTTGCTGGGTTTCAAATCCCACCTGCTGGCAGTGCGTCTACCTTTTATTTATCCACTTCCATTCATAACCCGCCATCCTTTCCTGTATAACTCTTAAAGTCATCAACTTGTGCGGAGTGCGAGTGCGGCGCAAAACACGAAAGGAAATCAGTGGCCAAAGGATCGGTCATTGCGCTTGAATTCGCTACCTGTCAGGGCTTGACAGGACAGCCTTAGAGGTCATCAATCACGCGCCTCAACGTATTTGAGTTGCGTCGAAAGGTATCGGGCATTCGCAGCTTAAGCGCCGGACTCTTTTAAGTGAGCTGTCACGCAGGATATGAGGTCCGGCCAGCACGAATAACACGCTGACCCCCTGCCGGCGTTCACGGACGGTTTCGTATTGCAAAAGCGAGGCAGTGCGACGGCCACGTATACTGTTCTGGAGCTACGAAGTAGTCGGAGCGGCCTCCTGTCCAGCCTGAGCCTAGGCCTATAGCAACCAAGTGGTCGATACTGACGTTCGCTCGCAGAGGTGTAGAAGTTTCGAGGGACGCACAACCTGTTTTTCACTTCCTGACCAGGTTTTCACCAACACCACTGGGCTCTCTGAAAGAATGGTAAGTCTGTATCTACAATCGCTACCAGACTCCGACGGGTTCACGGGGTGCCAGTGGGCTGGCATACTTTATATTGAAGCCACAGATAATGGGCGGGTCGAGATTCCTCAGTAAATGGCTAGTTTAATTTAGTTTATGAGGTTTAGCGTCTCAAAGCGACTAATGGTATGACAGACGCCGTAGTGAAGGGTTGCGGAAATGTCGACTACCTGAGGTTCTTTAACGTGCACTGATATCGCACGGTACACGGGCATCTAGAATTTCGCCTCTATCGAAATTCGACCACCGCGGCCGGGATCGAACGTGCGTCCTTCGGGGCAGTACCCGAGCACCATAACCACTGAGCCACCAAGTACGCCGTAGTGAAGGGCTCCGGAAATTTCGACCACCTGGGGTTCTTTAACGTGCACTGACATCGCACGGTACACGGGCATCTAGAATTTCGCCTGTATCGAAATTCGGCCACCCCGGCCGGGATCGAACCTGCGTTTTTCGGGGCAGTAGCCGAGCACCATAACCACTGAGCCACCATGGCTGCTTCAAAATTGGACGCAAAGGCACCATCACGGGACGCGTGCCTGCATGTAGGTAGTATACCTACCGTCACTGAGCGCTTCCTATATACAGGTATAAATGCCGCCGCGGTGGCTCAGTGGCTATGGTGCTCGGCTGCTGACCCAAAGGACGCGGGTTCGATCCCGGCCGCGGCGGCTGGAATTTCTTTGGAGGAGAAATTCTAGAGGCCCGTGTACTGTGCGATGTCAGTGCACGTTAAAGAACCCCAGGTGGTCGAAATTTCCGGAGCCCTCCACTACGGCGTCTCTCATAGCCTCAGTCGCTTTGGGACGTTAAACCCCATAAACCAACCATATACAGGTATAAGACGTGTCCTCTAATGCGGCAATCTGTGATTGTGGCCCGGAGGGTAACATCGAACACCTCCTCTCGTTCTGAATGACACGCGAGCCACAACGCAAGCCCTTCTTGTAGGAGCTTCGACTACAGGCGCTCAGTCAATATTTATTGCTTAAGCTTGAGATATCCAGCAACTCTAGCCCAGTGCTGGTTTCAGTAACGTCATTCTATGTGTGGCAGAAACAGCATGCGAAAGGGAACAAATGCGCCCGATTATAAACTACTCCCTCCTGCCGGCTGTTGACGCCGTGAGGTTCTCTATTCAATGGAGTTTAATTCATTCTCACCAAATATACAGGATGCCCCAAGTACATGAGTAGACACGTGACCGAAGCATCGAGTTCTTTATCCTGCTTTCTTCTGGATATGATGCATTAATTTACCACGTCTGATTTCCTGCTTTCCTCTGCAGATGATGCAATAATTTACCAGCTATTTGTTGAAAAGCTAGCCGGTGAACCTCGCTACTATAGAAAAATGTTCATCATGCACTTCATGACGCCTCACCATCCTCCCCCCTCCCCCTTTTCGTACTCCAGCGTACATCATCTGCCCTATGTCTAAGTGAATGTTGCGTTAGCTTGATATTCCCTACAGACTGCAGCGGTGCTAGATGCGCTGGAAGGAGCACTAAAGGTGAACACTCTTTCCCAAGCACTGTCTTCCATCGTTTGTCGACTCAGTATACTACTTGTTTTAAAGTAACGCCCCTACTGACGCTAACCAGAAACCATTGACTCAGTACGTCGAGAACTGAGCGGCGGGACATCGATCTGACATGCTTTTGCAGCTGTACTCCCGATAATCTGGCCATGGATTTCATCAGTTCTTAATACGGATTACCATTCACACTACCTACTGCATCCTATTCTCCTATCTCATTCGCGATTTCTTTTTTCTGCCCCAATATTGTTCAGGAGTCCGCCATACAGTGCACGCGACGACTCGTTTTCAATTTGTATATCAAGTGACAACCACTGCGATTTTAACGCGATAACGTTAGAGGCCCAGCGACGCAGAAAATGCGGTGTCGGCGTTGTCAGCGTTGTGAGCAATAAATGGGGGGGGTGTACGGTCCCCCAGGCAGCCACTGCCGGGAAAGTAGCCCATGTGGTCCACCTAGGTCACGTGACCTTGTGACATCAGGACCTGTCCACTGGATTGTGAGCAAACTAAACACCCTGGCAGGTGGCGCAGTTAAGTCAATGGTTGATCGCGAGGGGTTTCTTGGGAAGAGCAACTTGGATCGCACAAGACCCACCGGTGACGGGAGCTGCCATCGCAGGGCAGTGGCGCATCCTTTAACCGCTGCGCCATTGCGCAAGGTATGGGGCGAGGACACCCAGGAAAATATCAATGTAAAGCCGGAAATGACCAATTCCGCGTACATGGGCATTGAATCCTTCGCGTCATATTCTTAAAGGGCAACTGCAGCACTTTTTCGAGAATTCCGCGATATTCAAGGGTTCAAATCTATGTAAGCTGTAGGTAAACCATGCCAAATGTTTTTGCACTAGCATTTAAAATATTGACGTCATCGACGATTGAAGTTTGCGCTTCTCCTCAATGCACCAAAGAAGTGCAGGAAAACTCAGCGTGACGTCACGGAAGGTATGATTTCAGATTACCGCTGCCGTCTGCCACACCCTGCCCTGACGCGTTAGACGCTGCCAAACAACTCTTAGCAGGGTTTGCCTTCGGTGGCGTTGGTTTTTTTCCTTCAAAGCACGCGTTTGTGCGTTGAAAATGTACCGATACCTTCGATGACGTCATCATGCCCCCCCCCCCCCCCCTCTTGGCGTTGTGCGCTGCGGAGAAGCTTGAAGGGCGTCCGGATTTTAATCAGTGATTACCTCACTATTTCAAGTTCTAGCTCAAAAAAGACTTCGCAAGCTTTACCTGCAAGTTTCACACATTTGACCCTTTTAAGCTCGTTGATTTCTAAAACCTATGCAGTTTCCCTTTAAGGCGGAACCTAAGTGGGCCCTCCAAATTTTTTAGCTTGTCTAACCTTCTCTGCTTCCTGCTCTTGCATCTATCTCACTAGAGAACCATGGCGGACGAAGACATTGTTATCTCCGGGATGTCGGGACGTTTCCCTCAAGCGGACGACATTGCTGAGTTCAAGGAGAAACTATATGCGGGGGTCGACATGGTAACGGATGACGAAGCTCGCTGGCCACGAGGTAAGTACCCTAGCATGGATACATTCTATCAGCTATCTATCAGCTAGATATCCATACGCGAGCGGCTTTTCAGCGTACTATAAGGAGAAATTTTACTGAATGCAATATATTGCGCGGAGTGGGCAGAGGGCGCAGTCGTATTCAGGTGATATTGTTTTACTGTCCAGGCTCATGGACGTTGTAAATGTAGCTACCAAACGGCATATAATTAAAACATGTTTCAAAACAAGGCGTTCCGTGAAGCAAGCCGTACACGACGAACTTTGTTACTTTTTTTCTGGTAGGTTTCTTGATGAAAATATGAAGTACTAAACGCTGAACGGATGGTGCTGAAGAGAGAAATTCGTCTCAGTTTGTTACAGAACATTCACTTATGCTTTGGTTGCCAGTGCCCCGACTCGCATTTCTGACTGACTGAGCTACATTAAATATTGAACTGTTGAGAGCGAATCGGAAAGCAAGGAAATTAGCAAGGATTACTACTAATACATTAAAGAAAGGCTCCAGAGTCTCGAAACGAAATGACAGTTTATGACAGGTAACGAAGCGTTGAAGCAATGAGGGAAAAAGATTTACTTAGGGTAAGTAGTGACCGGAGATTCGGAGACGAGAGTGACGTCAATGAATAGAAAGGAAATGGTAGAGTGCACAAGGCAGGTAAAGTCATGTCATGAATAGCAAGTTACTAGTACCCTCAAGAGAAAAGCATGCAATAGTTATATCTGAAGAGTATTCTCTGATAGAGCCAGCTCTCGCAGGCACTTTCTTGGCGCATGAAAAGCCCCTATTGTATATATAAAAAAAAACATTGTAGCCAGCACTTTTCGTTGCGCCATCCTTTTTTTTTCTTCCTCCGTGTTGATATTTGCGCAACTGTTTTCAAGTCGCACAGATCTTTTAAAATAAATTCGGGAGAGTGCAGTGAGACGTCTAAAGGAAAAGTACAGATGTAATTTCTAACGATAGAGAGTGAGCAGTGTGGGTCTGGGAAGAAAGGGGAATAATTACACTCTAATTGAAATAAAAAGAAACAAGTAATGAGAAGACCAGAAAACCGATGGTACCACAGGATAACGAATCGATTCTAAGACAAGGCAAGCATAGCGCATAGCATGTCTGGTCGCGCATAGCTGACCAGACAAGCGGGAAAAATTAACACAGAACCGTCTCCATAGTGTCAGGCCAAGTGTTAACCAGGCACAAGTCTACCGAGAAGAAAAATTTACCCCTGCCTTAGGAACTGTTTGCACATGGGTAATTCGATGCTAAGACGTTACAATTCTTTCCAGGTCTTCTTGGGCTTCCAGGATATATGGGTACCATCCGAGACCCGACGCGTTTCGACGCCCAGTTCTTTAGTACGCCTCCAAGGCAGGCGGATGTGATGGACCCTCAGTTACGGCTGCTCCTGGAGACAACCTATGAAGCGATCATTGACGCTGGCTACGATCCCGCGGCCTTGCGAGGGAAGAAGGTCGGAGTCTTCGTCGGCAGCATCGCCAACGAGATGGGCAGTGCTCTCTACGCCGACCCCGATAAGGCCGACGGCTACGCGAGGCTTGGGTCAACCTTCTGTTCATTCTCGAACCGCCTCTCATACTGCTTCGATTTTCGCGGTATGTAAGCCATTTTACCAAACGAGCAATTCTCAGTCCCGTCATCTTCGCGTGAAACCCTTTTGCCAATGCGAGATCATTGCGATCAACATCGGGGAAAAATTCTAGGGGACGCTTTGCTCTGACTAAAGTGCCCTGAGGCGAAAGCCGTTTCTGCCTCTGTTGCTTTTCCTGCTACTGTGGTGATGACGTAATATTTGATTGCACGCGCATGCGCAATACATATATGGTTACGACATATTACGACAATTGATAGCGTCATCATTTTTTTTCATTATTGTTATTAATCTTTTAAATTTTTTAATCAAATAATTGTAATTATTTACTTCCTGTTGCGAAATATTACGCCGTGCCGATGGCGTCATGGGTTTTTCACTTCTTATTTTCCTTAATTACTTCGATTAATTTTTCATTCATTAATTATAATTAATTTCGACGAATTTTGATGGAGTGGAAATTCTAGAGGCCCGTGTACTGTGCGATGTCAGCGCACGTTAAAGAACCCCAGGTGGTCGAAACTTCCGCAGACCTTCACTACGGCATCCCTCATAGCCTGAGTCGCTTTGGGATGTTAAATTCCCATAAACCACAAACCATTAGTATTAGTAAAAGGGAAGTGAATCTGAAATGCCAAAAAGATGAAATGTCTTCCTGGCCACGGCCTGATGTGGCGGACCGCAGTCGAATATACACCAAAGCTGCTAAATGTTGTCGAAGGCATGATATATATATATATATATATATATATATATATATATATATATATATATATATATATATATTGATCATTTTGCTGTCATTGTTTGGTGCTGCGTTTCTTGCATGTATTTTATGATGCTAATTTTACAAATTGTGTACCTACCATTGTTATATATATATTTTGAAACACAGTAAGTTTTCTGTGTTGCCTCTTGAATTCCTTTGACATGTCCTGCCCTGTCGATTGTGCCGCTCTCTCTCTGGTATAATTCTTTGTTAATAATGCTGTAATTTTTTTCTTGTAACCACCCCTGTTACAATACCCCGGGGATTGACAGTATATTTAAATAAATAAATAAATAAAATTACGCCTATACCAAAACGTACGGGGCAGAGGCATTGCAGCTCGGATCACTCAGAGCGCCCAAGATAATGAGTAAAGATTTCTGCCGATTTGTTTAGGGCCCAGCTTCACCGTCATCACGGCCTGTTCATCGAGCATGACGGCACTGAACCAGGCCGTGCTGGCACTGCGTACGGGCCAGTGCGAGGCTGCCATCGTCGGGGGCGCCAACATTCTCATCAGTCCCACCACGACGCTCATGTTTGTGCGACTGGGCACAGTGTCCACAAGAGGAAAATGCAGAACCTTCGATGCTGAAGGTAAGGGCTGTAATATCGGACTCTCCGCGGTGTCCTTCTTTCAGCATGATCAGGTGTACTCGGTCACGCGAAAGCAAATAGTGCAAAAATAAATGTATAGAAAATAAAAATGCCATATAATGAACATATAATGAACATTGGCATCCACCCAAGCGCAGCCATACGGCTACAAAGGAAAGCTAACATCTTTCTCAGAAACTTCGTAGTTAAAGAAAACTTCGTCCTGGTCCGGGACGAATGTAGCCGTATGGCTGCGCTTGGGTGGATGCCAATGATTAATTACTCATTTATTACAAATTTACTCCACCTTGGGGGATTACTCTAAAAATTTGATCAACACTGTTCCCACTTCGAGTTATTGATCAAGTCGCTCTGCCCTACCACAAGCTTGCCGTCCCAATTAGCTTGGCGTCCCTTTGAGTGCCTGTAAGCATAGCGCACATTATTGGAAAGACCGCGTGTCAACTCTTCAGCGCTATGCTCAAACGTTTGTCCCCCATGGCCTCTCAATTTTTGGCAGGGTGACCGCCTGTAATGTGTTTCTCGCCACTAAAATATATTATGTACTGCAAATTATTCATTGCGCAAGAATTCCTATCCAGCGTTTTCACAGGGTTTTCGCTACTTTTGTGTGGGATTCGTCTTTTGAATCCATGAGGCGTGATAACCTTTTTCGGCCTGTAAGCGCTGGCGGCCTTGGTCTAGTTCACCTGTATGTCTGACAGATAGTGTCACGTTTCATGTTTTTCCGTGACACTACACACCCAATAGTACGTTCATTCCTGCAAAGAAATTGAGTTCATGTTTTACCCAACTTCATTGTGTCTTCCAATGTTTGTGACCGTCCGTGTTTGTGAGGCATAATGCAAGAGGTGTATTTGGCTGTCCGTTTCCTACTTGTTCGTTTTTCTCCTGAGTTCCTTTTTTTAGTGTCGAGGAAAAAGTCGTATAAGGATTTGATTAGTATGCTCTTCCCTCCGCCCATGTACCGCTCTCTGTATTTTGGTTTACCGGGGCATGACGTACTCAAAAGAGTACGTAAGACGCCAGTCTCGCTGTGTACAAATACCTTTTTCTTTAAGTTACACACCGGTACGTTGCCCGTTAGAACATGGTTAGATAAAAAGGGCATTTATTGTGTCTACCATTAATTGCCGCCTTTGTGATGAACCAGAAACCATTGAGCATTGTTTCATCAGTTGCAAAGATGCAGTACTCTTCTGGGATATCCTGCAACGCACATTTAAAAAAAATTCATCTGACTCCACATTCTGTTCGCTATCTCACTGCGCTGCCATTTGTTGATGAACCCCTGGACATGTTCTTTCTGATTGGACTGCACAGCCTCTGGAAAAGCCGCATGATGGACAGACACTGTGAACCTGTTGTGTCTACAAAGGATCATTTCAGTCGAATGGTTGTTTATCTAAGAGACGTGTATGCCCAGACTGAGTACGAACCGGAGTGGCACTCACTATTAGTGATGTGCTCTGCATTGCCCCTTTTCTAGTGCATGGTCTTTTGAATATGTATTGTTTACCACCGTTTTCATAATGGCTTGTATATAGTTCATGTACAGAGGTGTCCACTTCCAACCTGAACACCGCTCCGGGCGGCCAGCGCGGCCGGCGCTCCGCGGTGCGCCTCTCGCGGGCGCCTAGGGAAGTATTGCACGCAAGCGCAGTGACAGCTGCAGGCGGGGCCTTCGCCGCGTCGTCTGCTTCAGCGCGGCGGCTCCGCCAAGCCACGCTTGCTATGCGGTGAAGCGAACTTTGCTCTTGCCATGCGCAATAAAACGACAGTCCGGCACGGTGGTGAAGCGCAGCAACCGCGCTTGGTTCTGTGTAGCGCGTGATATACCAGGTGTCCCCTGAGTTACTAAGCAAGGCGATGTCACCAGTGAATTGCAGGTTAAAGGTATTCTCTGCTAACTCTTATCCCCAACTGTACCCCCAACAATCATCACATTGCGGCGCCCAAATTTGAGGCAATGAAAACAATCATGTGAGTCCGGGGAATAGCCTGGCTGATCGCCACCAAGGAGCTGAGCAGCTGAGTTGTTGAAGTGTCCGCACAGCTTGGGCATCTCATTCACAAGTTTTGCACGAGAGCCTTAATCCCATGAAAAGAAAGAAAGAACGAAAGAAAGGAAGAAAGAAAGAAAGAAAGAAAGAAAGAAAGAGAGAAGGAAAGAAAGAAAGGAAGGAAGGAAGGAAGGAAGGAAGGAAGGAAGGAAGGAAGGAAGGAAGGAAGGAAGGAAGGAAGGAAGGAAGGAAGGAAGGAAGGAAGGAAGGAAGGAAGGGAAAACTTTATTTTCACTAATGGTTTTTCCTGCGGTTTGGGGGCATCTTCAGAGACGTCTTGGTTCTACCCCCAGGAGCCTTCTCTGTCGAAGTCGTCCGCCTCTAATCAGTGGTCGGTTGCCCTCAGTCGAGGGCTCCGCTGGCCACTGCCGCCCGTTGAGCTCGCTGTACCAGACCTTGTTGGTCTTCGCAGCGGTCGCTGGACAGCAGAGTCTCCCACTGCTCCGCACTAGGGTTTTGTATTTTGGGGACCACGTCTATGTTTTGGCAGGCCCATGTGATGTGGTATAGTGTAGGTTTTTCGTCGCACCAGGGAAATTTGTTCGTGTATATCGTAGGGTGCATTTTGTTTAGTATATGTAGGTTTGGGAAAGAGCCTGTTTGTAATTGTCTCCAAGTGACAGCTTCCTCTCTGCTGAGAGATTTGTGCGGTGGGGGATATCGCATTCTTCTGCCTCTATAGTTTTGTAGTATGGCCGAGTATTCCCTGGGTGCTGGCGCGAGTTCCGCGGTCTCGTCGGAAGCTCGGAAAGTAATGTATCCTCGAGCTATCCTGTCGGCCTCTCGGTTCCCTGGCACCCCCGTGTGCCCCGGTACCCACACAATTTTGTGTCGGATCTTGTCGTTTTGTTCTTCCCGGTTTTTAATTCTGTCACTTGCTGCGAGGAGTATACGGAGCGCGTGACGACCTATCCTGCCATTCATGTAATTTCGGCAGGCTGTTTGAGAGTCCGTAAGTATTGTTAGTGACCGCCCGGTTCTACAGCCCTCCGCCACCGCTAGAGCAACGGCTACTTCCTCGGACTCTGCAGCTGTGCAGCCTCGGAGAGACGCGCTGGTCATTTCGCGTAAAGACGAATCGACGACCGCCGCTAGAGCGATTTTGGTATCTCCTCCTCTCCAAGACGCGTCTGTATACACGGTCGTGGCTTGAGGAGCGTATGTTTTCTCGATGAATTCGGACCTCGCTTCTCTTCTGCCTCGATGGAGGTTGGGATCCATGTTTTTTGGAATTGGCGCTACCTTGAGGGTCTTGCGAAGCTCGTCGGGGATCGTTGCCGTCCTCGACATTTCTCGCATCTGCTCGCGGTATCCGAGCCTCTGCAGGAGTGCTCTTCCTGTCGTTGTTTGCAACAGCCGGAGTTTTTGCGACTCAAGCTGCGCCTCTCGTAGCTCCTCAAAGGTGTTGTGTAATCCCAGGGCCATGAGTTTTTCTGTAGACGTGTTGCGTGGTGGTCGGAGCGCTGTCTTATACGCTTTGCGTTGCAGGGCATCCGCTTGTTGTATTTCATTTTTGTTGAGGCACTGGTAGGGTAGGCTGTACGTGATTCGACTAACTACTAGGCTTCTGACTAGTTTTAGTGTGTCTTCTTCACGCATGCCATGTCGCCTGTTGGTGATGCGGGTGATCATGCGTGCGACTTGTAGCGTTGTTGCTTTCAGTAGGGTAAAAGTGTGTGTACTGCGCTGGTTGGATTGAACCCACATGCCCAAAATTCTTATTGTTGTCTTTTCGGGTATGGGCGTCCCTTCTAGGTAGACGTTGAGTTTTAGGTCCTCGTTGGTTGGGACGGTCCGGTTTTGCTTGCCTCTCCAGACTCTCAGCAGTTCCGATTTCTCGGTCGAGCATGCGAGTCCTCTTTCTGCGATGTATTGCTCTACACAAGAGGCCGCTTGCTGTAGCCTTTCTTCCTTCTCTCCGAGACAGCCCGTGTTTGTCCAGACTGTTATATCGTCAGCATACATTGCATGCCTGATGCCTTCGATGTTCTCTAGTTTTCGAGCTAGGCCTATCATAGCTATGTTGAAGAGTAGGGGTGAGATAACTGACCCTTGGGGTGTTCCTTTGTTTGGAGTGCGAATTTTTTCCGATCGAAGGTCTCCTATGCCGATGGTGACAGTTCTATCGGACAGGAAGGCTTTGACGAAGCCGTGGATTCTGCGTCCGCAATCCAGGTTGTCTAGGCCCGTAAGGATCACTTCGTGGCTGACGTTATCGAATGCCCCTTTGATGTCCAAGGCCATTATGACATTTTCTCCCGTCCGAGGTACGTTTCGCAGGACATCTTCTTGTATTTGAAGGAGAACGTCCTGCGTCGAGAGCTTCGCTCTGAAGCCGAACATGGTATGTGGTACACAGTCGTTGTCTTCCATGTAATTTTGCAGTCTGAAAGTTACAACCCGTTCGTAAAGCTTGCCAAGGCACGAAGTGAGTGATATAGGCCTGAGGTTTTCAATTTGTAGCTTTTTACCAGGTTTAGGTATCATTATTACTTCGGCGTGTTTCCAATCTTCGGGAACCGTTTCCGCCTCCCAATGTTTGTTAAGAAAGGTGACGAGCTCTTGTATGATGTCGTCGCTCAGGTTGCGGATTAGGGCGTTGTCGATTCTGTCCGCTCCGGCTGCCGTGTTTCTGGTGGTGTTTCTTATGGCCGCGTAAACCTCTTCCACAGTTATGGGGCGGTCGAGTTTCTCGTTTTCGGCTCCTCGATACGTTCCTTGGTATCGCGGGGGGTTGTGATCGCCGAAACATTTTTCTCGTGCCTTCTCCAGTAGGGCGATGTCTGATCCCTCGAAGGAGTGGATGAACCGGTGGATGGCTTTATTGTTTTCTGATTTTATTTTGGTCGGATCGATTAGTGCTCTTAAGAGATTCCAGGTTCTGGCCGTGCCTAGAGTTCCCCTAAGTGAGTCGCTGAGTTGTTCCCAATTTTGTTTCGCGAGTTGCATCGCGTATTCTTCCGCCTTTGCCGTAATTTCTGCTATCTTTAGTTTTAGTTTCCTGTTGTGTTTTTGCTTCCGCCATCTTTTGGTGAGACTGCGTCTCGCTTCCCATAGTCTGAGGAGGTGGGCGTCTACTTCAGGCGTTGCTGTCGTTCTCCTTAGACTTTTTGTGCATCGTTGTCGCGTTTCTCTCAGCATGCCGCTCCATTCCTCCAGTGATTGGATACCGCCTTCAGATTTGTTGCAAGCCCCGCGAAACGCGTTCCAGTCAGTGATTTTCGCCTGTCCAATCTGGCGTCTTATGGTGTCGAATGCTATTCGTGTCCGGAGGATAAAGTGATCGCTGCCTAGATTTTCCATCATGTTTTCCCACTGTGACTCCCTGCTGTTCCTTACGAAGGTTCGAGGTACGAAGGTTCGAAGACGCGGGTTCGATCCCGGCCGCGGCGGTTGAATTTCTTTGGAGGAGAAATTCGAGGCCCGTGTACTGTGCGATGTGAGTGCACGTTAAAGAACCCCAGGTGGTCGAAATTTCCGGAGCCCTCCACTACGGCGTCTCTCATAGCCTCAGTCGCTTTGGGACGTTAAACCCCATAAACCAAACCAAACCAACCTTACGAAGGTGAGGTCCGGGCATGTGTCCGTGCTCCCGCTTTTTCCGATTCTCGTGGATCTGTGATTAGACTGCAGCCAAAGTATTCCGCTACTTCCACTAATGTTCTTCCCTTGATGTCTTGTTTCTGGTATCCCCAACTCCTGTCCATGGCGTTGAAATCTCCTACGATGATGAGTGCATTTTCTTTGGCCAGCTTGTGCGCTCCATAAAACAGTTCGAAGAGTTTGGCTTTTCTTTGTCTCGGCGGGCTGTACACGTTCAGTAAGAACGTGCTGCGTCCCTTTCGCTTTTTCGGAATAAGTTCAACAAGCGCGTGTTCAACGTCGGTGTCGGCGATGGTATCGTGCCTGATGGCTGTAATGGTTTTGCTGACTAGGACGGCCGCTTTACCTTCGTTTTGACTCTCGTAAGGAAGGAAGGAAGGAAGGAAGGAAGGAAGGAAGGAAGGAAGGAAGGAAGGAAGGAAGGAAGGTAACACGAACAGGGGTAAACGCCACCGATATATCACGCGCTACACAGAACCAAGCGCGGTTGCTGCGCTTCTCCACCACCCTGCCGGACTGTCGTTTTATTGCGCATAGCAAGAGCAAAGTTCGCTTCACCGCATAGCAAGCGTGGCTTCGCGGAGCCACCGCGCTGAAGCAGACGACGCGGCGAAGGCCCCGCCTACAGCCACGGCCGCTCAATAGAGAGAGCGCACTGGGTGAAGTGCGCCTCCATTGAGCGGCCGTGCTACAGCTGTCACTGCGCTTGCGCGCAATACTTCCCCAGGCGCCCGAGAGAGGCGCACCGCGGAGCGCCGGCTGCGCTGGCCGCACGGAGCGGTGTTCAGGTTGGAAGTGGACGCCTCTGTACATAGAACATTACATCACTGTAATAAATACCATGTTGAAGAAAAAAAAAGTCCCAATTAGCTCAGTTGGTAGAGCGAGTGCTCCGGTGAAGCGGTGGTCCCGGGTTCGAACCCCGGACCAGGACGAATTTTTCTTTAACTACGAAGTTCCTGAGAAAGCTGTGTAGCTTTCCTTTGTAGCCGTATGGCTGCGCTTGGGTGGATGCCAATGAGTAATTATTACTCCCTTATTACAAATTTACTCCACCTTGGAGGATTCCCCTAAACATTTAATCAATAATGAACAGTTCCTGTGTAGATCAGAAAAGTGGGCTGGGATTTTTTTTTTGTCCGAATTCGCTGTAACTATAGTTTTTTTATTCACAAGACATGATGGCACGTTTCGGCTAGTGTAACTGAGAGATTGCAGTGACAGGAACGTAGTCCCACTTCTTGGCTACTCTAAATAAATATTCTAAGGCCTGCATAATGATCCGTAACGAATGGTGCGCGATTGTATTGTCTAATTCATCTTTCGGGTGAAAGAGAGTTGAAGAAACATGAGCCTGCAATAAAGGTAGAAGTAAATGGTCAGCTTCAGCATAAGCTGGTCTCCGCGAGCCGGCGTACCCCTAAAGTATGAGAGAAGGAGTGAACTTACTTAAGAAAATAGGTATGACTTGATTACAGGAGTTAAAGGTGCAGTGAAAAGGAATCAACTCCTCTTTTTGCCGCGGGAACTCGATCTACACGTTCCGAGCATTCTTAGAAACTTCGACTTATTGCCCTGTATGGCCGATTTCCCAAATTAAATTGAATTAACTTCCAGCTCCCGCCTTTATATGTTTTTTTAATTCTACCCGTACGGTGGGCGGAGTCGACCAACGCGTGGAGTGCCTTTCAGCCAGCTCCGTGGAGGCTTTAATTTCGCTTCATTTTGTTTTTTTATGTTTTCGTGAATAAATAGTTTCATTCGCAGATAATATAGCTGCAAAAAAAGCTCGCAGAAATAAAAATACGCGTGGGCTATTTGCTACTACGGATTACTACGTATCACTCCGCCGATGGCAGAGCGGCAAGCCCCCACGTGACTGGGTGAAAAGCACTCCACGCGTTGGTCGGCTCCACCCACCGTACGGGGAGAATTAAAAAAAAAAGGCGGGAGCTGGACATTAATTCGATTTAATTAGGGAAATCGGCCGCACAGGGCTATCAATCGCAGTTTCTAAGAATGCTCTTAACATGTAGATTGAGTTCCCGCGGCAAAAAGACGGGTTCAGATTCCTCTTCACTGCACCTTTAAAGCTGTGCGAAGTTGGACGTTATGGACAGTTAGAAAGAGCATCCCCTCTGATGTACGATCGGATCAGATTTTGAGAGAACTCTGTTCAAAGTGTAATGAGGTTCTTCATAAACTCTTAAAATACCCCTCGTGACGGAACTCTGGGCCTGTTTACGCAGCGGACGGATACGCGCGGAGTGAACTCATCGGAGCTTTGTTTCTACAACGTGCATCCGAAGCCCGCCGTGTCTACGCAAAGCTGCTTCACATCAAGGCCAACGAGGATGGATACAAGGTGGAAGGTGAGTCTTATTTTCAGAGGCTTCTACAGTACACAGAGTTACATAGTAACCATGAAACACCTGCAGTTAGCCCTTATAAAAGTGCTCTATATACTGTCTATAGACTTCTTGTAAACTCTATTGCCTTTCTATAGATATTTTTTTCTGTCCATTCATAGTCTACAAACTGTCATAGACAAGGAGGAGGAGGAGGTATAAAAGGAAAGGCAGGGAGGATCTATAGAAAAAAGCGTACTAAAAGTGTATAGCCACATTTCTAGAGATTTTCTAGAGACTGTCGATAGATTTTGCAATGCCTACAGACTAGACAGTAGCAGTTGTGAATAAAAACTCTACAGACTTATTAGACAAAAGTCTATGGACAGTCTATAGACTATGTAAAGAAATTTTTGTGAGCGAGGGGAGCGCATATATAAGCACAACTGCAATACTGTAGGCAGGTTTCAGGTGTCCTGAGTAATTAATAGCGCAGCAAGAGGGTAACCTAACTTACGAAGGACCACATTGAAACCATCGATTTGCAATACTGGACCGATTACTCGTGCTGCTTCACTCAAGCAGCGAACAGAGTGATCATGGGAGAGCAAACGGGGCAGGCAAAGAGCAGACACGCGAGAGACCCAAAGCGGCCACTACTAAACGGGATCACTAGATTGTTTAAAAGAAAAATACTGGGACTGCCCCAAATGTGAAATAAAAATATCAGTTTCCCTGATAAACTCCCGTAATGCCGAACAATATGGATATCAAAGCCTAACTGTTAGCATTCAAGGGCCAACCGCTGACCCTTCAGCGCTTAAATATGCACCATTACCGGACGGTGATTTATGGGTAGTTCTTGAGCGTTGTGTTTTTGGGGGTAGTGTACTACCGCCTTTACAACAAACGCCACAAGTCTGCAGGGTCTGTGCGCGATGCATAACGAGAGAGAGACTGAAAGAAAATAAAAGGCAGGAAATCAGGCGTACAATGCCCGATGTGCTGCGCCACACCTGGAAATGGGGATGAGAAACTCAGATAACAAACTATAAAATACCAGACCAACTATTGCTATGGAGCATGTCTATGTCGTCTTTTGGCTTGTAACAACAGTACAAAAGATACAGTGATGAAAATCGGCCCTGCACTATTACACAATAGTGCAAATTTAGCGTATGTAGCATTGTGCACTATTGCACAATTGTGCAATTGTGCACTATTGTGCAATTGTGCACAATTTTGCAATAGTGCACAATCTTTCCCAGATCGATTGCCAACATTAAAGACATTCCTCATTTTCGAACCGCATTAGCCAACACTGTATATGCATATCATTGACTTTTCTGCTCCGCGTTCTTTCTCTGTTTGTATTTGTTTCATTAATACACTCCCCTTTGTAAGGGCCAGGCCCAGGACGAATTTTTCTTTAACTCCGAAGTTTCTGAGAAAGCTGTGCAGCTTTCCTTTGTAGCCATATCGCGGCCTTTGGGTGGATGTCAATGAGTAATTACTCCCTTATTACAAATCTACTACACCTTTTGGGATTCTCCTAAACATTTGAACAATATTTACTAATTCACTAATGATTTCGCGCTATTTCCCTGCACGAAGTACAGCTTTCCTATGTAGCCGTAGGGCTGCGCTTGGGTAGATGTCAATGAGTAATTACTCCCTTATTACAAATCTACTCCACCTTGGGGGATTCCCCTAAACATTTTACCAATACTTACTAATTCACTAATGATTTCGCGCTATTTCCGTGCACGAAATACAGCTTTCGCTTGTAGCCATATGGCTGCGCTTGGGTGGATGTCAATGAGTAATTACTCCCTTAATTACAAATCTACTCCACCTTTGGGGATTCGTCTAAACATTTGACCAATATTTACTAATTGACTAATGATTTCGCGCTATTTCCCTGCACGAAATCCAAAACGACATCGTGACTTAGTGTTGTAAGCACGCTGCCGTGAAAGATGTCGCCGTTCACGGCGCATGGGGACACCTAGAACTTGCTTGTCAATTCCTTTACCTTCACTTGCAGGTCCCGCATTTCCGTCCTGCGAAGCACAAATAGAGCTGATGCAAGAAGTCTACGCCGAGGCCAATGTGGACGTCCGGGATGTGTCCTACATCGAGTCTCACGGCACGGGTACGCAGTCCGGCGACCGCCAAGAGATGGCCGCTATCAGCGCTGCTTTCCACCAACCGGGACGCGAGAGGCCTATCATGGTTGGGTCCGTCAAGACCAACATGGGTCACTCCGAAGGCGCAGCTGGTGAGAGTTTTAGTGCACAAACGTTATTAAGAATTACGCCATGCTTAACCAGGTACTGTATGGTCACAGGCGTGAAGGTCTTGCACTAAAGTACAGTCTTTGTCAAAAGTAACCAGGCTGCACAGTTTGCTTCTCAGTCGTATATTGAAGCTATTATGCCAGCCCTCAAGCTCTAAATCTCTGTATGCCGCCGCGGTGGCTCAGTGGTTATGGTGCTCAGCTGCTGATCCGAAAGATGCGGGTTCGACACCGGCCGCGGGTGGTCGAATTTCATTGGAGGAGAAATTCTAGAGGCCCGTGTACTGTGTGATGTCAGTGCGCGTTAAAGAACCCCAGGTGGTCGAAATTTCCGGAGACCTGCACTACGGCGTCTCTCACAGCCTTAGTCGCTTTGGGACGTTAAACCCCATAAACCAACCAACCTAAATCTCTGTATGGTGAGAAGGACCCCTGTTCTCACCTTCAAAAACTTTTTGATCTTTAGGGAAGCCGTGAGAGCTCTGTTATACGAATGAGAAGCAAATCATGGAGCCTGGTTACTTTTGGCAATGACTGTGCATCTAGAAGAATTCAGAATTATTTGATAAAACATTGATTTATGCATACATGATCTATTTTCGTAGAAGACCTGTGTGTGTTGTTTTACATGGTGAGTTATGTCTTCTTTGTTCATTAGGTCTATTACTGTTTTGCTTAA
The DNA here is from genome assembly GCF_055824585.1 of Amblyomma mixtum. Lineage (NCBI taxonomy): Eukaryota > Metazoa > Arthropoda > Arachnida > Ixodida > Ixodidae > Amblyomma > Amblyomma mixtum. Next base: position 116,132,736 of record NC_143015.1, on the reverse strand, counting down.
AGTGTTATGTGTTCGTTGTAATGCTCCTTTATTAATTCTGTATATAATGTTATTTTAATGCTGTATTTGTAAAAGCTGCATCTGATTTCCCTAGGTTCGAAGTTTGTGTTATTTGTTCTGAAAATTGCACTGTTTCTGAACAAAATAGGGGTTTAGGGACCTAGTCAGGTGCACAGCACCTTTTGTCCCTGATCCTTTAGCTTTCTGTACGTAGAAAACTAAGAACAAATGCAATAAAAATGAAAAGAAAATGAAACATGCCCTACCAGAGCTTTTGTCTCATAACTCTCAGCTGGCAAGGGTATTATGAAACATTTTCTGGGATAACTCTCAACGCACTACGCCCCGCAGCTAAACAGTAGCGGTGCTCATCGTGAGCTTAGTATAAATGAACAATAACGCCTAGCCCAGAAACACGGTACGATATGGCGGCTGGACAGCGCTAGCGCTAACTCGCAGTTAATTTCTCTATTGTTTTCCAAAGGCCAATCAAGCGAATTTACCTGAGAACGTGGTAATCAAGTGATATATGCCGAATTCAGTTTTTGCTCAAAGTCCCTTTTTATCATGAACACTTGCGCAACACTGCTTGCAGGAATCAGCGCTGTGGCCAAAGTGATCTTTGCCATGGAGACCGGCCAGATAGCCGGTAACCTGCACTTCAACGTTCCTAACCCCAACATCCCTGCGCTGTTTGACGGCAGCGTCGAAGTCGTCACAAAGGTCACACCATTCAAGGGTACTCTTGCCAGTGTCAACGCATGTGGACGAGGAGGAAGCAATGTGCACGCCATCTTGGAGAGCAACCGTGGGCCTCACGTGGACACCCTTCCTCGCGAGAAACCAGAACTTCCCAGGCTCGTCTTAGTGGCCGGAAGGAGCAAGAAAACTCTGACGGTTTGTTCGTTAATCATATACCACTTCTCTAATCAGGATTCGCCAAATCTGAGCATGTACAGGTGGAGGACATTAAGCGCCTGACATGAACAAGCGTATGTCTTCTATGCATGCTTAGTGTTCCGAGGCACCAAAAAATGTCTTAGTGTGGAGATTTCTCGTTTGCATCCCGTTCTTTATTTCTTTTATCGATTTCCATTTTACATAATGGAGGAGGCCGAGATAAAAACTGCTACAATCCAGCTTGAGATGCCCTCGACCCCCTTTACACGTGGCAGTGCGGAGAAGCACAACATACACAGGTCGCCTGCCCTGGAAAAACAATCATACAGATATACTTTAAGAAATAAGAAGGAAAAGATCTGTTACAACACGTTACATAGTCACTCTGAAGTATTTGAACTATATGAAATATGAAAGGGTAGGAAGTATATCAACTTCCATATGAATATATCAAAGTCTTAGAGTGTGAGGGGCTCATATTTTTGATATTGATGACAATTTCATTAAGAGAATTTAATAACCGCGGTAAATCGTTCTCAAACATTTGGCTACGGTAAGCTGTCCTGGGTGCTTTAACCTGCCACTTTTCATAGCGGCGCGTACTGTGAGCGGGTACGTTTAGACGTAAATTAGCGATGTCAAGAAGTGTAGAATTACGTTTCTTTCTGCTAAAATAGAATTCGCGCGGGAGTCGATATGTGTAAATATCTCGGATTTTTTTAACGTTATATCTCTCAAATATAGGGTCACTACGTTCAGAGCATGATGCGATGGCAATAAGGCGTAAAGTCCTTTTTCTGCGTGGTGCAAATATTGTTAAGATTTGACTGAGTTGTACCCCATACCAAAAAGCCGTAATTAATGTGCGAGGCGAACAGTGCATTATATCGCAGTAGTTTTACAAAAGTATGAAATATATATCTATCGTGATTTAACATATGAAATGCTGCGCTTAGCGTCTTCAGGATTAAATTAGTGCGGTCATCCTATTGTAAATGCTACCGGAGATTGAAGGAACCAGAGGGAAGGAATGCCCTCAAAACCTTGTACATGGCATTCTTTCCCTACCATTGCAGAGATCCCTGGACCGCCTGGTATCAGAAGGACCGTACCCCGACTCCGCCTACGCCCTCCTCAACAAAGTGGGTCAGCCCAGCTTGAAGCAGTTCCCGTACCGTGGCTACGCCGTGGTACCCGTGGACGGTTCCAACAGGAGCGCGGTTAAAGCGACCGAACAGACATCACCCGAGAAGCGGCCACTGTGGTTCGCCTTAACGGGACTGGGATGCCAGTGGAATGCCATGGCCAAGCAGATGATGCAGTTCGACCTGTTTGCAAGCTCCATCCAGAGATGCCACGACGTGGTCAAGGAGTTCGGCGTTGACCTTATAAAACTTCTTACCAGCGAGGAAGCCGGCTGTCAGACTATGGCGACCACTTTTGTGTGCATCGGGGCGATTCAGGTGTGGCACTTTTGATCTTCGTTTTGAGATCACACGCGACCAATTTCGAGTGCTGGAAGCAGGCAGAGTGAGTGGGACATGTGACGTCAGTTTACTGTTACTGTATTGAGCTCCACGGTTGGAACGTAGGTGATGCGGATGAAGCTTCCGATGCAACTGAGGGCAGGCACAACAATAAAAGGAATAGTAAGTATCATGCGGAATGTTATAGGTCAAATTAAAAGAGCGTGACCAGTATGACATGAATAAAAAAAAGAGCTGTGATGTCTTATTGTTAGGAATGTGGTCGCAGGCGACACGCGCCAAGCCCAGAAGAGCAGATATACGACATGTAAGGAATACAATACGTTAGAGCGCGAATGCTGCTTGCATGTTTTCCAGGATCTCTCGAAGCTTATGTGTACACCTGACGACAGCACACGCAGTGAAGACCACACGCTCTTTTGATGTCGCCGAGTTGCGTGAGCGCGATTAGCAGTTTGTTCTGCAGTCAGGGGGCACCCTAACTAACCTCACTAAGTTTCTTCCGCATCCACCTAACCCATTTGAACCGTACAGACGCCCACAGACTTAACACGAAGGACGGAAAGCGTGGCCTGGACTGCCGTCAGCGCCACGAAGCGATAGTCATTGGTGCGAGACAATGCTCTCGGTATCTTTGCGGTGGTTGACGACAGCTTCGCTTTTACTGCTTTTCCGCTAGTGTCTGATCACCGCGTGGACAGCACGCTCGTCACGGGGGCGTTTCAGAGTTTATTGCTCGCCGATTCGGCCTCCATGATCCTGGGAACGCTCTTTACAGTTTTCTTATCGCGGCAGCCAGGAACTGCCCGCTAAGCTGCCGCGGTCCGCACCTTCTATCGTGAGACACCGCAAACATTCCGAGAGCATTATCTCGCACCCGATGACTATCGCTTCATCGCGCTGACGGCAGTCCAGGCCACGCATTCCGTCATTCGTGTTAAGCCTGTGGGCGGCTGTACGCGCGCTTTGCAACTATACGCAGACGATGCCGCGGAGGGCCCCCATCAAAATAGTTAAGGGCAGAGGCAGCCTGCAGTTGCTGCTCTTGCACCTTGTAGCCGTGAGCACTAATCTGTTGTCGTTCGGTGTTCGGATTCCGCCCGCGTTTCCGGTCTTCGGAAGCGGCGCTTTTGATTGGTCGGATTGAAATGGTGTCGCAGAAATGACGCCACGGCATTTCATTTTTCGCAGGCTCTTTGAATGTGGAAGGATTTTGGGACTTTCATTCGCAGTTTCTTCGGCAACGCAGTAACCTTTCCGCGTAGAAAAAGCGTCGGTACTCTTCCCGATAAATATTCTATTCGTCTTGCTTAGTTCGACATTTACCCTCAGTATCCCTTTAAATATTAAAAGCACATATATTCGCGTTTTGTTAAAGGCCCCTGCTTATGTTTTCAGAGTCTCTCTGCTGAGAAAGACAGGGCAATTATCAAAACACGTATCTTGAAATAATTCTACAAGTGCAAGAAAAAGGAGGGCAACGCTATAACAATACAGTACCAGGCGCAAAACAGATGCAGCTCGTGCTTACCTTCGAACAGATGCCATGACCTCGGCCTTATATAGGCAAGAAAGAAGTGCGGACTATAGTGACATTTATGAATTCAAAAAAAGTTAAGTTTTTAGATAATTTTTTTGTTTTTGAGCCCCATGAAAGACAGGCTTAATCTAAGACTATTAACTGCCAATTTCTGCTAGCTTAACTTTATTTTTATGTGCACAGAGTAACCAGATTTGGGATAGAGCGATCGAACTATGTTCTAATGTTGCTTTAAACTTTTGGACACTAGAAGTTGGAGACTGTCATTACTGTTATGTTCTGTTTTAGCCTCAGGCTAATATGTAGGATATAGAGTCGAGTGCGGATATATATTCCCTCACAGGATATTCCCTTGAAAATCGTCTGTAATACCGTAAACAAGTCACGTGGTATATCGAATTCTAGTTTCGACTGTCTTTCCATTCATCGAACTGCTCGCTGCGCCCCGGCAAGTAGCGCTTTGCGATCAGTTTTTGCGGGCAGAGACGGTCGAATGAAAATCTAATGCAGCTCAAAACGCTATTAAAGCACAAAGAGCATGTTTATAACGTTATTCGGGATTTTGGGGATACCTTAGCTGAGAAGCAACGCCCAACATCAGCACAACTGGAGCTCGCCGTTTTTCTCCCGACTCTCTGCAGGTGGCGTTGGTAGAAATACTTCGTGCTATAGGCATCCAGCCTGATGGCATCGTGGGTCACTCGTTCGGAGAGATTGCCTGTGCATACGCTGATGGGTGCCTCACTGCCGAGCAGGCCATGGTGTTCGCTTACTGGCGAGGTCGCTGTGTCGAGCTGGCCAACCTTCCTCAGGGAGCCATGGCGGCTGTTGGTGAGTTCAGTTTTTCGTTTCACAGCAAAAGCTCTTTTAACCTTAGTTGAGCCATTTAGAGTAGCATTTCGAGGTAGAATAAACTGTCATCAGCGATCGTACCGACAAATCTACCCCGTAGCCCCATGACAGTGCGGCCGCTGGGTGGGAGAGGAGGCAAACCTCGTTGTTAAAGCTGGCCGCCACTAAGAGTGCTAGGAGCGCTAGCATCGCCTGCGGTGGTGCAACGGGGTCACTCTGAAACCGCCGATTGGCTGTCCCAACGAGAGAGGAGAAAAGAAATGTTTGTGGCCTTGCCAATTCTTCGGGGCGGAAAAGTAGGTCAGCGAAGGTGTCACCCATTGCGGTCGTCGGCCTGCAGTCTCATTTTGAAGAAGTCCGGAAGAGGAAAACTTTCCAGGGAATTTCCGCGCAGCTGTTGCACTGAGTTTTCATCATGATCTAGTGGTCAGTGCACAGGTATTTAGCAATCGGTTTGCCGTGGATTCTGTAAAGGATAGTGGAAGTGTGGCGTTGAAGCGACGATGGTCTCTCTACATCGTGGACCTTGTGTATATTTCCTAAGCTTGGAGTCTGTGAAGTGTGTCCCAAACGCTATTTAACTGTACATCGTAAGCAAGTGTGCACTTAAGCATAGAGACGTCCATGGGGGCCTGTGATACACCGTACCGGGCAGTCGCCTCTGAAATGCCAAAACGTGCCAGCCACTCCAGACCTCTCGGACTTTAATGCCAATCACACTTCGCTTAAGAATGGCCTAAGCCGGGAAACTTAGCTCCACTCATTTTTTTATACGGTCTCGCACCCAATCCCAGTTGAAGCCGTAGCTTGTAATAATATCTGAAAGCTTACCGTTACATTTGCAATCGCTTGTTGGTCACAGAAGCATGGAATCCAACGATGGTATTGCGGACAGCGCCGTCATGAACTACCAAAAAGCAGTTTCTTGTCCCTACTGACTAATTCACCACATGTGTACTACCTTCGAAGAACAATGTTCTCAACATTCATATCTGATCCAAACACATTCGCACAAATTTTACAATTTTTTATGTTACGCATTCAGCACTAGGTAATGCATGACAACTGATGTGCATAATGCATATATTGAGATATTCAGACAGGTTTCAAATCATCACCTAGGCCCAACTACACTCCCCTTCAGCTAGTGATCTTGCAATGGCACAAGAGTCTATTCTGTAGTCACCTGCGAAACTGAGGCAGCTAAGGAAACCTTAAGGTTGTTTGAGTAGATGAAGAGCACAAAAGACAGCACACAGACAAAGAATAACACGAGACAGGCGCTACTTGCAACTCTTTATTGAATTCCGGACCTGCTTATATATAGCCAAGAGGAAGCCGTGGTGGTAGGGGACACAAAAACATTACACAACATGCAAATGACATGCGCGAGGGCAAGGATACTACAATGGAGGGTGCAAAAGAGAACCAACTATCCATTACCCTCTATTATAGTATATTTGCCCTCGCATATGTCATTTACCTGTTATTTCTTCTTGTTTTTAGTCTCCCCTGTCTCCACGCCTTCGTCTTGGCTATAAATAAGCATGTCCTGAATTCAATAAACAGTTTCAAGTAGCGCCTGTCTCGTGTTATTAAGGCGGAAGCCTTTAATGCCTCATCGTTGTCGACAGAAGCTTGTCGGCAGAAGATTGGCAGCAGAAGGTTGTCAGCTGAGGTGAAACGCTTTTCCGTTGGTCGAAATGGTTATGACGTCAGAGTGCGCGGATTCGCAATAGTGAGGTCACCCACGGATGCCTGACGGCCCCTTTTGGAGCAGACAACTAATAAAATAGTGGTCATCCGCTCCGACAGGGGGCGTAAGGCGTCCGTGGGGGATCACATTACATACCTCATTACTGAGAACAGAGCCATAGATACAACCGAACTCATCGAAGCATAGAGAGAGAGTCGTGCTAAAGAAGCAGTCAAAGTCGGCAGTCGAAGTGTAGTCAAAGTGTGTAGTCGAACAAAACACTAGTACAGCACAGTCTCGCAGTCAATGCCAAACAGTGAGCCAGGAAAGGCTTTTGCCTTGCAGCACTTCAGAGAGCCAAAGTGCCCCCTGAATTTTTTCTTTGTGTCCTGTCTTTTGTGCGCTTCATCAAACCAAGCTATGCACCAACTTGCCCAAGAACGTGTTCCACTGCAATTCCTTAAGGCGGTGGTCGATAGAGGCATTTGGGCTCTTAGTGTACGGGTGTCTCAATCTAACATCTGGACCGCAGGGCTAACATGGGAAGAAGCTCAGAAACGATGTTCCGACGGCGTGCAACCTGCGTGTCACAACGCGGTGGACTCGGTCACCGTGTCCGGACCAGCCCAGGCCGTGGCCAAGCTGGTCGATGAGCTCACGGCTGAGAGCGTCTTCGCCCGAAAGGTGGACAGCATGAACGTGGCTTTCCACAGCAAGCAGATAAGCAGCGTGGCGCCAGCTTTGAGAGAAGAGTACAGAAAGGTATAGACATGAACTCTCAGATAAGCACTTCAGCTTTCTGCTCTATACAACATTGTGCACACGTGTCTGCTCTTTCTTAACTGCCATCCTTTTTTTCTTCGCTGCTTCTTCTTCGAAAAGATAGTGTTTCGACTAGCAATTCCACCTTGAACTTTACTGCACGTATAATTTCAGCAAGGCGAATATTCGTTCAGTCTGTGCCTAACTTCATAAATGTCGTTGTACAATCTTCTTAAGATCATTCCACTATAGGCAAATTCCAGAAAGAATTATTGGTGCGGAGAATGCGAGATGGCATCGGAATATTAGAGCAGATCCTCCCACAGTCATGATGCCAGTAACGGGTTACTCAAGCAGGTTCCAGATGAAGGATCTATAGCGGTAACAAAATCTACCGGATAAAAATACCGAGTTTGATGGTCTGTAACTCGGCCTAGGCTGACGATGGATTCCAATGGTCAATCCCATTCGTTTGTCATTATTACCATACGAGTCAAATTACAAGCGCACTCTAAAGGCTTAATCATTCATGGCAGTAACCACCAATTCTTGAGGGCAGCACTTGGCCACAGTGACAGCGTACCGTCTTCTGGGCATGCCATTTAGCGAGAGACATTTCTCCTGCGGCCGTAACCACTGGTATAACTTCTGGAGAAAATCACTGCTCAGAATCCCTGTCAGATGGAAATGTATAAAATCAAACCATCACTATTCCTTTAGAAAAAAGATCAAAGCATTGATAATAGAATTAAGGGATTAAGATAGCTATCTTCAGAAGCATAGGAAGGTTTGGTTTCATGGGGTTTAACGTCCCGAAGCAATTCAGGCTATGAGGGACGCCGTAATGAAGGGCTCCGGAAATTTCGACCACCTGGGGTTCCTTAACGTGCACTGACATCGCACAGTACACGCGCCTCTCGAATTTCGCCTTCATCAAAATTCGGCCGCCGCGGCCGGGATCGAACCCGCGTCTTTCGGGTCAGCAGCCGAGCGCCGTAAGAAGCATAGAAAGAGCAGCTGCCATATTTATATTCATGATGAGCTTTTGTGTATGTACGCGGGCGCAGTCGCACCAGAAAATGGCCATAGGCTTTCTTAATGCAGGTAATCAAGTGAAGTTGCCGATAATCACATAACCAGGTGACTATTAGCAACTCCATTTAGTCCATGATGCTTGCTTTACCGTACCACAGGTGCTTCCAGAAGCTAAGCCTCGCAGCAAGCGTTGGGTGAGTTCGTCGGTACCAGAGAGTCGTTGGAATGAGCCCGCCGCCACCCAGTGCTCAGCCGACTATTTCGTCAACAACTTCTTGAATCCAGTGCTCTTCTGCGAAGCCCTGCGGCATGTGCCACCTGATGCCATCGTTGTTGAGATTGCGCCCCATTGTCTGCTGCAGGTAGGCTTCGCCTTAATCGTAGTAGGCGCTTAGGCATTCATTATTGATCGGACAGATTTTATTAGCCTACCGTTCTTGTATCGTAGAGTGCCTTGAATATGCCTAACTTTCTGCTAACTGCATGCATAGTAATGTATAACCATATAGAGGAAATGATCTAGAGATTCCTGCAGATAAAATTTGTTGGCTAGTGTCTGCTGATGTTTGGGACAGTTTAACTCCTCTAACTGCTAAATTTATGATTACTGCTGGCAAGTAAGTTCTTGTACCGCAGCAACATTTATTTGAATGAATTTGATGTTCATTAAAATCTGTGATGACGATGGACGCAGTGATTTCTAGAAGAATGATGGTCTCCCATTTTGGTGGAACCCAAACTTTATGGTTAAACTTAGACTTTCATTGCACTGAATTGCTATGCCTACTCAAAGCATCTGACAAATTTCCTGTTATACACGTAATTGACGAGCACATGCTTACTGTTTTACAAAATTTTCTTTTGTAAAGAAAGGGTATAGTGCCAATGCTAGTGTTGCATAATCAAGAAAGTCGCTAGCAAATTTTCTCAGACCGATCAATGTAGGAATGGATTTTCTGCTCATTTTGCTTTAGTAACCTTCGGTAAGACATCTGCTTTATTACGAGCACAAAATCTCAGGTCACAAGTCTCTAGACCGCATCTTTACCGAAACTCTGCTGACGCGACACGGAATTTTATAGGCGGCAGAGTTTGTAAAGTGGTGTCATTGAGATAACCTACTTGCCTGATGATGTCATTCTTCATTGTGATCATGAAATTCAAAGTCATCACTCCAGAAAATAATTTCCTGGACAATTCCCACATTACCACCCCTCAAATACGACATTTCAAGTGCAACAGAAATATGTTAAATACAAAAAAATTTCATCCTCGGTTCGCTTTGCTTGTCGTTCATATTCACAGCTTTTGTTGCGGAAACTGGCGACAGGCATAAATGGCAGGCTATTAGCCGTGACATCACAAAGGGAAGCAAAATTTAGCAAAGGAGGAGAAAGCCACCCAGAGCAGAAATAGCAGAAAATACGATCGTCCAATTCGTAAAGACCATTTTCCAGGTTCATTATTTTGCAGTTTTGTCGTTGGTCTCCCATAACCATTGATGGCATGCTCTTAGCCCTGGCGTCAAGAGCGGTGAGTACCAACGAATCGCGGCACAAGCATTGTTGATAGTACTAATCATTGCAGAATATGACAATGATACTGCTTCGTGCGTTCTTAATTTTCCTTGCCACCGTCTGTCTACAGTCTGTCCTACGGCGCGGTATAGGCGCTCGGGCCAGTATCGTGGGCCTCATGAAACGCAACGTGGACAACCTCTCCTTCTTCCTGAGCTCCCTGGGAAAGCTGCACACACTGGGTGTTCAGATGGACCTATCGCCCCTCTATCCAGCGGTGTCCTGGCCTGTGCCCCGGGGCACGCCCAGCATTGGCCACCTGGTCGCCTGGGACCACTCACAGCGCTGGGGCATCGTCGGGTGGAGGGACTGCATTACACTGAAGGAGGGACGGGACCTCTTTGTGAGTATTGCCGAACCGCGAGTAGAACTCTGTGCTCGTCTAACAGGGCGACTAGTGTTGTTAAGTTCGAGTGCTAGATTATTGCCCGTCGCGCTGGTTGGGAGATACTGCTGATAAGCGATAAGAGTACCGCAGGAAGCAAAAATAAAAAAAAAAATAAAATATATTTTCAACTAGAAAACAAGTAACATACAACGTTATATTGCCTGAAACTAATTTTACTTCTACATATCAGGAATGTTCTCTTTGTTTTTGGCTTGTGACGGATCATTTGCTTTCGATATGTTCATGGCGTTGTGGGCTCCTGGCTACCCCCTATTTGTGTGATTGCAGCTGCCCTGAATGTGTAGCCTTACAGCATGCGTTTGCCAGACAACCACAGAGTGGTTTTTGACCGAACCTCTATTTTTCCCTTCTGACGGGATCTCAAAAATAGGAATACCATTTAGTGTGATCAGGTACACGAGGTGCGCGTGGCACTGGCCATTTAACTTTTTAATGTGTACGGGCTGCAGAAAAATAAAAGAACGAACAAAGTGCAGTGCAGGGAACTAGAGAAGAAACCCGGCAACAAGGCGAAGTCGCTGAAAGATTCCTACGGCATCATTTTTTCTCGCCATTTTTTTTTTGTCACTCGACGACTCAGACTGTGCAGACAATACTAAGCTGTACTAGGAGCAAGAAATGGCAGTGGCTTAGCTCAGCTAGGCCAGGATGTACTTAGTGAAAGCAGTTTCGTCTAGTGACCTTGCGGTTGCGACGTCGCATTTCGGCTGGCGAGCGCAAAGACGAGGCAAGCGGTGTGACGTCATACCAAACGGCGGCGGCTCCGCAGCGAGGCGCGCGGGATGTGACGTCATACCAGATGGCGCGGCGAGCGCGCGGCGTCCGCCAGCTGCGGCGGTTGCTAGGGGACGGCTCAAGGTCGGTCTCTGTGCCCGCCACAGCGAAATCGCAAGTTCGTGGCCAATGTAGCTTTCGCTGTAAAAATGCTTTTGTGTATGACTGCAAGTGCATGCTTCTGCTTTCTTGTAGATTGAAACTCCCGTCCATAATGAGGTCCACGAGGTAGACGAAGATTCCACGACGGAAAATAGTCCAGAGGAGGCGCTCCTCCATACCGTGGCACGCATTCTTGGTCAGTACCAGCTGTTTCAGAACATTCTTTGCTGTTTCGCTCCGTCGTCGGCGCCCGCTGCGCCGTCCACAACGGGCATTGCAAGAAGGCGATGACGACGAAGCGACAGGCGCACTTCTTCGTCGTCGCTGATCGTCCGCGCACAAGTTTTCTGCTCTGGCTGTCCGCACCCAGTGGCGCACCCTACCCAATTTGTCCTATCTTCTGTGTGTGCGTGTGGTTGACTCAGGATCAGTATATAGCCTCTACAAACTGAGTAATGTTTACAACTCATTAGAGCCACCGCGGTGGCTCAGTGGCTATGGTTCTCGGCTGCTGACCCAAAAGACGCGGGTTCGATCCAGGCCGCGGCGGCTAGAATTTCTTTGGAGGAGAAATTCTAGAGGCCCGTGAACTGTGCGATGTCAGTGCACGTTAAAGAACCCCAGGTGGTCGAAATTTCCGGAGCCCTCCACTACGGCGTCTCTCATAGCCTCAATCGCTTTGGGACGTTAAACCCCATAAAACCAAACCAACTCATTAGATCTTCTTTACCGTTAATCAGTTGTTACGCCGTCGGCGTCGACCTTATGACTGCTAGGAAAGCCCAAAACAGAGCAGCGTGTGAAATAAAGTCCGAAGATGTGAAATAAGAGGAGTGGGCGCCGAGCAGCCACATCAGAGGCCTGAAAACCTGTCTTTTGTTGGATGAGAAAGACATAAAACAGACGAGGGAAAAAATGGCAAGCTCCTCGTGTAGGCATGCAACACACCATACTCTCCAGCAGCCCAGCTATTCGGCCCAATATTGAAAATGTATTGGCAGATGTCGGTCTTGCAAAGGACCGCCCATTCTCAATATTGGGCCCATTATCGGTGCTGCTTGGGCTAGCTCAGCGCTGCTTTGGTAGTGTACGAATTTAAAGCACTCAGCATTGTTATTTCACTAATCGATCTTATAAAGCGTTCTAGCGCAAACAGACACAGACCACGAAAAAGTGTCTGTGCGTCTCTTATGCTCGCCTCCCCTCTACTCACCTCGCCCTAGCGTTCTTTAACGGAGTAAAGAAAATTTAAATTCAGGCTTCACTCTACCAAGCAGTTAGTGATTGAAACAAGAACACTGCCTCGCTTTCACTGTTTTAGAAAAATGGGCCTGCAAAAAAAAAAATTCTAAACAGTCGACTGCAAGACAGGCATCTTTTAAACCTTTTATGCTAAATAGAATCCAGTTTACAGTGCATACAATTTTTTGTTGTATCTTACCAGAAGGCTCGTGGTTTCAATTAATTGGTGTTTTTCGTTGACGTACCGCAGGCTTCGAGGACCCGTCGACGATAAACCCTACCATCAGTCTCGTGGAACTTGGTATGGACTCAGGGATGGGCGTCGAAGTTTTGCACGCGATCGAGCGATTCTGCGGCGTCGTGCTGTGCATGCAAGAAGTTCGGCGCTGCACCATTAACTCGTTGCTAGAGATCAGCGGCCGCACCGGCACCCGCCAAGCAGCCTGAAAAAGGCTGCTTCCGAGAACATCCAGGAACATCGCCGCGCCCCCTACCTTCCTTGAAAGAACTCGCATCATCTCTTGAGACGTTTGCTGAGAGTGCAAAGATGATAGCACCGAAGAACCGGTGTTTTTTTGCTGGTAATGCACACCATGGTTACATCTCACGTGCAATAAAGCCTGCCAATAAAACACTTCCTGCACGTGCGTAGCCTTTCCTTTTTACAGCAGCAAGCAAATAAGTGATTACTTGGCATGATTTGAAGGCTGATAAACGGAGGCCAGTGTCTTACGTTTTTGGTCGACAGAAACACTTAATCATACGACTATCTATCGCAAAACGCTCCCAGATCCCCTCGTGCACTGAGAACTTCTCAATGCACGTTTAATGTTGTAGGAATTACTGCAAAATAAGAGCGACGAGCAGCCTATGCATTGTCGATTGACTGCAAGGTTGCATTCCGTCATTTACCTTTTTGCTTTCTTTTCGTCTCCATAATGATGGGCACATTATCCGTTGCTAGGTAGATGTACTATCGACAGATGTTGTCGAAACATGATTATTGGTGGGTTGCCTCGCATCCCTGTCGCGGCAGCAGATGTAGTATACAAGACCCTCAGGACGTTCTACGTCCGCCGCTTATAAACGTGGGTGGCGCTGATGAACACTCTCAAGGTTAGGTTACTTGTAAACATAAATACCCCCGAAAGCAGAAGAATTGACAGCCGTCGCCGTAGCTCAGAGGTAGAGCACCGGACGCGTAATTCGGAGGTCGTGGGTTCGGATCCCACCGGCGGCATGTGGTTGTTTTTTCTTCTGCTTTTCTAATCAATTATCTTTAAGCGATAACATATTCAGTGATATTCTAAATTGATCAACACCACAAAATCAATGTATATATATAAAAAAAAAACCCTGTGCCCCTTGGTTTCTGTGGCTGTTGGCTTCTGTCATATTTATAACGAGCCCCTCATTCCCCTTCCCTTGTTTGCTTAATTGCTTAGCGAGGGCCTCGATTCTGGCAGCCTTGACGCCTTAGGAAGCATAAGAGGGTTCTCACGCAGCTTCCACCCTCTCCGTTCGATGACGTTCTACGTCACACCTGCGGTAACTCAGGACGTTCTACGTCCGCCGCTTATGAACGTGGGTGGCGCTGATGAACACTCTCAAGGTTAGGTTACTTGTTAACATAAATACCCCCGAAAGCAGAAGAATTGACAGCCGTCGCCGTAGCTCAGAGGTAGAGCACCGGACGCGTAATTCGGAGGTCGTGGGTTCGGATCCCACCGGCGGCATGTGGTTGTTTTTTCTTCTGCTTTTCTAATCAATTATCTTTAAGCGATAACATATTCAGTGATATTCTAAATTGATCAACACCACAAAATCAATGTATATATAAAAAAAAATCCCCTGTGCCCCTTGGTTTCTGTGGCTGTTGGCTTCTGTCACCTCCATACCTTAGGCATTTCCGGCTATTGGTTCAGCTGGACTGCGCACAAGCTCCGCCTGTCTGCTCTCGCACCTTTAGTAGTCCTCGCCATCAAACGCTTATTTTCTCTGAGCAGTACGTCGGAAATCCTCTCCCCCTAGTGGAAGGATGTCAGGACGGTGAAGTGCGCTCGCCCGATGCAAAATGTCGGACGGACATCTGTCCATCTGTTCTTGTAGCGCTGCGCTTCCGGTCTGTGTTTGCAGTACGTGCGGACTCCGTTAAAAATTGCGAGGACACTTTGGAAGCTAAAGAGTTGAGAGGCGAAAGCCGACGACACTATGCTGTGACTATTTCCGGCGGATGCGTCGTCGCGCCGTTCCCGTGGCTATATCCATACCCAAATTATACATCTTCCGGGGGTCTTAAGTGTCAATTACGCTCAGTTGCACATTTTCCCATCTAATCTGACACAAATCCGACGTTTTTCCGATCATTGTGTGACAATTTTTGCTATGCCGTGGCGACTTCCGGTGGATGTGACGGCACACCGTTCTCGTGACTATATCGACGTCCGCACTATTTCGACGCTATTTCGACATTTTTGTCTATAATTAATTAACTAATTAATCTACAATCATCACACTTGGCTTCTAGGTTCATTTTTTCGTCCTCTATCTGGAGCTATTATTGGTTTTCTTCTATCTTTTTTAGTTCCCAGGCAAACGCGTGTTTCGTGTTTCTTGAGATTTTAATACATCTATTCATACCAACTCCTATTTGTGCTTTCCGCGGGGACACGACACACAGCTTTCGCCCTGTTAACATTTGGTATACAGCTCTATTCTCCGTCGGAAAAATCGAGCCAGGATTTAATGAACTCCGTCGGCATAGAGGCTTGAGAGTTTTAAAACCCTGAGACAACGTCAGCATTCAGGTGCTGGCCCCCGAGAATGCTCTATAAAATATGACAATTAGTAAGGATTCCGCGGAAGTAGGGGAGGATGAAAGAAAGGAAAATGCTCACACGTGCAGGCCCTTTAAAAAATAGCAAAAGTTCAGCATCCTCACAATATACTGCACGTGGTACGTGCTACACAAGGCAACCATGAATGTGGAAAGATACTCAGTGACAATTTCCTCGGAGTGCCTTGCACTCAAGTTTTTACTGTTGGTGGCCGATGTGAACGGCCCCTATTAAGTGGAGTTCACTCAGCACTTACATACACAATTTTTCGTGCGATAATATTTGACTCCTAATATTCGTAACGAATTTTTTTTCTTTCGAATCGAGCCAAATACAGGAACAGAAGTGAGGTCACACTGCAATAAAAAACTCCAGAAATTTCTCCTTCGGAAAAACTCTCAGTATAAAAGGGGTCCCTAAAGCCTAGAGAAAAAGCACGCAAAGGCTGTTTCAAATAAAAAAATTGACCTAGGTTCTGGTGATATGCGGATCAAAACGAGCCAATTCCGCTCTCTAGAGCTTTGTCAGCTTCAGCTTCATGGCTTGGAGTGTTTCGAGCTTTGTTTAATTTTAAGGCGAAAGCCTTTAATGCCTTATTGTTGTCGACAGAAGGCTGCCAGCAGAAGCTTGTCAGCAGAGGTGTCACGCTTTTGACGGGTGTGCACGAGATATGCGAGAGAGTTACTGGTAATTTCCTTTCCTGAAATATAATTTTCATTTTCTTCATTACGGCCCCTCTTTCTCTACCCGCCGCGGTGGCTCAGTGGTAAGGCGCTCGTCTAACGAGTCAGAGTACACAGACATACGGAAAGCGCCTGTCTGTGTGTATCTTCCTTTAGCCCTTGCCTTTTCGCGATTTCCTTTTTGAAGATGGCATATCAACTCGCCCAAACATCAGACCTAACGAGTTTAAACTGAGATATGTAGCTCTAAATTGCACAGTGTATTGACGAAGAAACAGAACACGAGTTAGACTCTATGCCTACCGCTTGTTAAAAGCAGATATATAGCCTGGTGTTTCCGGCAGGATGAGAGTAAGTACTCCGTTCTAAGCCAGTGACGTTGGCTTCGAGCTTTCAGCACGTGGTGATCTTTGCTTGATCAACGACCTCGTTGTGCCTTCCGGCACTGTTTCGAGGACTCCGCCATCTTTGGGAGCGTCACATTACGGGTACACCGCCGCCCATATAAGAATATTTCCATCGATGCTTCAGCAAGGTAGGCCTGGCAGTAGCACCTCAGGCACAGTGCTCAGTAGCCCTATTTTCTTCACTGCGCAGGTTAGTGATTACTTATCTGCTTATTGATATTGTGCCAACAATCGCTCTTTGTTTCCGCTGGTTTGCCCGCTGTGTATAAGAAATATGTTAGCTCACAGTTTCTCTTTGCAAGAAGATCTTTTAAAATGTGGTGGTATCGAATAAAAGCCGGGGCCAGATACTTTTGAAAAAGGAATACTCTAGCTGTATTCTTACGACAAAACACCCTAACCTTTTCTGACAGTGAAATTCTTGCAAAACAGCGGACTTCTGAAGAAAAGATCCGTGACCTGACAGAAAAAATAGAGGCTTTAAAAACGAGGTAGCAACTGTCAATGCTTTGTAAACAGAAGTACAGGATCTGAAGTCAACAATTACTAAGCTTGATGCCAATGTATCGTACCTGTTGAATAAAACGTGCGACATGGAAAACAGGAGTCGTAGGAACTACCAACTCATTCACGCCATAAATTTAGAATAGACGGAAATAGAAGCAGAGCTGACGAATAAAATTTCGAAAGGATATTTTTGGCGAGATGCTAGGAGCGACGGTAAACATTACGTAAAGCCGCCATCGAACATTTATGAAATCAAAAAATAATCGCTCTATCATTAAAAAATTGCATAAATATTGAAAGAATACTTCGATAATGAGGGCATGTTCGAAATTTAGGTGCCAGAGTTTTCAGTCAGTGAGGACTCCTCTAAAAGAATTGGCGACGTTAGAAGAAAGATACTGCGGCAGCGCATTCTAGGAAAAGAGTTACGGCGCGCAAATGCCGTAAAACATAGTCATGACTTCGGCCACTGCCTCTCTTGGAATTTTATGCGAAGCATATTACTAGAGCTACACTACAGCCCGTCGAGCGCGGCGGTGGAGCTACCATTGACCTTTAGCGTGACCACGTGACACCACGTGACAACATGACGTCACAGCAGAGGAAAGATGGGCTGCCGGCTCGCGCGGTCGGCCGCAGCTGTGGAGGTTCCACATCAGAGGCGCGGCGGCTGACCACGTGACAACATGACGTCACAGTAGAGGAGAGAGGGGCTGCCGGCTCGCGCGGTCGGCCGCGGCGGTGGAGGCTCCACATCAGAGGCGCTGCAGCTGACCACGTGACGCTACAGCAGCGGTATAAAGCTGAGCTTGCCTCGCTCTCCGGGCACTTACGAGGCGGCCAGGTGTTGGGATGCCGCCTAGAAGCAGGGCTGATTTGAACGAGAAGCGAAAGCTTCAACGTGCCACAGAGACCGATGAAGAGCGGGATGAACGTCAACCAAGGAAAGCCATGTATTACCAAGCCTAGCCATCAATATGCTTCGCATCTGACTAGGCTTAACCTTAGCTAAGCCTCAGCCATTTTTTCAGTGTGTTTCGTGCTGTTAGGTTTGGTTTGGTTTATGGGGTTTAACGTCCCAAAGCGACTAAGGCTATGAGAGACGCCGTAGTGGAGGGCTCCGGAAATTTCGACCACATGGGGTTCTTTAACGTGCACTGACATCGCTCAGTACACGGGCCTCGCTCTCGTATTTTTGTCCGGATGTTGTTAAGGAAGTTGAGTACGTGTACAGCTGTCTTTGTGTCGACTTCAGTCTCCAGCAATGCAGATTCAAACAAAGCGGCTTAACTGGGGAGAAAGTGCAGCCAGAGCTGTGCTCACGCATTTTCAAAAAGCGATTTCATTAGAGACGGAGACTTGTCTACCGAGAAAAATAATCCCTTCGAAGCTGCGAGATGCTTCGGGTCCCTATCAAGCGTTGGCATTATGACCAACCACCTGGTCTTGCCGTAGCCTAGATTCTACTTACACTCCCCGGACGTAAAGCCACAGAACGCCTCCAACGACTCCACCCTGGTGGTTTAAATCTAAAAGTACAAGTATACTTTCACAATAACGGCTTCAATGATTACTGGGATGCAGTCAGCGGCAGTCCAGACGACACTGCGGCCATTTTGCTGTTTGCGGGAACCGATTTTAAGGACTCTGTACTCAACAGCATCTCGCAACTTCAAGAAACATTGTTCGTCCCCCTCCGTGCAGCAACACCAAAACTGCAGTTTTCGTTGTCCGCGATGAAAAAAACCAGCTCCGATAAGGGCATTACAAAAGGAGGGCATTACAAAAGGAGAGGGGGGGGGGGGGGCGGGGTCATGGAGGGAGCAGTCGTTACATAGTCGTTACATAATTCCTTATGATGTAAAATGGAATCCTCGAGAAATCGTTATCACCGTGAACGCGTAGTTTCCAAAGAGCTTCTTTTGTTATTTTTTTTCGTCTTGTCCTCGTTTTTTCAGGCTGTTAGCTATGAATAGCGATCGATACCAACAAGCCCAACTCTCTGCACTAGCTCGTCCGGTATTGCTATGTTCCTAGTTCGTCGCATTTTTCATGCTGTTATTTTCAACGTGAGACCAAACCACTTGATCGACTCCGTCAATTACAGTGTGACACTCTGTACCCAGCTCCCCTCCAATCCAGTCCAGAAATCGCCGACTGTGGCAGAAATGGTCTATAGACTGCCTATACATTTCGACTCAATTGCCTTCCTATAGATATTTTCTATTCAATTGTTTATTCATAGTCTTTAGAATGTCTATAAACAAATGTCCACTGAACGTGTATGACCTTAAATGTATAGACTGTCCATAGACTGTCTATAGGACTTTTATTGCGTATAGACAAGTCTATAGGATTTGTCTATAGAAATTTCTATAGACTTTATAGAGAAAAGTATATGTACAGCCTATGGATTGTCCTTTTCAGACGACGCTGATAAAGCACTTTGTGGCATTGTCGGTTCGGCGTGGAGACATTTCTTAACAACCTCTGGCTATTCTACTTCATGGAAATAAGATTTCCTGGCACAAAGATGTGATTTGGGTGTGTTATGCAATTAAAGCCCGTTCGTCATTTTGTTCTTGCATACACACCAAGCGTGTATGCATGCGTGTATGCGTGTATGTCTCAAACACAGTGCTTGAGACGTATCGCTCTCGGTAGCCAACAGGACAAAATAGGTGGCCCAAACAGCCTTTCGCATGTTTTCTAATTCTAGAGCCAAAAGGGAAGAATTTTCAGAATAGCCGCAGTGGCGTGCAAAAGTCGCCCGATGCACACGCAGTAAAAACATAATAGTTGAAAACGTGCCAACGTCAAATAGAGCATACCTATAGTTCCTTTTTTCCTTGCGTCCGCTGTTAAGCAATCATCTGAGCTTACAGAAATTCCCACTTTTGTTCCAGGCAACATCTTTTTCAACAGACATGCGAGTTAGCGCATGTTCAAAATAGCTTTAGAAAGCCGACTCTTCTGGCACAACCTGAGGGCGGAAAATCTTTAGAGTTACTGAAAAACGTGGAAGCAAGTTTCGGCATTTTTGAGTACCAAAGATAAAGAAATTACTATGTTTTTCCAATTTTGACCTCACCTGTGATAAAAAAATTGGCTGTGGTTTAGCTCTGGTTAAGCCTTGAGGATTGCGAAAGCAACTTCGGCGCGTAGCCATATATTGTTGCGTGAAATACATTGCCCACAGTC
This sequence comes from Amblyomma mixtum, assembly GCF_055824585.1. NCBI lineage: Eukaryota > Metazoa > Arthropoda > Arachnida > Ixodida > Ixodidae > Amblyomma > Amblyomma mixtum. The sequence goes on along the minus strand of NC_143015.1, from coordinate 116,112,725 downwards.
TCGCCGTTGCGCGTGCTCTTGCACGACCATACTGCGCATGCGCGAGGAGCAAGTGACGTCACTACGCAAAGCTGGCGTGCCGGAGGCCCCGGCACGCTAGCTGTGCGCCGCTACTGCACATCGGAGAGGACAGACAGAGAGGCGATGGAGAGCGCGTGGCAGCGGCGGCGGCCCCGGCACGCTAGCTATGCGCCGCTACTGCGCACGCGCAACTGGCGATCGCGGCGGCGGCACCTCTGGGTCATCCGCTCAGCGACGGCGGCGGCGTGCCAGCTGTGCGCCGTGTGACGTCACTGCTCCGCGCGCATGCGCAGTATGGCCTTTCCTCGGCCATCATAGCTCGACCCTATCATAGCAGCTGCAGGGAAAGTTTGCTCAGTTGTTCCGGAGTGGAACACACCTGCTTTCTGAGAAATCTTGATATCCTCCGACCACAATCATTCAGTTGGGATGACGAAATGGTCATCTCGCAGGCCGAGCATTCTGTGTTTTCCTTTTTACCTTTCTTCAGTAAACGCTCATTCAACATAGCATTTCTGCCCCTACCACAACAGCTAGCTCATATTCCAGACATCCATTTCAGCCTCTACGACAACGACATCACTGTCTGGGCAAACCATGGCAGCGATGCCGAAATAGAAGAACGCCTACAATTGGCACTAGCCGCCATCGACGCATATGTACGGGAGCGTGGCCTGACCTGCTCCCCTTCAAATTCTGAGTTTTTCCTCTACCGGCCAAAGCAACACGATTCAGTCAATGCACCCATCTCCCTCGCCCTAGGTACCCATCCCATCCCACTAGTACACAAAATCCGTGTGCTAGGACTGGTTCTCCACCCTCACGGTGCGCACGAAGAAGTCATAAAGACACTTCACACACACGCCCAACACACCACTCGACTGATTCGCCGCATAGCGAACCGCAGGGCTGGCCTACGCGAGCGAAACACGACTCGCCTCACCCAGGCTTGCATCATAAGCCGCACCACATATGCCCTTCCCTACCTACCCCTCAAACAGAAGGAGAGAGACCGGGTTAATGCGCACCTACGTAGTTGCACGAGAACGGCTCTACGTCTTCCCCCCAGCACATCCAACGACCGACTCCTCAACTCGGTGCACACAACACCTTTGAGGAGCTCAAAGAAGCTACCTTTATGGCACAACTATCCCGTCTATACAGCTCAGAGGCTGGTCGTACTTTATTGTCCCAGTTAAGCCTGACCCCAATTACATATCCTACCGAGGGGGTCCCCCTTTCTGCTACCCTCCGCTCTAACCTCAACGTAACTCCCATCCCCAAGAATATGCACCCTGAGCGAGACAGCGAACGCAGAGTAGCAAGGGCTCGGGCCCTCCACAAACAGTATAGCGAGGACCATGAGGTGGTCTACGTGGACGCAGCGGAATATACGACAGGCTCCCGTATGGCTCTGGCGGTAGCCGACAATAATGCAAAGCTTCTAACCTCCAGCTCAATCATTACCAATTCTACCACAGAGGCAGAAGAGGCAGCCATCGCGCTTGCTCTCATTTCTACGTCTGCCACAAAAATTATCTCCTATTCCATGTCTGCAATTTTAAATTATGCCAAGGGCTACATATCCAGCACCGCTGCTCGTTTACTACGCTTCTGGCAGCCCTGGCGCCTCATCACCTTCATCTGCACGCCAGCACATGCTGGCCTCCCTGGCAACGGGGAGGCTCATTCCCTAGCCCGAGGTCTCACATTCCAGGCAGGAGTCGAGCCCCCTCTACGAGCCTCGGAGCGCCTGCTCTTCTTCCGTGATATTCTCTCGTACTACCGAGACAAACGAAGGGAATACGCACCCCCAGCTCCATCCCTCACCATAGCGCAGGCTGCTCATTGGCGACAACTACAAACCCGAACTGCTCCATACCCAATACTGCTGCATGCCCGATACCCAGACCAATTCCCGTCATCATGCAAACTTTGCGGCAAACCAGGAGACTTCTTACACACCCTCCTCACATGCCCCACCTTCCCTCATCCCCCATCACCAACCGCGGCGGAGTCTTACTGGGAGTCTCTTCTGACCACCTCGTCCGCTCAAGACCAGCGCCGGATCATCTCCAGCGCTCACAGAAGGATTGCGCTCCAGGGGCTATCCTTCGCGTTGTAAGAGTGCCTCCTCCTCACATTAAGGAGGCATCCAAGTGCCATGTAGGGGGCTTCGCCCCCACGATTTACACCATTGGCAATAAAAGTTTCCACCACCACCATCAGTTGAGAACATGGTTGAAATGACGACCGGAAAAAAAAAGAGCTATCCAATGCCGGGTTTCTCCCTCACGTCCGACTGCGAGCCGAAAATGGAGGACTAGCTCGTCGTTAGTCCTAGCTTCTGTCGCTGCCAGTGATTTAAACTTTTTACATCTCGCTGCCACCGCTGTGAAAGCTGCGTGACTGTTGTGCCCTCGATGTGCAGCGTCAGGTCTCCAGTCTATGTGATTGGCATGTTTGTCTTCTGCTTGTAAAACATGAACTGCTTCATACAAAGGTCTTTGTGAGATAGCCTAGCCTTGTTTTAAAATCGCACCTGCTGCCGACTGTGTGTCTGTGTGTGTGTTTGCGCACGTGTGTGCGTGCGCGCACACGCATGTGTGTGTGCATGTGTGTGTGTGATTGGTCTCCACGTGTTTCAATTTTCTGGGAAACACACGAAGTAATTACGTTTTCTAAGCACCTCTACGAGTTATGGGACATGTATCTGTCCCATCACCGGGATGGGGGCCATTTCCACGTCCCCTCTCATTCCGCAATCTACAACGGCGCGCCTGAATGCGCCCCAAAGGACTTGGGAATTTGCAGTAGGCACCAAGATCCCGACTTCATCGTGACGTACCACGTAGGGGTTTGTCTTGCGTCAACGACTCGCCGGCAACCTGGGGACAATTACGGACCGCTGAGTAGCGCGAGAGCGATACACTAGCACGGTCACGGTTACCATCCCGGCGCTACGAAGAATCTATACTCGTCGTCCTCCAACGCAGCTTGTGCACCGTCATTTCAGATGCGGGCTCCTTCATTATCTGGGCTGTACAGCACATAAGTCAGCTCCTTGGGCCATCGTGCATAGCGCTGCAGAAGTCTGGAGCAAAGGGCCGCCGGCACCTCCACTCTCCTAGTCGTAGTTCGCAACCAGTCCGTGGAACTCGCCGACAGGACGGTAAGCCTACACTGACAGTGGGCAAGGTCCACTGCAGAATCGCGCGGATCCTGGGCTCATCATTTGAACTTCAAATGAACGCGCGTATTAAGGCGAAAGCCTTTAATGCCTTATCGTTGTCGACAGAATGTTGTCAGCAGAAGCTTGTCAGCAGAGGTGTCATGCTTTTGACAGGTGTCCACCGAGATAAGTGAGTAAGACAGTTACTGCATAGTTTTCTTTCCTCAAATACAATTTTCATTTTCTTCATTACGGCCCCTCTTTCTTCTTTCACTCCCACTTCCTCCCTTCGTGTACGCTGCGGTTCAGGTGTCCACCGAGATGACAGAATTACTCAAGCATTTCCTTTCCTCAAGCGTTGCGTTCAAAAGGCAAGGAATCGCACTGAACGGGTGCTGGCGTTCCGTGGACTCCCTAGCAGCGCTACAACAGGCTGCCGCGTTCCACTGCTAAAGCCGAAGCTTAAGTGTCATTAATAGCAGTTAATTAGTGTATAGTCATTGATGAGTAATTAATCATTAATTGGTAATTTCTAATTACTTCATAATTAGTTATTAATTATGTGTGACATCATCTAGTGGTGGCGTCACCAGGGCCAGAGAGGGGGCAGTCAAAGTGGTGTGGAAAACGCTTTCGCCTCTACGCACTATAGAGAGTCAAAGTGCCCCCTGAATTTTTTGCTCCAGCAAATTGCCCGCGGCCCCTCTACATGTCAACACAAACTAGCTGAATCCCTACTCAGACTTACCGCGGGACGCGAATGTTCCGTGCGCCCCAGTGATGCACCAACGAAACAGAGCGTGCCAGAGAAATCAAAACACGTGCAGTGATACGGCACACTGACAGTCGTTATTTATAATGGCCTGTAAGGATTTAAGAAAAAATGCTATCGGAAAAACGGGGAAAACAGAGATAGACTGACGCGAGGAAAGCAAGCCTAACAGGCTAGCATTGAAAGGCCGACTATCAGCGTAGATCGGGAAACGACGTGGTCGGTAGCTCGAACTCGTACCGGCTTCGAGCAATCGTTAAGCGGGGACGTAGTCCTTTAACGGCTGGCTAGGAATGTTAAATCAGCGGCATGAAGTGACGAGTTCCCGATAGGGTTTTTAACGTCGCAGCCCGTACGTCCTACCGTTCTCGGACCAATCATCATCATGATCAGCCTGACTACGCCCACTGCAGGCCAAAGGCCTCTCCCATGTCTCTCCAATTAACCCTGTCCTTCGCCAGCCGCGGCCACCATATTCCCGCAAATTTCTTAATCTCATCCGCCCACCTAATTTTCTGCCGCCCCCTGCTACGCTTGCCTCCTCTTGGAATCCACTCCGTTACCCTTAAGTACCAGCGGTTATCTTGCCTTCGCATTACATGCCCTGCCCAAGCCCACTTCTTCCTCTTGATTTAGACTAGGATATCATTAACGCGCGTTTGTTCTCTCACCCACTCCGCCCGCTTCCGATCTCTTAACGTTACACCTATCATTTTTGTTTCCATAGCTCGCTGCGTTGTCCTGAATATGTGGGGAAATATTTTGGCCAAAATCACATTGACTTTGAAGGCAATAATAGAAATATTGAATGTTATTGACTGAATGTTATTTCATGTTATTGAGGTCGGTGCTCCTCCTCTGGCCTCACCTCCGGGGGCGGAGCTTCCTGAGCCATCGGGGCTGCGCTGCTTATTGGCTGCGGCCACGGTAGCTGCCTGACGTCTGAAAGAATCTAACCAATAGCCATCTCTCAACTTGTATACGCACGTGCGAGCGACGGAGGAGGGTGCGAGCATGAAAAAGTCGCCGGGAAGGGCTCGCCAATTTTCGCGCGTGATTGTGGGTCCTCTGCTGCATGTAGAAGTGTATTATTTGGCCCAGGTTTCCATGACAACGCAGTGCAATGATTGAGCGAGTTGATGTGCTCTCTTCGGTAGGTGTTTCAGTGGACCTCTAACACGGCCGAGCTGCGGCCTTTACCGCTTCTCGCTGCTGATGCTGCGCCAGCCGAGACGTTGAACATCTCCCAAGCCGCACAAGTCATCATCCTAATGTTGCAAATGGATGGTTTCACTCTGGTCCTTTGTAAGACGCGTCTTTGCCAATACATTCCCAATTCGACTATTGTGCCGATGAGCTGTGCTTCTGGGGGAATTCCACGTGATACCTTCGCCACAGAGTGATGTAATCAATGTGCCAATGAAAATTCCACTTCGGCAACCCTACACGTAGAGAAGGGGCAAAAGGTGGCGAATGAAAGCATTAACATTACTTCTACGGTAAAATCTAGGCTAACCAGAGTGGTTCAATTTTCCACCGCTTAGAGTCTGTGGTCATTGACCTTGCATCCCTTCGTTAAGGAATTCCCAATATTGCGTGAAACATCTCTTTCGTTTTCTTAGTTTACTGCATTTGTTCCTCAGCAGGCAACCATGGCGGATGACGACATCGTGATTTCCGGAATCTCGGGACGCTTCCCTCAAGCAGATGACTTGGTGGAGTTCAAGGAAAAGCTTTACGCTGGTGTTGACATGGTCACGGATGACGAGACTCGCTGGCCACGTGGTACGATGACTCCGAAGTATATTATCCTTTCTGCTTTTGCTGAGTTTTTTATTAGCTAGCTATTCAAACCTGCACCGATTATTCGCGTATGTTGCGCACAAGTTATCATCAGATGGCTTAGCATCAAAGGAGGACAGGGGGGAACAAATTGCCCTCTCATGCTTTGAAGCTGCGTTTTTTTTTTTTACTACCACAGTTAGGACAAGCTAGTGCATATGATCGCCGGCCCATTATACCTGACGCCTCGAGTGTGAACACTTTTTTTAATGATTTGCTTGTCCTGGCATAGTTTTTGCCTTTCTCATGGTTAGCCGAACGAATGCATGTTGAACAAACGTGGTCGTATGTTACGGTACGGCGTAGGAGGCTTAATGAGATCGTGCCGTACTGAACGTCTCCATAAGGCGAGTCCCATAATTCTATATGGATTATATGGAGTCAGTATGGAGTCTACAGAGTCTATGTAAACTTTATAAAAAGCGCGTATGCAGACTTACGGATTCCATATGACGTCATGCACATTTTATAGAAGCTATATGGAAGCCTTATGGAATGTTTATGGACACCGTACAAGAAACGTACGGACGTCCGTATATTTGTTCATATAAAATGGACTTCCTGTCCATATATTTGTTCGCATAATATGGAATTCCTATTAATCCATAAGGGCGACTCGTATGGAACGTTTCAGCCTAAGGATATACCTGCAAGTCGGATACGAAGTACTGAGCGTGCAAAAAGCATTTAGATGAGGCCGTCACTATAGTATGACATGAAATGCTAGGTAGCCATCACATCGTACTCAAGGAGCATCCATATGTCATAGAAACGGATGACACTTCGGTGATGCATTGTTATTTGAATAAGGTTCCTCCGCAGGTCTTCTAGGACTTCCGAAATACATGGGCACAATCCGTGACCTGACGCGCTTCGACGCCCAGTTCTTCAGCACGCCACCGCGGCAGGCGGATGTGATGGACCCTCAGCTACGGCTGCTCCTGGAGACAACCTATGAAGCGATCATTGACGCAGGCTACGACCCAGCGACGTTGCGAGGAAGGAGGATCGGAGTTTTCGTCGGCAGCATCGGAAACGACACGGGCAGTGCGCTCTACGCCCACCCCGATAAGGCCGACGGCTACGTGAGGCTTGGAACAACCCTCGGTGCTTCCTCCAGCCGCATCTCATACTGCTTCGACTTTCGCGGTATGCAAGTCCTCTTTGTGTATAAGGAGTTCTTAGAGCTTTTATTTTGTTGTCGCCTTGCGTTCGCGTAGACGTACATTTATGACTCGTATTTGACTCACTATCGTAGGCAACTGAACATAGGTTTTTTTTTATCATATTATGCTCCAGGAACAATGACAATAAGGACGCAGCAGATTTTTACTTCAGACTACGAAGCAACATTGAGTTGTGGGATAGTCCTTGGATTGGTTTGGTTTGGTTTTATGGGGTTTAACGTCCCAAAGCGACTAAGGCTATGAGAGACGCCGTAGTGGAGGGCTCCGGAAATTTCGACCACCTGGGGTTCTTTAACGTGCACTGACATCACACAGTACACGGACCTCGAATTTCTCCTCGAAAGAAATTCAGCCGCCGCGGCCGCGATCGAACCCGCGTCTTTCGGGCCAGCAGCCGAGCACCATAGCCACTAAGCCACCGCGGCGGCGATAGTCCTTGGGGCATGTCTAGTAAGCCAGTGAAGTTCGCGGTGCACTACATTGTTTGCCGCATCCGGTTCGCGTTTGTGGAATGCCCATTACGTTCTTTCTCTTGTGCCCTCCGCACAACCGCAGAGAAGGGGGTGAGTTACACTCGCTACCCAGCGGGATAAGGGGGCGCCGGATAGCAGAGGATTACGGGAAAGGTCAAATTCCCTCCAGGGACGGATACATTAGGTCGCATCCTGTTGTGCACGTGCTTGCGGCGAGGCGGATCCGCGTCACAGTGCGTGGCTTTTGTCCCATATCTGCAGCGGCGTGCGTTGACAGCTTGAAGCGCGGTCAACACAGTGATGCCACGGCTGCTGATTTATCAGTAGATCTACTGATTTTTAAAATTTTCTGCTGATTCAGTGATAAAGCGCTTGAATATACTGATTTTCTTGCTTTTCTACTGAAACGAAAGCAAAAGCTGCTACTTTTTCCGGAGAGTGTTAAGTTACCACTGAGCAACGTCAGTTCTTCCGCTTAAGGTGCCTTGATTTTTATATTGAGAGTGTCGACCAAATTCTGAAGCGTATCCCTTTTCAAGAGCCGGTTTTAAAACGTCTCGAACTCCTAGATCCAACTGTGTCCATGACGGGGAAGGCAGCGTCTCTTGCACCACTGGCGCAAACCTTTCCGAATTTAGTCTCCGGCAAAGCCTTGCAATCTTTGGATACCGAATGGCGATATTTAAGAAACGCTGATATCCCTACAAGCGAAGATACCTCGTTGCACGAGTTCTGGGCAGTCGTGTTTTCTCAAAAACATTGTGATGGAAGCGCCGCTTTTCCTGCATTGACCGAGTTTGTGACGGCTATACTGTGCTTACCGCATTCCAGTGCAGCAGTTGAGCGGGTATTTTCTGCTTTAAACAACCTGAAGACAAAACTGCGGAACAAGCTTAGCACGGAGACTATCTGTGGCCTTCTGCACACGAAACGCCTGATGACGTCTTCAGCATGTCACAGCTTCACCATTGACAGGCCACTGATAAGGAGAATGGACGACTGGCACAAGGATAAGCATGAGTGTATTTAATGCGGCGTTGCTGGCACAGCCACTTGTGAAATTTCACAGCATATCTAGTCATATCTAGTCTCATATCTAGTCATATCTAGTCAGCATATCTAGTCTGTAAATAATAAAAATATGCATGGCCATTTTGAAGTTGCCTGTTCACATGCAATAAAGTTTATTTGCGTAAGCTATAAGGGACTCATGTTTTCTTATTTCTGGATCGTCATCATCGTGATCAACCTATATTTATGTCCACTGCAGCACGGAGGCCTCTCCCAGCGATCTCCCAATCACCCATCAGAGGGCTTCACTGTTTTTTACTTCGTGCTTGACAATGGCTCTCTGGATCCCCGGGTTTTTCAAAAGTATCGACAAGAATCTCGTGGCCAATTTTTGTACTATTTCTTAGAAGCTACAATACAACAGCAGAGTACTAATATAAGCGCTGAATTCGTGGGCTCATAAACTGAGTACAAAAATTGAAATTAAAAATCTACTGATTTCTACTGATTTTTCGCGAAAAAATCTACTACTAATGTTTTATGTGTCGTGGCAGCACTGGGTCAACAGGATATTGCCACTCTAGCTGCAGGCATGAGGAGTGACGATGCTGAACAGATGGGTTGAAGTGACTTTCCTTAAACTGGGTCAACCGGACGTTGAAATAATCTGCATCATGGGAAAGTGAGAGGATTCGCGAAGCTCGCAGCAGGAAAGCATAATCCTCCAAAACGGTGATGGTAGAGAGTGTACTTATGTGTACAGTGTTTGTCGCGATGAGTTACCTTCTTTCCCCAATCATTGATTGGTTGTGTTATCTTTTCCGAATTTTTGATTGGTGATGTTTTCCTTTCCCCAATAATTCATTGGGCGGATGTTCGTGCAATTACCTGATTGGTTGTTCTCCCCACCGAGGGCGTTGACATAGGGTTTAAAACCAGCTGTTTCGGCAGGACCGAGGGCTGGTTTCGTCAAGTGGAACTACGAGTCAGTCAGGTGTAAATATCTTTTCTCCTTGCTTGTATCGTCCTTTGTGTTATTAATTGTTATTAAAAGTTAACCTCTCCAAAAGTGTCCTCTAGCAATGTGATTGAGCAATTCGAATCTGCAAGACGTCAAGCATCTTTCAACAATCATCATCAACCCAATTTCCCTCTACAAGATCCAGAGGGGACTTCAACTTAGCCCCTTGGCAAAGAGGGGCTTATTGCTGATTACTAATTATTTGCAATACCTGCGTGGTCGTACGTGCAGGACTTTCAAAGTACCAAATGCGCAATTTCGGTTTCCGCCAGTTCCGAGGTTCTTTACGGCTACTTTGAGCCTCCGAGTCTCTGTGTGTCTGTCCACCCACATTAGCTTCACTGTGTTGCACTTCATGGTTTTACACTTTCAAATGCGACCTATACTCCATTCAGTTCTTTATTTTAATCCCTCCGTTTAGTAATGCAAACCAGATTGTTGTGTTTTATATTTTACCTATTTCTCTCCTCTATACAAGTGGTCCTGTGACCATCAGTGACTTTCCATACTTCTTTTGTTATAGCTGCTGTTCGCTTTTCAGTGCTAAATTATGCTTACATAAGCTTCTTTTTGTATTTTAGTGCGAAAGCGCTACTTCCCTAGAAAGGCTGAAGAACCCAGGTATCTGGGAAGCCTTGACCTTGATCTTTGCCGGGCCAGCGTAGGAGGCCTTGCGCAGCAGCTCTTGCCACCTGCTGTGTCACTGGCACGCTACATTATTATATTGTCTGCTTCATTGCTCTCCCATGCAGGTCCCAGCTTGACCGTTGCCACAGCTTGTTCGTCCAGCATGACGGCGCTTCACCAGGCAGCGGTGGCGCTGCGTACGGGCCAGTGCGAGGCTGCCATCGTAGGTGGCGCTAACGTAATCATCAGTCCCACCGCGATGCTGATGCTTTTGCGCCTTGGTATCGTGTCCCCCCGCGGGAAATGTCGCAGTTTCGATGCTGAAGGTTAGTGTTTTGTATCACGGGGCGTTCGCAATAGCCATGCTGCCTGTGCGATGAGATGACAAATGGAATGCCTAGGATTTGTAGAAAGACAGTGTGGAAGATACGCGTTTACTAAACACTTTCTTATTAGACTGGCTTTCCTAAATATTAGGCTAAGTCGCTCTTTGGATTAGTACTGCGGCTGCGCATTCTTTTTCAGAAGAAGGGGGGGGGGGGTGTTATTTTTTCGGTAATAATAAATACGCTAGGCAAGAGAAATGTGGCTCATGTTTATCATTGGCACGTGAGATTGTTCGTTTTCTGCTTTCTCGATTAATTTACGTGACAGGCTGCAGTGAGATAAACGGCTACGAAATATCTTACTGCCCCAGGTAGTCTAGATCTTAAAAGGGGATAATCGTGGTCACCTTTCCTTATTTTAGGGTGCAAGTCTTCGACTGAACTTCGGCCTGTAACAGAACCAGAGATACGGCTTCAGCTTCTCTGAGAGCTTGTCACTTCGACTAACGATGAAGGCTGTCATGGTCTACTTTCATATGATAGAAAGATGAGAGATTGTTACTAGGAGAGAAGGGTGGCTGCGACTCAAAACTCAAAATGCTGCGGATTAGCAACAACTTGAACAATTTCGAGATTGGTTGATTGAAAACTTTATTTAAGCAATGGCAATTACTGGAGCCTTGGATGGTCCGCCTATGGGTGAGGTGCGTTTCCAGATTCAGCGCAGAGGCTCATGAGAAAGTCGTCTGGCCGCCGCGGTGGCTCAGCGGTTATGGTGCTCGGCTGCTGACCCAAAAGACGCGGGTTCGATCCCGGCTGCGGCGGCTAGAATTTCTTTGGAGGAGAAATTCTAGAGGCCCGTGTACTGTGCGATGTCAGTGCACGTTAAAGAACCTCAGGTGGTCGAAATTTCCGGAGCCCTCCACTACGGCGTCTCTCATAGCCTTAGTCGCTTTGGGACGTTAAACCCCACAAACCAAACCAAACCGAAAGTCGTCTGCTACCGCTACTTCCGGTTCCAAATTTATCCGCCTGCTCGCTTGCTTTACGGCAGCCGCTGTTTTAATTCTCTTCTTACACTAATTTATTTTCACTGCAACACCGCTGATTGTATCGCATCATCGCAAGACCAACACGACGTCGACTCTGCTCTGCTTCGTAGCGTGTTTTCGCATGAAGTACAACCAGAATAGTGTAAACGGTAGGAGGCTTTCTATGCGTATGAAGTGCGATTTGCTGAGACGCCTTGTGCGCACAGCTGCATGTGTGGATAGTCTGCTAGCTAGCCCGCTGGCAGCTTTTACACGCTCTGAGAAAAATACACCTATCGTTTGCTAAATTGCGCAAGCTCAGCCCTTCGTTGCCTTCGTACTGCAGCGAAAAAAAAACTAATAATGACCAACGCGTTAAACTATAGTTCAACCGCACACATAACCGACTTCCGTGCATACGCAGAACAGCCAGCCTACGCTGGCATATTATAACCGCGAAAAAACACGCGTACCTTTCGTTAATGTCATTTTCTGCGCTTAGGACGCGTTCACACGCAGCACGCGCTGATCTTACGGTGATGCTGTGCAATACGCAATGTCGCAGCACACGAATGCACGGCATTCGATGCACGGCAAAGGCAGTGCATGGGAGAAATTTGGAACCGGAAGTAGCTGGAAGACGATTTTCCCATGGTTTTTTGCGTTCACTTCGGAACCGCACCTCACCTATTCCGGCAGCCCACTGGCCTGCGCCGCAGCGTGGGCCCTGCGAACCAGTCCTCGTTGCTGGTCGGGAGTCCTCTTTGTGCAGAATGGCCTCCCACTGCTCGATATTGGGATTCGGAAGTCTGTCTACGGCAGGATTGAATTGGCATGCCCGCACCATGTGAAAAGCTGTCGCTGTTTCTCAACAGTGTGGGCACTCTGGTTTGTAGAGTAAGGGGGACCATTGGTGGAGTTTAAGTGGGGTTACGAGAGTGTCCGTTTGTAGTTGGTGAAGGACGTGTTCTTCTGTCTTGCCAAGAGTTTTTTGAGGTGGGGGGCATGTCTGTGGGTCGTGGTGGCCGATAGGTAAACAACGTGAATTCATATAACCGGCACAATAACAGTTAAGAGTAAATCTCAGTGTGATATGCTCTTCCTCTGTGTAATAAAAAAGAGGCACTGAGACCAGCGGTGTGTTTTTAAATGCAGCTGACGGGTACGCACGCAGCGACCTCGTTGGAAGTCTATTCCTTCAAAGAGCACCCGAAGCCCGCCGTATCTACGCGAAGTTGCTTCATGTCAAAGTCAACGAGGATGGATACAAGATTGAAGGTGAGGTTTAATTTAAGTGACGTCCGGCTACCAATGTTAATTGCCGTGTGGTAACTGAAAATAACAGCAATCGTAGCTACAGAATGGCAGATAACGGAACTGATTTCAACTCCAAATGCATCTGGCCATTTTGAACACAAATAAAATTAATTTCAGTTTGAGTCACCTCATGAGCTTTCTGTATATAACGTAATTTCGTCTCCGTGGCTTCCAGTGCTGGGTTCGTTAATGTTTGTACTGTAATATGTGAAAGTGTTATGAGACTAGAACACATAATGTACTGTATCTGTGTTTCATTATTTCTGTCCTCCGGACATTTGCTCCGATGACCATGAAAGCATAGACAAACTTTCTTGCATTACATGTAGAGCGTGAACTGTAACGCGTTGTCTTAGAGCAAAAATCTGTTATGCGGCATCTATATAGAAGGTGTTGAGGCCATTTTTCTGATGCCATATAAATAGCTTTTTCCGTCGGCTTTGTGAAACCTCCTGTCATTAATTCCATAATATTAAATTCCGAAGGTAGGTTCCAACAGTTCCAGGTTATAGTGGTACAGAGTTCAGGTTCCTGGAGAGCTCTAAAGAAATAAACCCCTAAACTTCACTGCGAGTAAGAACACGAAACCAGAGGGATACGCCTGCATGCCTGAAAAACTATCGCTACTGGCCAGTGGTGCCGAAATCATCGTCTTCGGTCTCCAATGGCCTCGCTTCAGAGACGATAGTACAGTGAACCTCTGAGAACCACAGCTGAAGTGAAAAGCGCCAAAACCTGGTGTTTCCCATAATTTTTTTTAAACCATCTACTTCCATGGCATCGATGACGGTAGAGTACCCACAAAGTGCGAAGTAAACACCATTGGCTATATTCACCCGCGCAATGATTGCAGCGTGCAGCCTCTAGACACCTTCCTCGCGGGTGAATATGAAACCAAGTGATGAAATAAAATAAACTGCAGAAAGCTACCGTAACGGAAGATTTGTAGCGAAAGATTATCACAGTAGCAAAGACTGCACACTCAGCACTGTAACATACCTATATAGAGTGTTCCACGCAAGCCTTTCAATTATATCAAAAAGGAGTATTTCAGTATAAATCTGGCTTTTGTGGTCCAGTAACACCAGTGTTCGCGAACTACAAAAAACAGATGAAACCTGTCAACTGAGGAGATGGTTAACTGATTTCTGATCTTTAAGATCACAACAAAGAAATTGTGGGTTCCCTTCCACTTCGCTGTAAGGTTATGACGAAGAGAAAAGGGCCCCGCGATTTCAGCATTAAAGCTTTTGTTTCATTACAGATGTTCGCAATCCTGGCCGCAACTCTCAATGTTAACAGGCTTACGTACCACTTTATAGACTGGGGAGAGCCAAAGAGCTTATAATAACGGCAATGTGCGTCGAGAGAACCAGCAATACGGGCATCAGGCACCAAAGACCCAGCACTTTTAAGGCGAAAGCCTTTAATGCCCCATGCTGTCGTTAGCAGACGCTGTCGGCAGCCGTGTCGATAGACGCGTCGGCAGATTTGTCCGCCTTTCGGAGTCACTGCTTAAAAAGACACTGCGCCAAGGGTGGGAATCGAACCGGAGCGTTTGGCATTTGACGCGGAGACGCTACCACTCCGCCACGAAGGCTCAAGGTTCGATTCGGCCACAAAGGCGCATCTAAAATAAAATAAAAAATAAATAAATAAATAAAATAAAAGGAATAAAGTGAAGGAAAGGAAAACTAAAAAATGAAAATAAGAAAAAAACAAAAATCAAAACAAAATTAAAATAAGATATGAAAATAAAAATAAACAATAAAAATAAGAAAGAGAGCGCAAATAAAAAGTTGAAAAAATATGAGAAATAAAAAATAAATAAAAACAAACAGTGCGCCAGGAAACGCTTTCGCCTGCAGCACTTTAGACAGCCAAAGTGCCCCCTGAATTTTTCTGCCTCGGTGTACAGTTTCGTTTTCTAGTTTGTTTTGTGCATGAAAAAGCATCAAAAGAAAGCAATTATGGGGCCATCGTTTCTGTGAGGGAGGCTGAAAAGGCCCCTAAAGATGAGTAGTAAAGTTTTCAGTTACAGCTCTGAAGCTCCAGCATTTCCAGGGGCCTTTCGATATCAAATATAGTCAGATAATCGCAGGGTGTGACCGGCAGTTGACACTTCGCTTAGGAGGGTGGTGTGTATGATAGATTAGGGAATGAGCTCAACAACTTGACGGACCTCAGCATGACGCATGATCAAAATATGCACATCACTATGCCACGTCAGCAGGAAATACTAAAAGACACGCTTTGCTTCCTGGGGAACCGAGACATCATGGCAACATTATTTTGTGGTCGGTTTGGTTTATTGGGTTAAACCTCCCAAAGCAACTCAGGCTATGAGGGACGCCGTAGTGAAGGGCTCCGGAAGTTTCGACCACCTGTGGTTCTTGAACGTGCACTGACACCGCGCTGTACACGAGCGTCTAGAATTTCGCCTCCATCTAAATTCGGCCGCCGCGGCCGGGATCGAACCCGCGTATTTCGGGTCAGCAGCCCAGCCCCATAACCACTGAGCCATCTCGGCGGCTGACATTATTTTGTGACCAAGTTGAGAAGGGAAATGCCGTGGCACGTCGCATCGTGACACTATAGCTTGCATGTGAATCCTTTAACTGCATACGCAGGTGTCAGTTTTCCGTCCGGCGAGGCGCAGACGGAGTTGATGCGGGAAGTGTACACCGAGGCCAAGGTGGATCTACGGGAAGTGTCGTACGTGGAGGCTCACGGAACGGGTACCCAGGCGGGCGACATCCAGGAGATAGCTGCCATCAGCAGCGTCTTCCGCGACCCGGGACGCAAGAAGCCCATCTTGGTTGGATCCATCAAGACCAACATGGGTCACTCGGAAGCTGCAGCGGGTGAGACACTTGGTCTGCACGCGTGATTGTCAATTATGCCATGCACAGTAAGCAACTGTAGTGCTTCCAACAAAGCTAGCAGGCGCAACGTGGTCATACATTTCAACCAGGTCATGAGCAGATCTGATGTTTGCTTCTGTGGCTTCGCAGAACTACCCTCGCTTCCTTAGATCTCGGCTAATTAATGCGGTTCGATGCTACTTCAGTGTTCATTTTATTGCGATATCGTAAGAACCGTCATCGTAAAGAAAATGCATTGTCTGAAGCTGAATTCTCTCATTGGCTTGTGGCAAGCGACGTCCCCAGACCGGGCTATTACAGTTGACTAGATACAGACCGGGCTATTACAGTTGACTAGATAAAGGGACATCAACATCTCAGAACATGTACAGTCGGGGACAAAAGTCTCCGGACAACGTGTTCCTCAAACGAAGCTTATAACTCTACTATCAGACAGCGGCTGGAGACCGCACTTGTGGAGATGAAAGAACAAAAATTTAACTTTTACCACCACAAGTGTGGTCTCCAGCTTCCGAATAATAGCAGAGCTATCGGCTTCTTTAGAGGAACATGTGGTCCGGAGACTTGTCCCCGACTGTACATATCGCGTACACAGGGTAAAACGCTTGCCTAGAACACGTTCTTGGCGCGTTTCATGCTGAAGATGCGATATCTATCGATAACCTTTGGTGAAAAATTGTCTGTCTGTAAGCTTCTCCAGTTAAACTCATGGCATTTCTGCGTCATATTTTGCCTTCCTGGTCTCAGCAGCTTTAGAAGCTGCGGAACACACAGTTCGGTTGTTGTAGACGTGTGTTTTGCCCTCTGTACATATAAGCAATAGAAGGCATACATGTTCATTTAAACTTCCTGTTGGTCGAGATGGTAGTTCATCTTGAAGTAGAAATGTTATAGCGCAAGCCTAGACACGGACAAGAGAGACGAAACACACACACCAGCGCTAACTGTCAACTGGATTTATTCGTCGAAAGCCACACCTTTCATAGGCGGAAGGATCGTGGCAGAAAAGATGACAAAAAATAAAAACAAGGGTTGTGTCAGAGCCATCAAAAAAATGTTGTTACAATATCTGCATCTCAGAATACGACTTGTCTCCCCACGATTAAGACTTATTACTTTAATGATGACGCCGAAAAAATTATAGAGTATGTGAGCGCTGACTCGAAGTGGATGGCTGTGTGTTCTAGCCTTTAATATTTGAAATAAACAAAGTGCTTGAAGTCATCGCTGTTTTTCAAACCGGCAAGTGGAGGCTGTAGCCGAATTGTGTCTTGCATTTCCAGTGGAAAGAGCATGTTTGTCATTTAGACGCATCAACCAAATATTTCAGCCGAAGGTTTCTTTATCCTCAGGATGCGATTTAAAGGGATACTGAGGCGGTTTTCGAATCGGCTAGTTTTTTAGGGTTTTGAAGTACTATCATTGCTGATCACGTCTGTGAAATTATTTTTTCGATTTTGGCTAAAACAGTGGCGCAATCAGCAATTAAAAACGCGATGTTCAAATCTCCCGCGCCCCGCGCAAGCGTAGGAGAGGAGAACAGCGGAGAGGGAAACCTCGTCCATGTCGGCCAACGTGACGTCACGTTGAGGAGCCGGGGATACTGCGGCACACCCGCGCGAGCTTTCAGCGCGCGTTGTTTCTCGTGTTGCGTGCGTTGTGACGTACAAAGCGTGTCAGCCGACCTTGAGAATCAGATTCAACACGAGGTACTATGCGTTCGTGTCCATGAACAAATACGGCCGAGACTGTGTCGTCTTCCACTGTTTTTAGCAAGATCAAAAGCTCGCAGCGCAAGCGCTCGCTGCTGACGAAGAATTCAAGCTGACGAAAGCAAGCCTACTCTGCTCGAAGCACTTTCGTAAGAGCGGCTACATGCAGAGCTTGTCCCTAATGTGACCTCTGGAGATTTCTGTCGAAAAGGCGCGGCTGAACCATGACACAGTTCCTTCGATTTTCTTGCGCATGAGAGGCGTGTCACCATTCCGAAGAAGCGCCCCTTTTAAAAGTAGAAACATGCTCACTTAGCCCATGAAGAAACCTTATAGAGGCTCAAGCATGTGTCGCTATCCTCAGCTTAGGTGCGGCCAGACCACCTGAGACGTGCTCAGCAAGGCTCGGTTAGTGATTTTATACTTGGTTCGACGTGTCCACGCAAGCAAGCAAGCAGAGCAAAGCACAATAAAGCAAAGCAAGCAAGCATCGAAGCTCTTCATTTGCGGCATCTCGTTGAATCGTACCTCAGCAATTAAAATGAAAGCGTTCGACATTGATTTCGGATGCAAATTTATGAGAGAAATGAATGCCAACCGAGTTTTTGCAAGAAAACATCGCAACCTTACTCGGTTTCTTCATAAAGTTGTGGCAGCGGGCGAGTTGCAGCTAGCTTGGCTTTTAAACACATATATAGTTGGCAACTACTTCACTGAACCTAAACTGCAAATCTAGGAAGGGTGAACGTTTCCGAGGCAGCGATTAATATTTTCTGGCATCTGCTGAACGCGCCATGAGTGAAGCAGCAGCCTTGTCCGCGTATTTGGCTTGTTTTCCAGCGCACTATGATTGCGTCACTATCTTGTGGTCACATGCCTCGCAGTGCTTGGCCACTGCGCTTCGCTAATTTTGACACCAACTTTGTGCTCCTTCATCGTTTCCTTGAAATACTTTCTTGCCCCAACCTGCAACGCCGGGTACTGAGAACAGGATTTTTTGTACACAGTGCTTTGGGCCTTTTCTTTAGGATGACGCTCTTCCGGGCGAGCCAGGAGGCGTCCGGTGGTGGTAATTGACTTGAGTATTGTTCGCACCACTTCCTTTCCGAGAATACGAGCCGAGGTTGTGCTGGCACCTTTTACGCATGGTCTGCATCGCGTCTTTGACGCTGGCGTATGCTTGTGCTAGGCGTAGAATTTTTTGCTTGCGTCTTTTTTGGTTTCAGGCGATAGGTGGAATGAGCAAACTGTAGTATCCTTTTCTTCGGAGGTCAGTAAAAAAAATAGTCGCCGTATTCGTTTTTACAACGACGCGGAAAGCTGCGATCTGCACTCAACGCAGCGCCGGATCCGCATCGGCAGCTTCTCCAGTCCTCAAAGTGACGTCACGACCTCTCTTGACCAATCACGGGCGGCGGCGCGCCGCGCGGCGTGCCCCGCGACGCAGGCCGCATATTTCGGCTAAAAAAGGCAATTCGCGCTTGTTTTTGCCTTATTTGGATGGGATATTCCAGTATGCAGCATGAAAAACTATAGGATGCCGCTGCCAGCCCGATTTTCAAAAAAAGTGCTTCAGTCTCCCTTTAAGGATCAACATTTTCCTATGCAAACTTGCCTGCAGGAATCAGCGCCATGGCAAAAGCGGTCTTCGTCTTGGAGACCGGTAAAATACCCGGTAACCTGCACTTCAACGCGCCGAGCCCGAATATCAATGCGCTATTTGACGGCAGCGTCGAAGTCGTCAGCAAAGTGACACCCTTTCCTGGCGGTGTCATCGGCGTCCATGCGACCGGCAGGGGAGGAACCAACGTGCACGCCGTCCTTGCGGCCAATAGTGGCCCTCACGTGGACAATCTACCTCGCCAGAAACGAGAACTTCCTAGGCTTGTCCTGATGGCTGGAAGAAGCAAAAAAACATTGACGGTTTGTGCATTCTTTATACAGCACTTTTCTAAAAAAAATTCAGGGGACACTTTCGCTCTCTAAAGTGCTGCGAGGCGAAAGCCTTTCCTGGCGCACTGTTTGACATTGACGACAGTAACAGTAAGGCTGTTTGTGCTGTAATAGTGCTTTATTTGACTGCACGCTTTGACTACACGTTACAACTACACACTTTGATTCCCGACTTTGACTGCTCCTTTAGCACGACTCTGTGTCTGCTTCGATGAGTTCGGTTGTATGCATGGCTCAGTTCGCAGTAATGAGTATGTAATGTGATCACCCACGGACGCCTTGCGCCCCCTGTCGGAGCGGGCAACAACTATTTCATTAGTTGCCGTGGGCTCCAAAAGGGGGCGTCAGGCATCCGTGGGTGACGTCATTACTTCGAATCCGCGCACTCTGACGTCATAACCATTTCGATCAACCGAAAAGCATGACACCTCTTCTGAGAACCTTCTACTGACAACCTTCTGTCGGCAACGATGAGGCATTAAAGACTTTCGCCTTAAAAGGCTTTGCCATTTACGAGAACGCAAAGATGGAGGCTGGTAAAGACTCGGCATGTCCAAGCGTATGCTTGTGTGAAGAATTCTTGTTATTAGCCGCTTATGGAAAGCTTAGCCATTACTAGAAGCTTTATAGTTGCTATACAGCTCCTTCGGACCGCTGTTGCCTCGCAACATGCCAGATTTGAATTAAAACTTTGAATTAAAACTTTTAATTCAAGGCTTCCAAGCCTTGTGTTGAACGCTTGTGTTGAACAGCCTTGTGTTCAACAGAGAACGCTTCGTTACTGTGAACAGACTGACGTCCATGGGAACAAAGCGACTTTATTGAGCGACACGTTGGTATTCATCGACTGTACGCGATGGTGATGGGCCTTTTGGAGACGTTGGGTCGCTGCAGATCGCAGCGCCATTGCGGCGCTCATTACAGTTACTTTGTTGTTCTTTTCCAAATACGATGGACACTCTAGATCTCTCCTTATAAGAGCAAGTTAAACTGGAAGCGAGGAAAAAAAAGATGCGTTCAATGTGTTTATGAAAAACAGCGGATATTTGTGCCCAAAATTGTCCATCCACGTCAAATATTAAGCCAATGAATTCTATCGCCGCTGTTGCAGAGATCACTGGACCGTCTGGTATCCGACGGACCGTACCCCGACTCCGCCTACGCCCTCCTCAACAAAGTGGGGCAGGCCAGCTTGAAGCAGTTCCCGTACCGTGGCTACGCCGTGGTACCCGTGGACGGCTCCGACAGGGAGGTGGTTAAGGTGGTCGAGCAGTCACCTCCCGAGAAGCGGCCATTGTGGTTCGCCTTCACGGGCTTGGGGTGCCGGTGGAATGCCATGGCCCAGCAGATGATGCAGTTCGACTTGTGTGCCAGCTCCATCCAGAGAAGCCACGACGTGGTCCAGGAGTTCGGCATTGACCTGATCACCTTGATTACCAACCCGGAAGCCAGCAGTCCGACTATGGCATCTAATTTTGTATCCATCACGGCAATTCAGGTGTGCAATTACTGACATTGTTCTGCAAATTTTGCGTTCGGATTTAAACACCTTTTAAAGGCATACCTGCCGTTGATTTATTCACCCAGTATTGGGCTAAGGGGCCCGAACATCAGCAGTAATGAAAGAGCTGGATTGAAAGTGGGGGACGTCCAAAGCTATAACAGCAATGAGAAATGATATAAAAGAATTAAGCCTAGGTTAGCTCGCGTTGCAACTATTATTAGCGGAGACTGAGTAGAGACTGGTGAGAAAAGCCCTGTCAGGTGATAAGTTTGCGCTGCACTTATTGATGCTTCTTCGCCTATAGATGCTGCATATTCTTAAAGCGTGAGCTTTAAGGGGTGTTTGATCTGTTTCCAAACAGTTAGGCCCTCATTAGAGAGTAGAAATATATAGTAGCGCACGAACAATTATGTACTTTAACCGCAGCCACTTTTCACGGCTTCACGGTGTACATCACCACAGCATGTTTAGTTCAACCAAAGTTCAACGTACAGAAACTTGCGCAACGGTAACATCAGTCACGCTGGCGTCATGTTCTCTAAACGCCAGCGGTCGTTAAACGTTACATCATTGAACGAATGACACATTTGACCAAATCTGTTGCCCATCCATTTATAGCCCTATGCACCCGTCATAGCCATCGATCGTACTCATAAACCCGATGCACCATATATTTCATTTCATTTATTGAACCCTCAAGGCCAAAGACATTAAAGAGGGGAGTGGTTACAAAACAAGAAAATACATAAACAGATGCAATGCATGATACAAAACAAAGTGTTATCATATTCCTGTTGTACAATGTTAGCTAGTGCAGAACGAAAATGCTGGTTATCACTTATGTCGACGATATCTGCGGGAAGGCGGTTTCATTCGCGTGATGTACGAGGCAATAAAGACTGAAATGCGGTTACAGTGTTACACGTTTCAATGCCAACTTTGCGACGATGATCAATGCGGTTTGACACGTATCTGGGAGACGAAATGAGGGCATCATGTAGATGGGATGATGGTATAGTTTATGAAAGAGGCTCAAACAAATTGTCTGCCGGCTGGATGTTAAAAGAGGCAAAGAAAGATTAGCTTTCATGCTTGTTGCACTTGCGGTACGGTTAAAGTTGGACAGGATAAAATGGCCAGCGTTATTTTGAACTAGCTCAAGCAAATTTATCAATTTTTCATGATGGGGATCCCATATGGCGGCGGCGTATTCCAGATTAGGACATACTAGTGTTTTATAAATCAATAATTTCAAGGAAGACGGAGTTTTGGAGAAGTTACGGCGCACGTAGCCCAACAAGCGGTTAGCTTTGTTAGCAATGTCCAGCAATCGGATTGAAAATCCAGTGATCGGAATGAAAAACACCGTAACAATCATGACTTGACTCCGAAGAGAGGGATTCTTCTTCAGTGTGCGTCGCGGTGTCATCAACGCTACCTCCTTATCTCGCAAAAGCCGCTGCGTTCAGAAAGTATGCCAGTAGTCCTAAGAGCATGGGGCTTGACTTGTCCGTCTGAAGTTGCCGGGAACAGCGGCTTAATACAGACCGACTAGGCAGCATGGAAAGCGGGCGATTGTTGGCATTTAATAGCCCTAATCCCACAGCTATTTCGACGATGCTTCTCGTTCCCGTCGGAATGGCGTCGCATGAAAAAAATTGGCTGTGGTTTAGCTCTGGTTAAACCTGGAGTGACGCGAGAGCTCCGCCGAGCCGCCTACTTATGCAGATGCGACATCTCTCCCCTTCTCCACTGCCCCCCCCCCCCCCCGTCACTCGACACCGCGCATGCTCACAGCTGTTGCAGCTCGGTTTCGCCGGCAGCAGCAGCTCCTCCGCACCACGTGACCAACCGGCTCAAGGCACGGAGCTCAAGGGGTGCCACGCTAACGAAGAGCTGGGGTAGTGTAGCTCTCGCTACAAAAAATGAGCCAGTCCAAACCGCCGATGATTAGTTGAAGTGACCAGGTGCTGCCACCGCCATGCCTCACGGTCACTGTTCTCGAGTATTGTTCTCAATCCAGATGACATATTTGCTTATTCAGAGCTCTAATCTTTCGACTCTCTTCGTAGTGGAATTATCTTTTAATGTCATTTTCGGTTGAAAGGCAAAAAGCACAGATAAATATGCAGGACGTAAACAAAGCTGAAATTCAATGGCACCGTAGTGGAGGGCTCCGGAAATTTCGACCACCTGGGGAACGTTAAAGAACCCCAGGTGGTCGAAATTTCCGGAGCCCTCCACTAGGGCGTCTCTCATAGCACTACGGCGTCTCTCATAGTCGCTTTGGGACGTTAAACCCCATAAACCAAACCAAACCAAACCAAACCTAAACCAGCTTTCCTTTCTTCTCTCTGTAGGTGGCGCTCGTGGATATGCTTCATGCTATCGGTGTCCAGCCTGATGGCATCGTCGGTCACTCGTTCGGTGAGATTGCCGGCGCTTACGCTGATGGATGTCTCACCGCCGAGCAGGCTACCCTGTGCGCCTACTGGAGAGGTCGCTGCATTGAGTTGGCTAGCCTGTCCGAGGGAGCTATGGCTGCCGTTGGTAAGTGAAGAATCGGGTCCTCATGACGAAGCGTGTCGCGCTTTACAGAAGGAGAGAACGAAGGAGACAGAGCGTTCATACCCAAGAATTCTGGACAAAAGTATTTTTCAACGAGAAAGAGTTTATCAGCACAATGTTTTCATATATCGTAAATTTCACTCTAACAATCAATACAGCCGCAGATCTCCCGTCCGCAAGCTTGATTTTTTTTTTTTTGCTATTAACGTTCTTGCTATCGTCAGAAGCGTTCCCCATTGGTTTTGTATGCCTGTCTTAACAGCTCAATGCGAGGGATGGAAACACTATAAAAGAAAGATTCTGCTACATACCGGAAGAATGGAACATTACCTTCAATATTACTATACCAGTACCTTAGGTTTGGTTTGGTTTGGTTTGGTTTATGGGGTTTAACGTCCCAAAGCGACTAAGGCTATGAGAGGCGCCGTAGTGGAGGGCTCCGGAAATTTCGACCACCTGGGGTTCTTTAACGTGCACTGACATCGCACAGTACACGGGCCTCTAGAATTTCTCCTCCAAAGAAATTCGACCGCCGGGGCCGGGATCGAACCCGCGTCTTTCGGGTCCGCAGCCGAGCACCATAACCGCTGAGCCACCGCGGCGTGCTCCCATATTCGCCGGTGCGGTGGCTCAGTAATTATGGCGTTAGGCTGCTGAGACGGAAGACGCGGATGCGATCCCCGCCGCGGCGGCCGCATTTCGATGATGGAGAAATTCTAGAGGCCCGTGTGCTATGCGATGTCAGTGCACGTTAGAGAACCTCAGGTGGTCAAAATTTTCGGAGCCCTTCCCTATGACGTCCCTCATAGCCTGAGTCGCTTTGGGTCGTTAACCCCAGATCCATAAATCAAATCCCATAGACAGTCCACAGGCAATCTAAAGATTTATCGACATTCACTTTTAGTATACTTTCTCTATAAACAGTCTATAGACTATGAATAGGCAAAAGGAAATATCCATAGGAAGTCAATAGAATGGAGAGTTGAGCTAGTTGGTACATACTGCTGGCGAAAAAACAGCGCTGAGACGAGGGACAAAGAAAGAAGAAGACAACAGGACCGGCGCCAGTCCTGTTGTCTTCTTTCTATAGCGAACTAGAATACTATTCTAGTTCACTATACTTCTTTCTTTGTCCCTCGTCTCAGCGCTGTTTTTTTCGAAGGCAATAGAGTCTATAAGAAATCCATGCACAGTCAATAGACCATTTTTATAAGGGTGAGCCGTCCAGGAACCGGAACTGTTACAGAGGCTTTTCAGGGTTACGCGCCACACAACCTTTGCGCCACTAATATAAGGAAGTCTCAACCTAGAGTCGTCATTGCAGGGCTCACATGGGAAGAAGCCCAGAAACTCTGCACAGACGGCGTCGAAGCTGCGTGCCACAATGCGGTGGACTCGGTCACCGTGTCCGGACCAACCAAAGCCATTGCCAAGTTGGTCGAAGAGCTCACGGCTGAGAACATGTTCGCTCGGAGAGTCGACAGCATGAACGTGGCATTCCACAGTAGCCACATAAGCAGCGTTGGACCAGCACTAAGGGAGGCGTACAAAAAGGTGAAAAAATTTCGAGGACACTTTGGCAACTAAAGTGTTGAGAGGCGAAAGCCGAGGACACCATACTGTAACGACTTCCGGTGGATGTAACGTCTCACCGTACCCGTGGCTTTATCAATACCCAAATTATACATCTTTCGGGGATCTTAAGTGTTAATTACGCTTAATTACACAATTTTCCATCTAATTTGACACAAATCTTGCGTTTTTCCGACCATTCTGTGACGATTTTCACTAGGCTGTGACGTCTCCCGGTGGATGTGACGTCACATCGTTCCCGTGGCTATATCGACGTCTGCGTTATTTCGACGCAGATTTCACATTTTTGACTATAGTTAATTAATCTAGTCATCAACTTGGCTTCTAGGTTCATTTTTTCCTCCTCTATCTTAAGCAACCATTCGTTTTCTCTTATCTTTTTTTAGATCCCGAGTTAAAACGCTGCCATAGGTGTGACACCCTCCGCCAACGGAGGACAGTATGAGCCATTAAAGGCTTTCGCCTTAATACCGAAATTGTAAAGGCGGCGCGGTATCTCACTATATTACACAATGCCGTGCAAACGTATCTCTACGTACTTATCTGCTGCCTTACGTTTGTTCGCTAACAGAAATTCTAACACTCGGTTTTCGAAATCAGCTCAGGCTTCTATCAGTTCTGCAGCTGAGATTCAGCAAATTAAACTTCCGCTAGGGCTATTTGCGAATTCAACCTCACTAAACAACGATCGTTTCTTTTCATATTTTTTTTTACGCTCGGTGGCTGCTGGAATGTTCTCTTTCCGCTTTAAAATGTGAGGTCGAATCGTCTCATATTAAATGATCCTTTCACAGTCGTCGTTACTGTAGCGCATTTGTAGAGCACCCGCTTTGTTCGGAGGAGGTACTTTGTTCAACTGTCGGCTCCACTTTAAAAACCAGTGGTTTAAAACATCCACAGGTGTATGGCGTGCAACGAGGCCTTGAATGTTTTTTGTTGCCAGCAAGTAATTGTCATTACTAGTCAGGCCGTACTCATCATCATCATCAGCTTGACTACGCTCACTGCACGGAAAAGGCCTCTCCCATGTCTCTCCTATTAACCCTGTCCTTCGCCAGTTGCGGCCACCGTATCCCCCCGCCCCGCCGTGGTGGCTCAGTGGTTACGGCACTCGGCTGCTGACCCGTAAGACGCGGGTTCGATCCCGACCGCGGCGGCTGACTTTCGATGCAGGCGAAATTCTAGAGGCCCGTGTACTGTGCGATGTCAGTGCACGTTGAAGAACCCCAGGTGGTCGAAATTTCCGGAGACCTTCGCTACGGCGTCCCTCATAGCCTAAGTTGCTTTGGGACGTTAAACCCAATAAGCCAAACCAACCGTATCCCCGCAAACTTCTTAATCTCATCCGCCCGCCTAACTTTTTGCCGCCGCCTGCTACGCTTGCTTTTTCTTGGAATCCACTCCGTTACCCTTACGGACCAACGGTTATCTTGCCTTCGCATTACATGCCCTGCCCAAGCCCATTTCTTCCTCTCGATTTCGACTAGGATGTCATTAGGATGTCATTAGGCCGTACTAACAGCTTAAAGGATTAGTGACTCACGGCACAGACGCCTCTTAGTTAGTGTGGCACTTAACAAGCACCTTCTACAAACGCCTCCTAGTATCAAGAAGGCACCCTTTCTGGGTGAAACCTTTAGACATAGAGAAAACCTCTCCATTTACAGAAGCTGCGCTGTGGCTGAGAGCTGCGTAAAATTAAATTAATCGCTTGAGGTGCATAACAGGAGGTCATGCCCAATGAGATTCAAGAAACGTTGATAAACCTCTTTGCAAGCACAGTGACATGCCACAAAGCACTTCTGATCGATTGAAACTTTGGGCGCATATCCTGCTTGAGTGTCCTGCGTATGCTGACTGTGATATATTGCATGAAGAAGCTCTCCCCAATGCTTCTAACGATGAACAGTGTTTTAGGTCCCTTAGCCTTCCCTAGGCAACAGAGAAATGCAATGAACTTGTTGTTTGCATATCTAAATTACTTTGGGCATCTCTAAAACCTCTAATTTCACCTTGCATGTTGCCCTCATTCATTCCATTTTTCGTACTATGCACTTCATCATTTCATGCGTTACATCATTACTCGTCGATGTACCATAATACGCGTTTAATGGCCGAATTTCGTTGTTTTCCCTTCTTAGTTATTTTATTTTGGCTTTTCCGCACCACTCTCCTTTCGTCTATGTCTCCCAGATTCTCTTCGCCATTTATTTATTTATTTATTTATTTATTTATTTATTTATTTATTTATTTATTTATTTATTTATTTATTTATAGATACTGCGATCTCGTACAGATCATAGCAGGATGGGACAAAACAAAATACAAGCATATAAACGCACTCAAATTCATAACATTTACAGGCACTTTCCAAACAGCAGTAAAGAATTATGATTAACAGCCTAGCTATTAAGCTTGTTCCAATCAGTAATTGTCCTCGAAAAAAAAAAGAATATTTAAAGCAGTTATTTCGCGCGTTCAAATGGGTTATTGTTAGAGCATGCCTTTGTCTCGTGTTATAACCTGAGGAATAAGAAAAATAATTAGAAGTACCAACTATGTAATGTCCTTTTATAAGCTGGAAGAAAAACTTTAATCGACAAACACGATTGCGCTCAACGACAAGGGGTAACCCACTTCGCCTCACGAGCTCACTTACAGATGCACGGCAATATGAGTTAAAAACAGATCTAGCTACTTTATGGTGTATTCACTCTAATTTCTGAATGTTTGTTAGCGTGAACGGGTCCCAAATGATTATTGTATATTCTAGTAACGGACGGATAAGGGAATTGTACGCCAATAGACGAACACTAGGTAAGGATTACTTTAGTGAGTGCCTCAAGAAAAAGAGTTTCCGCATTGAATTTGCTACTACAGCGTCTATGTGCTTCGACCACGAAAGGTTGTTAGTAATCCATAGGCCCAACTATTTATACTCTGTCACCTCTAATTATGATATGCTGTTAGTACCGTACACAAAATGAAGAGGCATTTTCTTGTGTGTAATTTTCATGAAGGCGGCTTTTTCAAAATTAATACACATCTACCATTTGTTGCACCACGCAACCACCTTCGCTAGGTCATTATTTACACGCACCTGGTCGTCAACTGAAGACACCACTTGATACAGAATACAGTCATCGTAGCATGCCAGTGATTTTTAAACGCCGGCTAAATTCTGTTTTTCATTAAAGGGTCTCTCTCTCTCAGCACGCATAATAAGATTCGCCACCGTGGACATGCATTGTACGGGCAGAATAATAGGACTGCCGGTCATTCAGCTTAGTGAAAATCTCTTGCGTGATCGTGGCACAGGTGCTTCCGGAGTCCAAGACCCGCAGCAAGCGATGGATCAGCTCCTCGGTGCCGGAGAGTCGCTGGAACGAGCCCGCTGCTCAGGAGTGCTCAAGCGACTACTTCGTCAACAACTTTCTCAATCCAGTTCTGTTCCGTGAGGCCCTGCAGCATGTGCCACCGGACGCCATCGTTGTTGAAATTGCGCCCCACTGTCTACTGCAGGTAAGCAAAAATCGCTAGCAGAATAGCTTCTCTGTCATTGATAAGTGGTGGAACGGGACTTGTGTTTTCTAAATCTAGTGGTTGTACATTTCTGTTGCCTTGAAGTTGTTAACCCTGTACGGAATACATCGATAGTAATGTGAAAATCAACGTTACTAGATTACTTCTTCAGTTTGCAAACTCCGACGTCCCGGATGTCACCCTTGCCTGTACCGCCGAGCGGGGGCGCTCTCGTCGCTGTTTGACCGGCTTCTCGGCAGAGTAGCCTTGCTGACCACGTCAGCGAAGACTGCAGCGAAGCGTTTTTGTGCCAGGCGTTCCTTTGTTGGGTTAAACTGCGCTGCAAGTTGATCGCTGCTCCTCTGTGTCCTTGCCAGATTTATATAAGTGCGTTTCGAGCGACGCAGCTCGTGTGGCGTTGGCTCCGGCTGCAACTCAACACAGAAGCACAACAGCGTCGGTGCACCCGAGCTATGCGTCCGTGAGTCGGTGCGGCCGAGCTGTCGACCTGTCTGCCCCCAAACCAAGGCAAGATAAGCATTCTACGTAATGTGCGACCGCAATTCACACCGACCATCGCCAAGGCTGCAAACATTTTCTGGAAAGTGCTGGAAGAGCTAGAGAAGTGCAGCCTTGCTCGTTTGGGTTGTGTTGAGCACGTGTCCGCATTCACTTGTCAGATACTGAACTTTGTTATTGCTACAAGAATGCACTTTTTTTCTAGCACGTCTCTTGTCTCTTGTAAAAGCACGTCTCTTGTAACTGTGTGGCCCATTAAAATTGGCTCGCGTTAAGATGTACAGGTCTTTTTCCAGTATGAATTGAATAAACTGCTTTCAATCTGACCTGTGCTATTACCGTCATTTTTCGCGTTTTATGATCTTAATAACGTCGAAGTTTCACGGTGGTAGTCCTGCATCTCCCTTTTAAAAAGCCTGTATGCATCATTGACTGTCTTGATTCAAACCGATGGTACTTTGCCTTAGGTTTCGATATTTTCGGCAACATGCGACTCATTTACCGTGTCGTGGCTCGCCGTAAGCAGAGTCATTTAGTTTGTAGGGAAGTAAATGGAACAAAAAACTATACCCGACCAAGAACCAGATGTCTCATCGAAATAGCTAATGATTCAGACATCCCGATTGTACCTCTGCCGCCCAGGACCGTTCGCGCAGCCACTGTATTTGCACATTCAGAATAATATTTGTGCACTATCTTGGAAATACCTTCGTTACACAGGAATTACCGGCGTAAAGTGACGTGAAACACGGCGCGCGCTCGTCTCATAGCAATAGTTCGTGTGACGAGAGACCGGCCGGAACGGGCCAACAGCCTCGAAAGCGCCACCTCACAAGAGGGAGCCGATTGGGGCCACGTTTGGCCGCCGAACTGCAGCGCAGTTTGCAAACTGACCAGGTAATCTAGTAACGTTGTGTGAAAATGGCACTGGTTGGAATGATCCAGTGATTTCTGGGGTTCACATTGAAAGATAAATATGTGCTGATTCAGGGGATAATTTACTATTTAAAAATTTATGGTTCCAATTCATTTATATCTCAGCGCATGAAAGCATTTTCCAGGCGGAAAATTCACTATGCGATAGGAGTACGTGATATCAAATAGCGGTCAAAGGTGTAAAATGATTTTTGGGTCCTGTTTGAATGAAATATAAGTTGAGCGGTGTAATTTGTAAGTTAATTGCTGTCCACTGTTTGCGTATTTAGACATTGGAAGGACATTTTTTACATCTGATACTTGAACAGAGATACGCAATATTCAAATGTGTTCTTATCTTGATATTTTTGAGCAATTTTTGATCGCGTCACTGTCTTGAATGTCAGAGATAAGATATCCCTGGTAGCTACGAGCCTGACCTGAGATACACCAGCACACAACGCCACTAGGTTAAAAGCAGAAGTCGACCTTCCCAAAATACCCCAAGAACGCAATGTCTCTTTCCAAATCGTTTTGTAGCGATAGCTACACTACGCCAGCCGCTTCGCGAGGTCAGCGTGGCTGCGTGCTGAGACGTGGCACCAGCGCTCCGCCAGCTGTGCGCATGCGCCGAGTGGCGTCAGAGCACGCAGCTGGTGTGCGCGCCGCGAGAGTATAGTGCCTAGAATACACCGCGAGCCTTCAGCGTGGCGGCACCGTGGCTGGTCACGTGGTTGGTCACGTGGTGCGGACCAGATGCCTGCTGCGCGGCGCGCCAGCGAAAACGAGTGGGGGAGGAGTCGAGGAGGGGGGGGATGGAGAGAGTGAATCTACGTCCAGGGACAAATATGAAGGAGGAACCCCAGCGAAACGGAGCGGCGAATGACTGACATTGCAATTCGACTGAGCTAGTTCCACTCGGCAAGCTATAGCTATAGCGTCACTCTAGGTTTAACCAGGGCTAAACCACAGCCAATTTTTTTTCTTTGTATCGTTGTGCGCTTCACTAACCACTACGGAACCAACGAAACGTCTTCGCTGCTAGCTATCTTTCCAGTCGTCACGGCTGGGAGATGCTAGTCGTAAAGGTGCAAACGAATACAACCTGTCATAAAACAACCGTGGCAAATTACGTGGCCACAACTTATCGAAGTTACTTTACGGATTAATTCTTTAGCATTTTTTAGGGTGATACCGGAACTGGCAATGTTATGTGGGAAGAAAAATAATGAACATGCGTTGTAAAACGTAACATTAACATTCTGCCACCGGTGTTTTATTTCCTTTCTTCTACTACCTATTTGCAGTCTATCCTCCGGCGTGGTGTAGGTGCCCGGGCCAGTTTCGTCGGTCTTATGAAGAAGGGTGCGGACAACCACGCATTCTTCCTAAGCTCTCTGGGCAACCTACACACGCTGGGCGTCCAAATGGACTTGTCCCCGCTCTACCCGCCAGTCACGTGGCCTGTACCTCGAGGCACGCCGAGCATTGGCCACCTGGTCGCCTGGGAGCATTCTCAGCGCTGGAGCGTCGTCGGATGGAAGGACTGCATTACATTGCCGGAGGGCCACGACCTCTTTGTGGGTATTACCAATTGCTTAGTAGGGCTTCGCCGGGTAAAATAGAGAGATTCATTTTAAGGCGAAAGCCTTAATGGCTCATACTGTCGTCCGTTAACAAAGCGTGTCACATGCGTTTAACTCGGGAACTAAAAAAGAAGGAAACCAATGGTTGCTTCAGATAGAGGAGGAAAAAAATGAACCTAGAAGCCAAGTTTGGCGACTGTAGATTAATTAGTTGATTAATTATAGCCAGAAATGTCGAAATTGTGTCGAAATAGCGCGGACGTCGATGTAGCCACGGAAACGGTGTGACGTCACATCCACCGGAAATCGTCACGGCATAGTCAAATTGTGACTTAATGGTCGGGAAAACGTCAGATTTGTGTAAAATGAGTTGGAGAAGTGTGTAATTAAACATAATTAACACTTAAGATCTCCGAAAGATGTATAATTTGGTTATCGATATGGCCACGGCAACGGTGTGACGTCACATCCACCGGAAGTCGTCATGGCATAGTGGCCTCGGCTTTCGCCTCTGAACACTTTAGTTGCCGAAGTGTCCACGTAATTTTATCTGTCGCGCTGATTTCAAAAGGTTGCGGCTATAATTGACACGTGGCAAATTTGAAATAAACATAAAGGGGCAAAATATTGTTGCCTGGGACCGTATACTATATAGGTTTCGACCAGATTTGAAAGTTTGTTTTTGAAAGTTAGCCAGTTTTCTTCGACAGACCTATTAGATGCAGACTGCTTGAAATTAAGAAAAAAGGTATAAGCTGTCCAATATTCGTTGCCCATTTTGCGTCTAGTCGGTCCTGTGTCATAGGTCACTCAGATATAACCGCGGCTTTCAAGCTTCTGTGGAAAGCTACGCGGCCATTGGGTAATTGGCGACCGGACCTGACCATTGGCTGAAATTGGATGCAGTATGCTGCCAGTGTAGAGGTCTGGTTGCCAACCTCAACACCATCACCAGACCTCAAAATCATCATCATGATGATGGTGGTGTTGAGGTCTGGTTGCCAACCAACCAATGGCCCAGTCGCTTGCAACAGACCCTTGAAATTAGTGGGTATATCTGAGTGACCACGGAGAGAGGACCGAATAGACGCAAAATGGACAGCTTATAGAATACGATCCCTATAAACGGGGTGGCGGAAGAGCCGGTCACCATTTTTGTGTAACCGGTCAGACTGGTATTCCAACTGGTAATTGTAGTCTTGCCGGCGTGGCGCACAAGGACCTAGCTGGCCCGCACTGGCTTTGGAGAAGAGGCCGAAGGGAGTGCATTTTGATAAGAGACAAGCGAAAAAGCTAGGCTACAAAGAGGGAATATACATTCATTATAATACCTATTATCTTGGCTTTGCTAAACTTTACATACAATTGTGAGGTGTATTCAATTTATTTTAGTTTGTGTATAATTACCAACTTTCCAACGATTCATGTCTGCATGGGATTCTCTGCTAAGCCCTTTTGGATGTGGTCACATCGCTATCCCCAAGTTTTAAACCTACAGCTTGCCTTTTGAGCAAAAAATTGAAGACCGAGTACACCACTCTGCTTGCACTCTGACGACCCTAATGCGAGGAAGGCTTCTCAATGTTTTCCTGGCGTCGTTATAAACTACCTATTTCGCCTTTTAAAGAAACAAGTGTATAAAATGTCCAATGAAGGAAGAAAAAGGAAACGGCATTAAAAAAACTTCGGAAGAAAGTTCTTGACAAGTAGAAAGGATATGTATCTTTCTCTAAAGTAATCTGAACTCAAGATTTTACATTTCCCCGTCCCGTAATGATTCATTCTGTTCTGCACACAAAAATAAAACATCCTAAGAAGAAGCGAATGGTAGCTTGTACTTTCCAGTTAATCATTCTGCTTCTTTTCAGAGCCAACCTACCGTCTCTACGCCGTCTGAAGAGGCTCACGAGGACTCCACGACGGAAAAAACTCCAGGGGAGAAGATCGTCGAGACCGTGGCTCGCATTCTTGGTAAGTACCTTTTCCCTTCGATACTTCTGGGGCTTGCGTATTCGCTAAAACAAAAAATTGGCTGTGGCTTAGCTAAGGTTAAGTCTGGATATCTCGAAGCGAGAGAGAGAGAGAGAGAGAGAGAGAAAACTTTATTGTCGGAAAAGAAAAGTTCCTGGGCGCTCAGCAGAAGGGCCAGGTGGCCGTTAGCTGATAGCTGGCGGCGACCTCTTCGGCGCGCTCGATGGCTCCTGCCTGGACGGCGGGGTCCGAGCAGCGCAGCACTTCTTCCCAGGCGTCTGGTGAGGGAGCTTCTATAAGAGCTTCCGGAGGAGGATCCTCCGGGCAGTCCCATTGCATATGATCGAGGGTGGCAGTGCTACCGCAGTGTTGGCAGGTGGGGTCTATGAGATCGGGGTAGATGTGGGCGTAAATGTACGGGTTCGGGTAAGAATGGGTTTGAAGTCTTCTCCAAGCCACCTCTTGGTGTTTGGAGAGTGACTTGTGCGGGGGAGGATAGATTCTTCGAGAGAGTTTATAGAATTGGGTAATTTCGTGGTACGAAATCACTGCCTCCATCTTGGATCCCCCTGGACGAGAGCCCACCGCTCGGCCGACAAAACCTCGAGCGTGTTGGTGGGCTGCTTCGTTCCCTGAGTTCCCTCGAAGCGAAAAGCTGCGGCAAGGCGGAGGAGGAGCCGCGCGTGTAGTGAATACGGTTAGAAGGTTGCTTTAGAGACATGTACTGTGGCGTGCATTCCTCTCGGGTGTACACCAAGATATGAGAGACAGGCATTTGCTTTCCTTAAAAGCAATTTTCATTTCGTTTTCCTTAAGGCCCTTACGACGCGGTTCGGGCGTCCACCGAGATATAAGAGAGGCAGGAGTCATTTCCTTTCCTTAAATCCAATTCTCTTTTCATTTTCCTCTCCTTACGGCGCGGTTCGGGTGTCCACCGAGATATGAGGGGTTCCTCACGCACTGCTTGTCTTTTCTTTATTTTTTTATTTGTGGAGCATGTGACGTCACTCCTTTCGGGTGTGCATCAAGATATGAGAGACAGGCATTTCCTGTCCTTAAAACCAGTTTTCATTTCATTTCGTTTTCCTTAACGCCCTTACGCCGCGGTTCAAGTTTTTCTTAAGGCCCTTACGCTGCGGTTCAAGGTACCCATTTATATATGAGAGAGACAGGCGTCGTTTCCTTCCCTTAAAATCAATTTTCATTTTCCTTCCCTTACGGCGTGGTTGGGGTGTCCACCGTGACGTCACGCAGTTCGCGCATGCGCACCTGTGCCTTTTTCTGACGACGGAGCCCACTCTAGCCTCGGTGTTGACTAGCCTAGCGAAGCTTTTCGCTTCAAAACTAAATTTACAACGAATCTTATCACTGTTGTTCTCGGCACGGTTTTAAAAATAACCTGATGGCGAATAAAACAGCGCTGAACTCCACTGCATTTAAATTCGTGCCGTAACACAGACCTTTGCTTGCCAAAGAAGAACAGAAAAAAGATATAAAATTAGTCTATAAGCTGGCTGCGAAGCTCTGGAGCACACCAAATCGAGCGCTGCTTAGGTAGTTTAGGAACGTCCTCAAGCCCTGTGTTTAGCTTTGTAGTTTATCCTACAGAAGAAGTCAACTGGGAGGTATTTCATTCTTTCTTTCTTTATTTCATTTTCTCACAACAGTCAAAAATTGAGCAGGAGCTAAGGGCTCATAGCCTGACAGAGGCTCCTGCCCCAGTTAGCACAATTTGGCATTTTAGAGCATACTTATTAAAAAAGCAAAGATAAACAGGGAACATCTATCAATGACATAAACAAATTTGAACATATAAATATAAATATTTGAACATAAAAAAGGGAAAATATAAATATGAAATTAGACTACACTTAGTAGTATATTAAGGGGAAAAGAAATCCTAAATGCGCATCTCGGCACTCTACAAAACTGCCAATTCTAAATGCAGGGCCAAGGCTTCGTTCAAACCTGCTGCGATGCCATCTTTGCCGGTTATTTCCCTCCATTGTTATACTGATGTTCTCTTGTTCATGCTTTCTCTAATAAATTAGAAAAAAGGGAATAAAAACTACACTCACTATGTTAATGAGTTCATGATAAACTTCTAAGTGGCTCGCTTTTAAAAATTTCGAATATTTTTTGGTCAAGAAGAAAAAAAATTACCTCAAGAAATGACGATTGCTCATGGGTTGCTAAAAATCGTTTTCATAAAGCAGGGTCCAGTTTACTTTACTTGGTGCATTTCGTTGTATTTCCATGAAACGTGCCAGTTTCGAGCCTTTAATAAAATAACGTTTTCTTGCTATGAATCTCAGGCTACGAGGACCCGTCAAGGATAAACCCAACCACCAACCTCGTCGAGCTGGGCATGGACTCCGGGATGGGTGTCGAAGTTTTGCACGCGATCGAACGAATCTGCGGTGTCGTACTGTGCATAAAAGAAGTTCGGCGTTGCACAATCCGAGCGTTGGAAGAGATCGCTCGCCAGAATGGTGTGATGCAAGCTACCTGAAAACGATTGAACAGTGTTCAACTGGAAAAAACATTTCTACGTAAGCTGCCCGTGTTGCATGAATATGCGATGTCAGTGCACGTTAAGGAACCCCAGGTGGTCGAAATTTCCGGAGCCCTTCACTACGGCGTCCCTCATAGCCTAAGTTGCTTTGGGACGTTAAACCCCAATAAATCAAACCAAACCAAACCGAATATGCGTATTCTCTACTGATGCTGGCAGATGTAGCCATACTGACGTGATCCTAGAAGCAGTATTTCTTGCTGCTTTTTTTTCTGAAGCCAATGTGAATTTGTGTTCATGGTGCCATGGATACATCTCCCACTGAATAAAACATTAGGTTTAGAAAAGAGTGCTCAACACACGTTATCTCTGACATTTACAACAGCAACTAAATAACGGAAAATTTTCCGTGGGTTGTGTCTACGGTAAAGAGCGGTAAGTCTCAACCGTGCTTTTTTTTTAAGGAAAAGAGGTCTTCATGTCATAATTAGCCCGAAAACTTTAAGAAGCGGGCATGCACCGATTGCGGTAGTTAGTAACGTACATTTCGGAGCTAACTGGTACATTATTCATACTAAACTGCAGCAGAGTACAAAAAACGACAAAAACAACTACTCTTTTCACCCCGTCTCTCCTATGTTTTAAACCTAAGAACAGAACCGAGGGGTTAGCAGGAGGTCGAGTTACATATGGTAAGCGTAAAAAGTTTCTGAACAGTTTGTTTTGCAAACGCCTGCGGGCAGGCGCCATACTGCACACTGCCAATATGGGCGAGCTATCGTTGGTATGACGGCCAGAGCCATTCCATGTGTTATGATTACCGCTGTCGTGGCCCGTAGATGAAGGTAGATGACACTGTTCAAGACCATTTCTCAGCTTAACTTGCCCGTATAGGCCACCATTTGAGTCGGAGAGTGGTTTAGTTTTATTTCAGTGTTAGTGATGTCCTTCTCGTCACTCGCGTCGCCAACGCCTCTAATAATGGCCCACCCCTCGTCCGCTGTAAAGAGAGCGAGGATCGTCCTTCGTGTAGTCGAATATTTACACCAGCCCAATCTTTTTATTTTCTAGTTTACATTTCCAATCGTACTTGGTCGCCACTGAATTATAACAAGAACCAAATGGCGGGCGATCATACGAGGTGATTGGAGCACTTTTCATTATCAGTACTATTGTACAATCGCTTTTAGATTTGTCACTGTCCAACTGCGTCTTTCTATCTGATGCCGCCGTAGCTGTTTCGCTCGCCTGCTTCCCCTACTGAAGCGTTCCATCTGAGTCGATGGTATGGAATTATGGGAATATAGAGTCTATATGGTGGGGGAAAAATTACCGAAAACACTTTGGAAATTCAAAAGTCTGCCTAGCGAAAGACTTGTCGTCAACCCACTGCCGCTTCCCCGAACCGCTTGGCGCGGGATCACTGACTCACTCGACTGCAACGAGACGTCTGGCGAAGGAGCGGCAGTGCAGCTGCCCCTGCCGCCGACACGCGCGCGCTCGTTATACCCAGAGCCGTATATTCTAGCTATACCGCTACTTTGTGACGTCACGGTTGCTATGCACAGCTGCGCCCCCCACCGGCGCGCTGGTTGCTAAGGTGGGGAGGAGGTTGCGCCGTTGCGCGGAGGAGAGGCCACAGTTGGCACGATTCCAGCGCACGGACGGACACCGCGAGTATGAGCCATAAAAGGCTTTCGCCTTAATATATGGACACTGTGAAAGCACGACGCTGTATTGTGACGTCACTGCGGTCTTGCGAACCATGATTCCGTGCTGCGTTACCACGACGCTCGGGCCTCTATATCGCTGCACCCTTCTCAATAAACGTTCTTCGTTCACGCCTGACGTCAGTCATATCATCTGGCGACGAGGCACTTCGTCCAGACGTGTGGCCGCCTCGTCACCGCGGAAGCAACGTTATCCGCTACGGAGAGCAGCCAGCGCAACGGCACGTTCGTCGAGCGCTTGACCGTCGACTGAGCTGTACCTGTTCAAGGAGCTAACGGAAGCGCCGACTGAAGTCCGACGGGAGTGCTGACAGAGGAAGCGAGACGCAGCGTGTGATGAGTACTGCCAAAACGCCTTCTTACGGAAAGATAGCAAAGTTTGATGCTGAAACACAGAACTTTGAATCATACGTGGAACGTTTCGAACTTTTAGAGCGCAGCTCTTTGGCGTCCGTTCCTGGGTTTCGCGTCGTCGTCGTCGTCGGCGTCGGCGTCGGCGTCGGCCTCGTAACCAGCTCCGCCCCCAATGTCATGCTTTTCAATTGGTCGAAATGCTCGTGACGTCACAGTGCGCGAATTTCAAATGGGGCCAATTGTACTTTGGCTAGTAACCATGCAACCAATCAAAGGGATCGTATAGTGATGCTGCAACTAAGTTGGACTGAGTTTAGTTAATTGCTTAATTAATCAATTAGCCTAATTAATATAGAGGAGAATGAAGAGGTCAGAAGAAAAGAAAACAAAGACGCGCGCCGCAGCGACAACAGCGTCCGCGGAAGGAGACGCTGCTGAAAAAAAAACAGATAAGTACGAAGCCGCGTTCCCACCACCACCACGCACTTCCCCACTCAGTAAGACGTTGCTCGTTTCATATACGTTGTGTCGAACATCCTAGACAGTTCCAACAATTGACAGGTTAATGACAGAACACGATGGATAGAAATGCAATAATGTAAATATGAAATAGCCTAATTAACCTTTCTAGTTAGACCGCATAAATCTATAAAACCGAGAACGAAATTGGTCGAGTTGGGGAATCGAACCAGGGTCTCCGGAGTGCGATACGAGCACGCTAGCCACTCCGTAATGCCAGCTGAATGGTTTGGAATGAACAAAGGCGCGTCTAGCTAATACGGCGTCTTCGTTCACTCCCATCTTCCCCCTTCCCCTTACGGCGAGGTGCAGGTGTCCACCCAGATATGCGAGAGAGATACATTTCCTTTCCTCAAAAAATAAATTTACCGTCCAGCAAGGCGTACAGCCGAATTGGCGATGGCGTTCTGTGGACTCCCTGGCAGCGTTGCAAGACGCTGTCGCGTTCCACTCTTACAGGCGAAGCTTAACATGTTAACCACACATCAGTAACACACGCAGACAGCCAATGGACGCGTCATTCGCTGGCAGCACTTGATTCATCATTCACAACCACATTCTTAACGTACGCTCCCTTGCCGCACATGCCAAGGACGTACACCACGATCACATTCTGCGCCATTCCTCTGCACTTTGCTTTGCTGAAACCTGGATGGATCCCGAAGAGCCTCTCGAAATCATAGATTTCCTATACTGCTGTGGTGCTCGCAGAGACCACAACAGAGCGGCGGGAGTCGCTATCTACTTGCGCACAGGTCTCTCTGCAATACCAGTCGAAATGTTTGGCACGTCACATGAACTTGGCGAACTGTGCGCCGCAAAGTTGCCCAACGGCTTGCTGGTAGTAGCTGCCTACTTCGCCCCTACCGCACTCACGAGAGACGTCGTGCACTTCCTGCAACTCGCATTAACCGTCCATCGATCCACACCGATGTTAGTAGTGGGGGACTTTAATGTTGACATAAAGACAAACAGCAATTTCCTAACACTTATGCGGGAGAACATCCCGTTCCTCTCGCTCGTAACGCGTCCCACGGCTGTGACAACCTCGCGAGGCACTTGTATAGATCTCGTCTTTGAGAATCAAGCATTGGTGTACCAAGTCGAACATATATCAGTCTATTTCTCCGACCACAAAGCTTCATTCCTGACTGTCAAGAACTGTTAGTGGAATCTTTGTTAAAGGAATACGTGTGAAAAATAAAAAAAAACTCTGTGATAGCGCATACATGTGTTGCTCGATTTCTTTGCCTCAATCTATCGAAAAGGTGAAACACCTTTTTGCTGCGCTCAAATTTCGCATTAGGAAGTAACGTAATCGTCGGTAATTTTTTATTGGCGCGAACGAAAACGTTGAAGGGAAAAAACTGTCTGTACTTTTGGTTGTTATTGGCGCGGGAGCATATGAGATGTTTAAAAGTCTTTGTGTGCCGAAAACACCCGCTGAGCAAACGTATGCTGAGGTAAACGTCGCCCATATGCTAACGCAGTAAAGTTATGAGGACGCAGGTATATAACCAAATGAACGTTCGTTAGCCTTTAACAACTGTTTGCTTAGGCTGCCAGATGTTGAGAGCATTTTGGCGAAAGCGCTAAGCAGTTTTCTCCAAAATGGCGC
Source organism: Amblyomma mixtum (assembly GCF_055824585.1). Taxonomy (NCBI): domain Eukaryota; kingdom Metazoa; phylum Arthropoda; class Arachnida; order Ixodida; family Ixodidae; genus Amblyomma; species Amblyomma mixtum. Next base: position 116,072,461 of record NC_143015.1, on the reverse strand, counting down.
TTTTTAATACAACAATGTGTTCGTCATAACGACAAATAGTGACAAAACTACGGAAAGCCCGTCATAACCAGCAGTGCAGGTTTCATGAAATGAAGGTATCTAAATTATTCACCGCAGCCACGCTGTTAGTTACCGTTTTCTGCAATCCAAAACGAATGTGTCAATGTGTCCTGCGAGAATCATTATAAGCGGGGCCACAGTCATCGCCACTTCGCTGCATGCCACCCCCGGAAAAGACAGAACGTTTCCACGCCTAATACAGGGGAAGGAGAGTACTGTTTCACGTAGGCCTTAAGACAAGCGCATTCGAATGGTGGTCAATAAGCTTATCACCCTACTAGAACACTAGATAAGCTCACTTAAAAAAAAAATCTCTGCCTCTCCCGTAACCGAGAGTAGAGTAAGCATGAAATGTTTACGGGCATAACACATTGGTTGTAGATGGTGCTAGTGAAAATCTAGTGTTCAACACACCACACCACACCAAACATACTGTGCACTGGTCCATGTGGACGCGATCGTTTCCTGTGAGTGTCTGGGGAATCTCTTCCGCTCTGCCTCGTCAGCTGTATCCGGTTTCTGTTTGCCTTTCATCTTTGTAATCGTTATTTTCATTCCTCGGTTATTTGTACCACTTTGCCTGCGTGACACCAGTGACGTCACCACTGGATTACGTCACACGTAAGTGATGACGAAGTAATGACTACTAATTAGTGACTAGTTATGATTAATGACTAAACACTAATTATCTCCTAATTAATGACGCTTAAGCTTCGCCTTTAGGAGTGGAACGCGACAGCGTGTGTAGCGCTGCCAGGCAGTCCACGGAACGCCACCACCCGTTCGGCGCGATGCCTGCTCTTTGAACGCGACGCTCTTTGAGGAAAGGGAATGGCGCAGTAATTCTCTGTCATCTCGGTGGACACCCGAACCGCACCGTACAGGAAGGGAGGAACGCCACCCCCCGTTCGGCGCGATGCCTTGCCCACGGCCGCTAGATGCAAAGCGCAAAGCGCTTTGCGCTTTGCGTCGAGCGGCCGTGCCTTGCCCTTTGAACGCGACGCTTTTTTGAGGAAAGGAAATGGCGCAGTAATTCTCTCTCATCTCGATGGACACCCGAACCGCACCGTACAGGAAGGGAGGAACCGCACCCCCCCGTTCGGCGCGATGCCTTGCCCTTTGAACGCGACGCTTTTTGAGGAAAGGAAATGGCGCAGTAATTCTCTGTCATCTCGGTGGACACCCGAACGAACCGCACCGTACAGGAAGGGAGGAACGCTCTCCCCCCCCCCCCCCCCCCCCCCCCATTCGGCGCGATGCCTTGCCCTTTGAACGCGACGCTTTTTTGAGGAAACGAAATGGCGCAGTAATTCTCTGTCATCTCGGTGGACACGGACACCCGAACCGCACCGTACAGGAAGGGAGGAACGCCACCACCAGTTAGGGCGCGAAGCTACCGGCGCTTGTATGCCGGTCCTGTAGGAGGGCTTAGAGAGTCTCGTTAAATCTCGTACGGTGCCCGGATGCTCTCGTTTCAGTGCCCGGATGAGTGCATGGAATTCAGTGCCCGGATGAGTGCGTGGAATTCAGTGCCCGGATGTTGGCTCTCGGTATCACCGTGACGTCACAACACTGCCGACAACGGGAGCTAAAAGCATTTCTTGCGTAAAATTCACCCTGCTCAGTCAGGTTATCTGAGAGCCGAGGTTGCTCTCATGAGGTACGGCGTTAAGGGAAGAGGCGGAGAGCGGAAAGGGGATATCAGCGACTCACTGAATAAAGCAATGCGTTTTTTTTTTCAAAAAATATCCCGCGCTATCGCTAGTGTTTAAAAATAAGAATGCTTTGAAAAGCTCATATCAAACCAAACTTAATTTATCTTGGCCGCGCACCTGGTTTAGCTGTGTTAGAGACTGCTGCAGAAGGTTCTGCATGGCCCCCACCGAAAACAGTGTAAGAATTATGTCCCGACATAGCAAATCGTCGTACGTTTAGAACACCGGCAAAATACGCAGAAGGCGAACATAGACGTCGTTTTGTGTTTCATTTTTTTTTTAATGTCAGAGCCTGGTTTTTCCAAAAAAAAAAAGCAAACAGCAGAGGCAGATTTTTTGGTTCATGACGAGAACGTAAGCGGATCAATCCTAATGCCAGCACTGAAGCAAAACTCTAACCATGCCACCAGTGCAGCATTAGACGGGACCTCAGCCATCAGCCAGTTCATCTTTTCAGCAGGTTCTCATTCGTTTAGCCGGTGGTTCGCTTGAGTTGTTGCAGCGAGCGCTAAGCGCACGGACGACATCCGCCACTAAGTCGGCGCGGTACTTCGTGAGCGCATCCCAGCCGGCCGTTCCAGTCACTTCACTGCCATGGGCAGCAATAAAGTCAATGGCACTCCGGCGGAGCGTGGCAGCATTATGGCGGTCGGCTAGGATGAGTGTAGACGTGACGTTGTCGACGTCCATGCTTTCGATGAGGGCCCCTTCGCACAAGTCTTGGAGGGTCCGCAGGCCGTACTTGTCAGCTGCTACTAGCAGATCGTCCGCCATGTCACGGAGTCGCCGGGTATGCCCGGTGTAGATGAAGTAGAGCAACTCGCCGAACACATCGTAGTCAATGTCGGAAATGACTACCTCCCTTTCCTGTGCTTCAAGCATCTCGTGGCTAAGCATTGCTCGGAACACCGGTGATCGGGATGCCAGGATCGCCTTATGAACACGGTACACACCTTCGCCGACCTTAATGGTGATGTCGGCGTGGTTGCCGTTGTCAAGAAGCCAGCTGAGGTCCTGGGAGAGCCGGGACCGGGGTACAGTGGTGTTGTCGCTCATGCGTATTCCAAGTACGTTGACGTAACCGTCAATTACTGTCACCATACAGCGTATAACGAGGTCGCCTTCCATCAAACTGTTACAACTGCTGCACTCAAGGACGCTTCTGGGGACGAATCTGTCGACACCCCAGCACCCTGTGTGCCTGGAAAACGATCTGACACCCGAACGTGTTCTGCTTCGTTCCGCTCTGCCTGCATCGACGACGCAAACGGCTACTTCGGCGAGCACTTCGACAATGCCTGTGTAAAACACGAACAGTGAGAAGTATTGCTCGTTCCCATCGAACGTGCGCTGCATGAGCTTCAGGCGCCAATGTCCACTGTCTTCGTCTCGTGAAGGGAACGGGGAGCTGTAGATTCCGTCAGTAACCTGGTGCGAGAACAAGCGGATGTTTTTGACGACCCAACGGAAGGAGATATTCTCGGTTTTGGGCTCACTTACGGAGCTGAGCTGGATGGAGGACATTGTGGCCGAGTTTAGGGCAGTCGAGCGAAGCTTCTCAGGAGACCAGCTTACCGCGTGTATGTAGAACCAGGTGGCTCACTCCAACTGCTCGGGTAAGCCTCAGTCCTCAACCACGGTCTCCTTCTGAGAGGAGCGTCCAGACGGCAAGCCTTGGCTATAGTGGCCGCGCAGGCGCGCGCCGTTTCGTTTTCTACTTCTTCAGCAAGGATCTCGTTCTATTCACCAGTATAACACAGACTCCAACGTCGGCTTTTATACTTGTCCTTGTATAATTTGGTGAATAATTGTTTGCAACAATAAGCATCATGTTGTTCTCGTTGTGCATTCGAAAATACCGCCCAAGAAGAAAGTGGCAGCTGAATGCACAACAAAAAAAAAACTCGGTTTATTGGCTCAAGTACGAGCGGAAAAAGAAAGTTGAAGTGCTTAAAATCAATCACTGAAAAAAATGACAATGATGCCGAAGACGCTTTCATCTAGGGGCCGTGTTTTGTAACAATTTCGTTCTGCATTCGCTGCTCTGGCTGCACTATCATTGCTAGCTGTCTCCGGTGATGTCAAGGTATGGTTCACCGGATTGAGGTCTCACAAGTGTGGAACACGGATAATAAAAATAAAAACAACTGTGTGTAAAATTATCCGTATAAAAGTATGCAGCATAATTCTAAATAAGAAAAGACGATCAACAATGCATGATGTGAAAACGGCACTCCTCCTCTGCCTCCATCATCACTGCTGGTTGCTCTTAAACTGTAATGTAGTACTCATCACTGCAATTGTGCTCTCACTACTACACTGTAATATACCCATTTTCCACTACTTTTCACGTTTTTATAATGAAGCCAAATGCTATTTATTTTGCTAATTCATCTTACATGAGAAGACAAGGCTTCGTAAGGTGTTACATAAGCGACTCCAGCCTGTTTTGACTGTGTTTGCTGTTACTATACTTTGAAAACGAAATCATTACAGGAAGAAATGCGTAAACTGGAACAAGTAGGAGGATCTGTGTGAGTGTCTTCATAGATTCGTCAATGAAATTCTGCCAAGTGGCGCAAATCGTTCGATGGCAGAAGTTCGGAAGCCAAAGTGAATTTTCAGCATTCCAGACTAATGTGGACGGTTAGAAAGGAACTGTACTCAAAATTGTCTTAAGAAATTTTAAAGACGGGGGAGCGGAGTAAGCGAGGAGGTAGCAGAGAGAACAAAATGATATTTCGTTTTTTTTTTTGCGCTCCTTTGCTAAAGACGAATTACGGTTAACAGCTACACATCGCTTAAGAAAAAGATTAATACGAAGATCAAGTGGATGAATACCAGGGGGAACAATAAATTACTCACGGACATCCAGAGCGGTAGGCACAGGCACTGTAAAATATTCTCAGAAATCTCTAAGCACGGGAATTTAAAAGGCAAAGCATATTTGATCATTCTCTTCACTCCGCCTATCATCATTACCAGCCTGAAACGGTCATTCGCCTTTTGTGAAGAAGAAAGGAAAGTAAAATTCGGTGTACTAAAAGTTGAAAGCGCGAAAATATTTCCGGCGTCATTTAAGGAGAATTTAGTTTTAGCAGCGATAGACGTGAGACTGGTTTGGCGGAAGAAGGAATTAGGCACAGAAGATCAGTGCTCCTCCGCAGGGCGGCAAGCAACCCATGGATTTCAGGGTGGGATCATTCAGAAGAAAACGACGAATTTTTCTATGCAGGATTAAGCTTGAGGACATCATCATCATCACATAGCGAAGTTGAACACAGCTCTTTCAGAAACGACAGGTCATCGTGCTAGAAAATTCTCCCAGTGTACAGGTTTCAACTTTACAAGCACAGTCCTGTTAAAGGAGAAACAGAGAGAAAGTTTTTCATACAAAGCAGCAAATATCGAAAATGTTCTGCGCCAGCATGAAGAACACCCGCTCTGACAGCTCGTCCGAGGCTAGCCACGCCCGTCGCGCAAGGGAAGATTGGCATGGGTTTAAAATATTCCGTTTTCTTTCGATAAAGGTGTCTCGCTAAGCTTAAGCAATGGCGGCCCAGTGATTCCGCGCCAAGCGGTTCGGGGAAGTGGCAGTGGGTTGACCACAAGGCTTTCGCCAAGCGCACTTTAGAATTTCCATTGTGTCTCCGGTAATTTTGCTGTTCCACCACTGTCTTCTCCCCTGCGGTCTTGGCAGTACGATGGCGTTATCGTACCACCGGCATTTGCGTGACGAATGCAAGACGCATGTCACAGTTGATTTTGTTTCATTCCTTTTGCTTTCACCTGCCATGGCCGATGAAACCGTGGCCCAAATCGCGCTTCAATCACAGTATGACTGGAGAGGTTTTGACGATTTGATGCGAGACGCGCCGGCGCCTGCGAGAATTAACGAGCTCAGATTTCGTTGAGCAGACGACGCGGGGGGGTGCGCGTGGCTGCTCGAACACCAGATTCCTTTCAACTTGCCTTTCCGCTTGTCGGCCCCAATATGCTTCCGAAAACACTGCGGCCACACGCACGAGGGTTCCAAGTCATATTGAGCGCGGTAGTAAGAATGTATTCAGTGTATGAAGAGGCAAGACCCCTCGTCGGCAGAGCTTATCTGCAACACCGGCCGCCCAGATATGCCCCACGAGGAACCTAGGTTTTTGCCTCGATCTTCAGAGCGCGGCTGGCATCAGCGCTTCGCCGAGCGTTGTTCACCTGATGCCGACAATGAGCAGTAGAATGGACGCGTCCGCGGCTGAGGTGCGAAGCGGAAAATGTGCTCCTGCGTGAGGATGTGAATGGCCTAAGTGCATTCGTTCTGGTGCATGCCGCCAAACGAGATGACTTCGCTCTCCGACTGTTCGGAACCTTAGAACTACGCGTCTGCTGTGGCCACAAACATCGCTGCCCCAAATACTGGCGTCCCTCCTCATCTTCTAGCTCCGCACCAACGTATTCATCTGCCACGCCCGTCTAAAGCGGTGAGCCAGCCATCACGACCTCTAGCGACGTTTGGCAATGCTAAACAATCGATGCTTAAAGTAGCATCCAAACTGCCGGCAAACCAAGGCCTATTTGTTTCTCGCCTAGACCCGACTACAACAGCGTCGGACATACAGGAACTCCTGTGGGATATAGTGTGGGACAAGGTGGGGGACGTGCACAAGACTGAAAATGAGGTACGACGCGTATTGCTCTTTCCATGCTTCGCTCCATGAGCATTTGTGTTGTTAACAAACCTGTAGTGTGGCCCGACGGTTGCGTGTTTCGCCCCTTCTATAGAAACATGTGGTCCTTCCGACGCTTTGACAATCCTAACTGTGCTCTAACCCTTTCACAAAATGGCTCAGGAAATTAGGTTATATTATCAAAACACGAGAGGGCTTCTAACTAAAAGGGAAGGGTTCTTCGCGAATGCATACCAATGTGGGTATGATATTATATGCTTGGCAGAAACATGGCTGAACTCATCAAGTGCTAGTAACTCTTACTTCTCAGATGAGTATGCTGTCTTCAGAGCCGACAGAAATTACTCTGACCGGGTCAAATACGGTGGCCGAGTTCTGATAGCGTGCAGGTCTTTATAAGATTCATTTAGAAGGCAAGACCTGGAGACCTACGAAGAATGAGTGTGGCTGGAAATTCCAACACGTGACAAATATCACCGTCTCGTTGGCTGTTATTACTTTGCACCAAATTGAGATCTTAACGTTTTCACTAATCATTTTTTGGATATTGGGGAAAAAATGTTTCCAAGTACAAGGTTCATATTTACGGGGATTTTAATCTTCCTAAAGTCGAATGGGGAACTGGTTTGGTCAGCAGAGACTGCGCAGCCGTACGAGAAAAGCCCGATGTCTCTGATTTTATTAACTTCCATAGATTACGTTATGTGATGAAGAACTGCGCTGGTAATATTTTAGATCTAGTTATATCGGACGTGCGTGTTTTTGGTACTTGCATGTTTTGGTGCTTGTTTTAGTAGACAGGTTTCACAGTCCATTTACTCTGTCATTCTTATTTCTTTTCGTCCAGCGCTTGAACTGAAACCAGAAAAATTCAGGTACGCTGACGGCGATTATCTGGGGCTGTACAGAGAACTTTACAGCTACGACTGGTTTCGATTCTTCGATATCGAGAACGTTGACTCATGCGTTGATCTACTGATCTCAGTTTACAGGGAACAATGAAAAAAATTCATTTCGCGGTGTCGTCCGAGAGGGTCTAGATTCCTTTGCTGGTTTTCTTGCGATTTGAAACGCTAAAAAAACAGCGGTATCACAAACGGTACGTTAGAACAGAGAGTATTGATACCAAAGATATTCACTATGCAGGCAAATTGTGAAAGACCTTACTGAACGCGATAATGCTCAATACCACACGCATCTTGAAGAGAAATTTAAGAAAGAACCAAACTCTTTTTGGGCTTTTGTGCGGAAACAAAGTAAGTAGAAAGTCAGTGGTGCTGTGCTGAGGATACATGGCAGTATCTGTTTCAAGCCGCAAGATGTATGCAAAGCTTTCGCTGAGCACTTTAGCTTTTGCTTTGTGCGCTCTGCCAACACAACTGGTGTTACCACCCTTGATGACAGTCCTGACTGCTGAGTATGATGAAGTTTTATCAGCGGTTCAGAAGCTGAAGCCAAAATGTTCGTAAGCAGTCGATGCAATTCCCAGCTTCATAATCAAAGGATGCAGTGACATTTTCGGTTCTGCTCTAACGTATTTGTTTAACTTATCTTAGAGCACTGGTGTTTTTCCTTGTCTTTGGAAACTGTCAGTAGTTGTTCCTGTCACAAGTCTGGCGATGCTTGTGGTGTGAATAATTTTCGACCAGTGTCACTTATTTGTTGTTTTGCAAAAGTTTTTGAAATGGTAATGTACGAACGCATGAGTTCATATTTTAAAGAAAAGATAACACCTCTGCAGCACGGTTCTTTAAAAGGACGATCTGTTGAATCGCATCTATGAAACTTTCTCGGGTATAGTGGGCCTGACGTGTTTAATCACAGCCAAGCGGACGCAGTCTATATTTGACTGGACTAAAGCCTTTGACACTGTTTCCCATGAGATACTTATGACGAAGTTTGAAAAATACGGACTTTGTTCCTTGTGCTGCAAATGGCTCAATAGCTGCCTTGGAAGCCGCCATAATGTGGTCAGATTTCCCGGCTGTGTCTGACGAGTTTGTTTCAACGTCAGGAGTGCCTCGGGGTTCCAATTTGGGACCGCTGTGTTGTTTTTAGTGTTTATTAATGTTTTGCCGCTACACGTAAACTCAAGGGTTTTGTTATTTGCTGGTGATTTAAAATTCTTCCGTAAGTTTGAGACCTTGCAAGAATGTCGCCTTTTGCAAGCTCACATTAGCAACATCGAGAAATGGTGCTTGATGAATAGGCTTAAACTGAACATTAAGAAAACTTTCGTTTAGTAGCTTACTCGAAAACGCGACACAAATACAATTATATTTTTCTTGGCGGACAAATATCTCGCGCTGCCCACAAAGCTCACGACGACTTGCTTTGCTTTAATCCAACAAAGAAAATGTGTTTGCTCTTTGTCCTTGTTTGGTACGCCGATCGCAACAATAAGATGTGTGTTTTAATGTCCCGAAGCGGATAGTAAAACACACATCTCCCTTGGCCCACGTCCCCTTGGCCCCGTCGCTCCGCCACCCTGGTTGGTCTCTCGGTCTCGCTAACCGCATGAGGCGGTATCCCTCGGGACGCGACGTACAGTGACGACGGCTGTCGCCTACCGTTACAGCTGGCACACATGCACGAAGCGACGGGACTAGGCGATATAGCGGCATGTTTTCAGTGTAGCATTTGGCCATCAGCTGAGGTGCTTCAGCGTTCAGTTTAGCCGCATGAGGTCAGATCTTCGTGAATTTTGCATGTGTTGCATTCTGCCTGCCATTGCGTTGGCAAAAACTGAGATGCGCCCCACCGCGGTGGCTCAGTGGTTATGGTGCTCGGCTGCTGACCCGAAAGACGCGGGTTCGATCCCGGCCGCGGCCGCTAAGTTTCGATGGAGGCGAAATTCTAGAGGCCCGTGTACTGTGCGATGTCAGTGCACGTTAAAGAGCAACTGCAGCACTTTTTTGATAATTTCCGGATATTCAAGGATTCAAATCTATGTAGGCTGTAGGTAAATCATGCCAACTGTTTTTGCACTAGCATTCAATATAGTGACGTAATCGACGACTAAATTTTGCGCTTCTCCCCAATGCACCGGAAGAGTGGAGGAAAAACAGTGTGACGTCACGGAAGGTATGATTTCAAATTAACACTGTCGTCTGCCACACCCTGCCCTGACTCGTTAGACGCTGTCAAACTCCTGTCGGCAGGGTTTGCCTTCGTTGGCGTTGGTTTTTTTCCTTCAGAGCAGGCGTTCGTGCGTTGGAAATGTACCGATACCTTCGATGACGTCAACATACGCTCTCACTTGGCGTTGTGCGCTGCGGAGAAGCTTGAAGACCATCCGGATTTAAATCGGCGATTACTTCCCTATTTCAAGTGCTAGCCCAAAAAACTTCGCATGCATTACCTGCAAGTTTCACACACTCGACCCTCTTAAGCTCGTTGATTTCTAAAACCTATGCAGTTTCCCTTTAAAGAACCCCAGGTGGTCGAAATATCCGGAGCCCTTTACTACGGCGTCCCTCATGGCCTGAGTTGCTTCGGGACGGTCAACCCCAGTAAACCAAACCAAACAAACTGAGATGCACCTAATCGAAAACGTAATGCCACCGCGGTGGGTCAGTGGTTATGGTGCTCGGCTGCTGACCCAAAAGGCGCGGGTTCGATCCCGGCCGCGGCGGCTGGAATTTCTTTGCAGGAGAAATTCTAGAGGCCTGTGTACTGTGCGATGTCAGTGCACGTTAAAGATCCCCAGGTGGTCGAAATTTCCGGAGCCCTCCTCTACGGCGTCTGTCATAGCCTGAGTCGCTTTGGGACGTTAAAACCCTATAAACCAACCAAGCCGAAAACGGAATAAACTGACAAGTCGAGGTATGGCCAGATGCGCATGATCAGAATCAAAACAGGACTCAGCATCTGGTAAATATGTATGAGAGGCAAGAATTCCATGTCTACTGAACATCTGCGAGTTCTTGTTCCGTTTTTACATGTCAGTTTCTTCGTATGTTTTATCGCCAGTAGTACTGTATATTAGCCCGGAGTAATCAAGGTCTCATCCTAATAATCGCCGAATCATCGTGGCTCATACCGTACTACACGTGTATGAGTGACAGGAACTTCTTCGTGGCCGTCGTTCAAAGCTTATATGCCCTTAAAATATAGCCATCGGTCCCGAATTTCTTAGCCACTGACGTAGAGAAACACCTACAGCATAACAGCTGTAGCTGCAGCCGTTTCGTATCTGACACCATCCTCTATAATTGTGGTCGCTACCTAGCCCACGCGCCCATATGACCATAATCATTATCAGCCGATTCACGCGCAACTTCAGAATCTGCGCACGCTTACATTACAACTCTTATACGGTCTGGGGAAGGACGACCGATATGATGATGATCATCATCATCATATCGGTCGTCCTTCCCCAGACCGAATAAGAGTTGTAATGTAAGTGTGCGCCGTTCATCATAGCGTCAACCTTATCTCCAACGTGGTCACTCAACCGTATGGTGGTTGCAGTTAAGCTAGACAATCATTGCTCGGTCAAGTGTATTTTACGTGTTCATGTCCGTTCGGCGTGTTCGGTGCGTACCATTCTGGCGAAGTCCCTGAGCAAGCGGTGGCACTCTATACGCTAACGTGGCACGTACTATCGGGGACAAAAGTGGTATACTCCACGCGAACAGAGCCGGAGCAACGGAAAACTGCGTTTCAACGCCATCTGCAGGCGACATCTCGGACGCAGACAGCCAATCTGTGACCTTTATTATCAGCAGGCATGTCGCTTGGCTCGCTTCAATGTTTCGGGCTTTTGCTCGCCAAAATTCCCAGCGGCGCCGCAGCAGTAGCAATCCGATAGCCCTCTTTTCATTTTGTGTCTTCTTTTTTTCAACGCGCGTTCGAGATATGGCTTGAGAGCCGGCGCTCGCACCGTCATGATGTGATTAAATGCCCGCGCGCGCGTGGCTAACTTCTCGTGGAAGCAGCGAATTTTTGAAACATTGAAACGAGCCAAGCGACATGCCTGCTGATAATAAAGGTCACAGATTGGTTATCTGGGTCTGAGACTGCGCCTGTAGATGGCGTTGCAACGCAGTTTTCCGTTGCTCCGGCTCCCGCCGCGTGGAGTATACCACTGTTGTCCCCGATAGTACGTTTTTATTTTCGACGCCCGGTTACGCCGACCTTAACAGTGATGGCTCCGACGTTCTCGGCGCGCGGAAGAGCGGCAGTTGAGGTCGGACACGTCACGTTGGCGACGCTGCGCCGGGCTGAAATTCGCCCCCAGCCGCGTCGACGCGAGACAGCGCTGAGCGACGGGCGGCGCGCATGCGCAGAAATCCATTCGTCCGGCCTGCTGCCTACGAGTAGTGGCTACGCGCTCCGCAGCCGAAGCGCGCGGTGCATTCTGGGTTCGCGGCTTCGACGCCCAAAGCACAGGTATTCTAGGCATTATATCGCAGGATAGGAACATGTTCCATTTAGACGCCAGCACCGTAAGAGCGCGCCGAAGCCGCTGAAGACATCGCTGGTCAAGCGGCGTCGGAGTATAGAGGGTCTCGCTTTGGCCGACGTGACGTCGCCGTGCCGCGCGCGCCCGCGTAGCGCGCGCGCGGCACGGCGACGTCACGTCGGCGAAACGCGACCCTCTGTACTCCAGCGGCGCCCGATCGCCAGTGTTCGGCGGCTTCCGGCGCGGTCTGACGGCGCCCGGCGCGGAATGCAGCCGGCTGCATTTCGCGCGGGCCGCGCCGAGATCGTCCTCACTGCGCGCCCTCTCTCGTCGTTGCTCACAAGATGGCCGCCTCCAACGAGACCATGCTGGACCTCACCGATTCCGGGGTCGAGAGATTTTTGGACGCCGTGCAGCAGCATCCTTGTGTCTACGACACAAAAAGGATCGATTACCGCGACGTGGAACGTAAAAGCAATGCCTGGGAGCAGATCCGCTTGCACGCAGGCCTCTCGACAGGTGCGTCAATGCTGCATACTCGCGTCGAAACATCTCCGGTTCTGGTGCGCGATCACTGTCTGTAGTTCTTGCCTTGCTTTTTTTTTTTTTTGTTTCAGTGGAAGATTGCCTAAAGCTGTGGAAACGTTTGAGGGACCGCTACATCCGCGAACGTTGGTTGGTTGGTTTTATGGGGTTTAACGTCCCAAAGCGACTAAGGCTATGAGAGACGCCGTAGTGGAGGGCTCCGGAAATTTCGACCACCTGGGGTTCTTTTACCTGCACTGACATCGCACAGTACACGGGCCTCTAGAATTTCCCCTCCAAAGAAATTCAGCCGACGCAGCCGGGATCGAACCCGCGTCTTTCGGGTCAGCAGCCGAGCGCCATAACCACTGAGCCACCGCGGCCGGAACGGAAAGCAATTGAGGCAAGCAAGAGGAGCGGCAGCGGCTATGTGTCCCGGCGAACATGGGAATTCGCCGAGTCCATGGCTTTCTACAAGGATTGCGGCCGCCCGAGGAAGTGAGTTTTTGTGCACTGTCAGAGTTGTGCGACACCGTTTATTGTTGTTTATTGAGGCCACCTTAAAGGCTGCGCTTTTTAATCGCATGTTTGCTGTCTTTCTCGAAATAGTAGTATTTTATTCGCTGCATTGGATTCGGTGTGCTCCTTCCTCACACGACGCGACTGTCATGCTGTGCAGGCAACTTAGCTTGCGAGTCTTTTTTCCTTGACCGTAATCCGGTTGTCATGTTGCATTTTTCAAGTGCGCGTCAATAATTGTGTATCCGTGTGCGCGCGGGTGTGTATGCTCATAAAATATGCCATGTTTACTATTACTGGCAACGCATGCTGTTTTTTTTTTCAGTACAATGCGGGATTCAAGCTAGTCAGCCACTTTTCTGCGCATTTTGTCGCATTGGTTAAGTCTTCTTTGCAAAGAACTCGTCGGCTCGTCGGCATTGCGGCTCGAACCCGAAACCTCCACCAAGAGATGTTACGTAGACGTACGCACACAAGGAGTAGGCGTAGTCACAGAAAGATAGCTGAGAAGTCGAACCTCCGCCGGCCAACGGCGCACACAACACACGTCGTCCTCTTCGCGCTGTGAGCACGAGCCCAGCACTGTCTTCGTCGTTGTCCATTGACAATATCAAAAAAAAATTCTGTGAATATTAATGCGATAAAAATTGCGAAAGAAACCCGTCCCTGTGGCCTACATTATTATTTATCCCAGGAACTTTCCAGCTTGCACAGCAAATGCCACTAACGCGGTCAAATGATGTTGGTATACAAACAAAATTGGTCAGCCTTGCGAATGTGGACCTGGTATTTCTCAATCCATGTAAACTTTTACTCTGCAGAACTTCATGCAGCCTGAACACCGCTTCGTCTTCAGCTGGTGATGGTGACACTGCCGAGGACATCTTCATGAGCATGCAGAGAAGTAGGCCATCATCACCAGTCACAGAGAGTCTCGTGGATGCTGCATTGCCTGCAGGTGCGTCATCACAAGTACCAACATCACCCCTGACATTGCCAGTGCTCACCACAGCAGCACCAAAACATGTGCCTGAAGCACGACCACATGAGGCTCTCAAACAAAAAAACAAAAGAAAAAAGTGATCCATTTGAAGAAGAGCTGCTGGGACAGCTGCAAAAAAAATAAGACAGAAAACGAAGCTTTTGGCCTGTCTGTCGGCCTCAGCTTAGACAGGATGCCAACAAAGGTGGCGTCCAAGTGTAAGGCAAGGATTATGCAGCTGATTGCCGAATTTGAGGAAGAGATTTAATCTGGTATTGAAGCATTTTTGAATCTTCCTCTTAATTCACTGCATTATCTGGGAGGAATGGTGCGGCAGGGAAAGACATGGACTAAAGAAAGAAAACACACACAAGCGCCAATCGGAGGTAAACTCTTGGAGCATAAGCAAAATCCAAGGGCATGTTCTTGACATTTGATGTTGGCAGCCAAGGCAACGAGCACACACGGATCTAATCTAAACATTTAACAGAAAAAGAGCCCGATGTACTAGAAATGTGATTGAGCAGTACATCGGGCTTTTTTTCTCTTGAATGTTTAAATCCGTGTGTTCTCGTTTCGTTGGCTGCCAACACCGAATGTCAAGCATGCGCCGTTGGATTTTGCTTACGATCCAAGATTTTACCTTTGGTTGGCGCTTGCGTGGGTATTTTCTTTCTTTAGTCCAATTCTTTCCCTGTCATGGTATTCCTCCCACAGCATGTCACACCAACTTGCCAAAACCTTTATGTTGTTCAATGACTGCATGAGCCTGCATATTTACGTACTCTTTTAGTGTCCTTATCCGGAAATTTTAATCACTACCTTGAGTTTATTATGCTGTAATGATGTTTTGTTTCATAACTGTCTCAGGTTTTTCAACATTTTTTCAATGACGAGAGACAGGGTCCTTGAAGTTCATAAATTTTGTTCTTAATGCCTGGGCATTGCAGGGTTAAAATCTTTGCATGTTTGGTCCCTTTGTCATGCTCATGCTTACTTGTGATAAAAATATGGTTTGGTTTGGTTTGGCTTGGTTTGTGGAGTTTAATGTCCCAAAGCAACTCAGGTTAAAATAGTACAAGCATATACGGATGCTGCAATACTAGTCGCCAAAAAGATGCCAAAGATACTAGATGCCAAAAATGGCTTGGTTCTAGCTCACTTCCTTTGTGCAACTAGTGCAATCTTTTTAAGCACAGAACTGAACTTGTTTATATTTAGAATAGAAAGGCACAATTTCGAGCATGACGGTGTGTGAACTGCGAATGAAAAAAATGTTTGTCCTGTCATTCTTCTTCTCAGTCCATCGTCTATCATGCCAGCAGTTATGTCATCGTGATGCGATTGCTGTGCCCAACTATATTTTCTTTAGAAGTGCCAAAGTCTGAGCACCGCCGCATGCAAACTTGACACAAATGCTTAAGAGTGCGTGTGGCTTGGACTGACATCAGAGTCTGGAAGTGTTGGTCACTGCATTAAGGATAGTTGCCGGGCCAGTTGGTACATGATCTCACCGTAAAACAGCGCGCTTACACGGGACGAAGAAAGAAGACACGCACACACACAGCGCTGAACTTACAACTGCATGGTTTATTGCATTGCTCGCAATAAATACCAGAAAGGAATACAAAAAACAAAAAAAAAACAAAGGAAGGCGCGGAAGGTATCCTCCTGTCGCATCATGACATGATGCGACAGGAGGATATCTTCCTCGCCTTCCTTTGGTTTTTTTGTTTTTTGTATTCCTTTCTGGTATTTATTGCGAGCAATGCAATAAACCATGCAGTTGTAAGTTCAGCGCTGTGTGTGTGCGTGTCTTCTTTCTTCGTCCCGTGTAAGCGCGCTGTTTTACGGTGAGTTGGTCACTGGTTTTGTGACCATGCCATGGTGGCTGCAGAGCACCATCCATCATCACCCGCTGCAAACACCCACAAAGTCCGGTCCCAGGCCCAGTGACCAATGCTCCCTGGTGCAAATATCAGTCGAA
This sequence comes from Amblyomma mixtum, assembly GCF_055824585.1. Lineage (NCBI taxonomy): Eukaryota > Metazoa > Arthropoda > Arachnida > Ixodida > Ixodidae > Amblyomma > Amblyomma mixtum. Next base: position 116,056,584 of record NC_143015.1, on the reverse strand, counting down.
GCCACACTCTCACGAAGTGAGGTTAAGTTTGCGGGCATTGGTACATAACAGTGCTCTTTTAGCAGAGTTTTAATGAACACTGTTTATGCGCTGCGCATTTTATAAATGTTTTGCGATATAATCATGCCTGACTACGCTTACTGCTGGGCAAAGGCCTTTCCCCTGTCCATCCAGCACGGCAATTTTATTTCATCTTAGTTTTTAGTCACCTACAGGAACACATGCTATTTGGCAATGGATAGTTAGTAACCTACTGTTTTTCTCTCTGGATGTGATATGTATTTCTATTTTTGATCTCCTTTTTGTAGCTTTCTTTTTCCTCTTTCCATGTGATACGTATTGCTATTTTTGATCTCATTTTTGTAACTGATTTTTTTTTCTCTTTCCATGTGATATGTATTGCCATTTTTGGTGTCACTTTTATACGAAATTATCTGTTCAATTTTTAATCCTGTACTTAGAATTTTAAGAATCAGTCCATAAAGTGCAATGTTTTGTTTGGTGTTACTTTTTTGAGGGAATCACTGCGATGAAAAACAGGGCATTTTTCAGTGCGATGCTATTGTTTCACTTATTCCGATTCACACATTTACACAGCACACAGTTTCTATGTTCCATTGTGATTGAGTGGCTTATTCTCAGATTATTTTTTTTCCACTTGTACGAGTGCTGTGAGCAATTTTACCATCATTACAAAACAGTCCTCTATTGAAAGATACGTTTTGTTATCTCATAGAAAGCTACAGCCATAATAATGGGTAACTGATTACAGGTACTGTTCTCGACTTTTGTAGTTACTTGTATTAATGAAAGTATGTAGAGATGCCAAAGCGTGCAAACGCACCTCCGTTGAGAGTAGATATTAGAGTAATTTTAATCAAACGCAGACAATTTATTTGAACTGTATCGTAGGAATGACACGATTCAGTGTATGATACGTAACTGGCTATTAGAGTGTTAAGCAACCCTGTTACAGAACAACCTGTACTGTACAGTTTATATGGAAATGACGTTGAAATCTTTAAAAGTAATTGTATTAATTTTTCATTCAAACTTACACTACAGCCTGCTTCTGGCTCACATGTCTAAGAACGGTTACAGTTGGTTCCTTGTATAGGAGTAGTTGCATGTAAGGTGCCACTTTCATGCTGTAGAGTACATTTGGCATGGTGAAAGGTGTCTCAATGAAGGATGAAGCGATCAGAATGGATGCAAGGTCATGAAATAACCTAAAGCTTGGCAAATAAATGAATGAAGGCAAATGCATGACCGAATTATTTTAATGCAGTCGTTTAGCATCCCAACCATACAGAAAATTCAGAGAAGCTCAGACTTACTGCATAGAGAGCACAGCATGTGACTGCGTGAGCATACAGCCTAATGAACTCGCAAAAAAAAGTTAGGTGTGTTTATTTATTTATTCAAACAACTGACAGGCTACACATGGGAGTATTATGTGAACAGAACGTGCATGAAATTATTGAACATATGAGCAAAAAAAAGAGAAAGAAAATACAATGGATAGCAAGAATTAACGAGCAAGATATGCTTGAATTAGCTGATGACATTGCCTTGCTTAGTCACTCAGGACATGAACTGCAAAGCATGCTCAATGAGTTAGACAGGCAGAGCATAACGGTGGGGCTAAATATTAACATGCAGACAACCAAAGTAACGTTCAACAGTCTAGCAAGGGAACAGCAGTTCGCAATTGGTAGCGAGGTGCTGGAAGTAGTAAGAGAATATGTCTACTTAGGGCAGGTAGTGATCGCAGATCCGGATCATGAGAGGGAAATAACTAGAAGAACAAGAATGGGGCGATGCGCATATGGCAGGTTCTCTCAGATCATGAATGGTAGTTTACCAATATCCCTTAAGAGAAAAGTATACAACAGCTGTATCTTGCCGGTACTCGCCTATGGGGCAGAAACGTGGAGGCTAACAAAGAGGGTTCAGTTTAAGTTTCAAGTTAAGGGCAACACAGTGAGCTATGGAAAGAAAAATGATAGGTGCATTGTTAAGAGATTGGAAGCGGGCGGAGTGGGTGAGGGAACAAACGCGGGTTAATGACATCCTAGTTGAAATCAAGAGGAAGAAGTGGGCTTGGGCAGGGCATGTAATGCGAAGGCAAGTTAACCGCTGGTCCTTAAGGGTAAGGGAGGGGATTCCAAATGAAGACTAGCGTAGCAGGGGGCGGCAGAAAGTTAGCTGGGCGGATGAGTTTAACAAGTTGGCGGGGATACACTGTACTAGCTCCGTCTCACAACACTCAGCTGCCATGGCAATGATCCTTCTGCAGACATGAAGTAGTCTGCAATTTCATCCCTCATTGTCATAGCAGCTGAGCTGGGTCGGTGATTTGATGGTGGTGCAGGGGCGCCATTTGGGGCAGCCGTGCGCCTCCACTCTCCGTCCTGCACATTTTTCCTCACATGACCGGTCATCATGATCATCTGGACAATATGCACTGTCAGTCATGAGAAAATTATGAAGGCACACGGCTGCCTCTATCATGTTGGTGAGGAGCTCCGGCTCTCCTTCTACTGTCCCAAGGAACACCCGCCACCTTGAGACTAAAATCCCAAACGCATTTTCCACGCACCTGCGCGCTCTCGAAAGGCGATAATTGAACACCTTTTTTCTCTCATCAAGATTCCTGCCTGGGTAAGGACGCGTCAAGTATGTCTGCAACGGAAATGCTGCGTCCCCCAGCAAACAAGCAGGCCATCTTGACACTACCGAAGGAAGCCCCAAAGTTCCTTCTTTCAGATGAGTGCTCAGGGCACTATATCTGAATACAGAGCCATCTGAAAGTCGTCCTTGAGCTCCAATGTCCACTGCAATGAAACTATAATTGGCATCTGCTATAGCCAGCAGCACCAGTGAATGATAGCCTTTGTAATTAAAAAAGTCTGACCCGCTGTTGTCCGGGCATTTGATTGCAAAATGCTTCTTATCAATGCTTCCTATAGCATTTGGGAAGTTCCACTGAGCTTCAAAATCTTCTCGTATTTTTTCCCATTTTTTCACACTATGACACCCAAGTACAATTAGTTTCAAGCAATCATAGATTGCTGGAAGGGTCTCTCTTAGGATCCCCAACACAGTGGAAGCATGCATTCGATAACTCATAGAGATATCTTGAATGGATCCCCCTGTGGCCAGAAATCTGCAAAAAATGTAAAAGAACAATCGGTTCGTATGAACGTTCAAATATTTGTCACAATGACCTTTATTGCTGCAAGCATTAATTTAACTCTTTCCTGTCCGCGCCTATTCCCATCGATAGCCCGCTATCGATGGTTTCAAGTTCGTATTTTCCCGCTTTTTGAAGCGTTCCTGGACAACTAGCGCTTACCAGTGTGAAATAAAGGAACTCTTCTTTCACTTTCGCTTTTGGTTTGACTTTTTCCGCCAAGCGGTGATTTTTGAAGCCCCTCCGGAGTCAGCTGACCGGCGCTCCTTGTTTCCACCATGGCGTCGACGTCGCGCGCTGCTGCTGCGCCGAAACCGCGCGTTTCCACAGAAATTGATGCTCCTAAGAGTTCGTTTGTGGACGAGAATAGCAGCAGTGAGGATTCAGCAGACGACTTCGGCTCTTCAGACTTCAGCACCGACAGCGAAACTGCCTCAGACCGACCCGGAACGTCGACAGCCATGCCTCGGAAAGTTTCGCTTTCTCCCCGAAATGTTCCGCTTTTGCTGCGCGCTTATCGGAAAAGATCAGAGTGTTCTGAAGGTCATAACTCTTATTTGCAGGGTGTGAACGTCTTTCGGGCGGGATTACTTGCCGCCGGCAGCGCAGAGAGTCGTGTTTTCGGCTCAAAGACAGCCAGGGGTCGACCTCGGCGTTGCGCGCCGGAGTGTCGCACGGCGCTCGGCGGCGCGGTCAACAGCTTCATACTTTTTGACGCGCATCGCCAGGAGCATCCCGAAGCGCCAGAATTGTCGAGGACATCAAGATTTGATCAGTTCGCGTTCAGACTTGAATTGGTCGAGCAACTCCTCGGATTTGATGAGCCACATCCTGAGGACCCCAATGTTCGCTCTCTGTTTCCGCCTCGTGATTCACCTCAGGGGCTGCAGTACAAGCCGCAGAAAATGCAAAGTACCGGAACTGCAAATTGTGCTACGAAGAAAAAAAGGTGGAGCAAAAAACTAATGTTTTCTGTGAGACATGTGCGGCCAACCTCTGCTTCACGGCAACAAGGAACTGTTTCGCGCGGTGGCACGATAGTCACTAGGACTACTGTTTCCTTTCCTAGCCCAGCTAATACTGCTCACAGCAAACTAAAATTTGCTGCAATGTTGCATCGATCCCTGTTGTAAAAAATGTACATTCTGAAATTTTTTTATGTTTTGTTTTTGCTACGAAACTTTGATAATTTTGTGTGTTTTTTCTTTGTAACTACAATTTTCTTTCCGATAATTTTTTTTTTCATCTCTTACTCAATAAACATGTTGACTGTGACTAATAACAATGTGAAGAGAATTTCCTCCTCTACAATTCGGTACCATACACTCCTGTACCAAGCAAGTTTTGTTGAAGAAAAAAAAATATTAATGATATCACCTGAAAACCACCTTTTTCCCCGCGGACAGGAGAGAGTTAAGAATGAAAAACGCATGCATCATGTTTCACAAATAGGACTAAGAGCAGTTACAGGGCCATAGAATGCGGAAAGGACGTTATTTTGAGGCTCGGCACTTCGCGCGCTGCACAGTAGGACGTGGCCAAGCAGTGGGGCCCACACCGCTGTTGCGTCGTGTACCATCCGTCCCGCGCCCATCCACATCATATTTCATTCCCTATCCCATATTGCTCTAAGAGCCTCCCTTTTTTGACCCGCGCGCTTTCCCGCTACGGTTTCAAGGTTGTCTAAAGGTGAGCTTTCCCTCACAGCTCGAGAGCCTTACGGCTGTGATTGAAGCACACTTAAGTCAGAGGGAAAAAAAAAAATGCGTGCTATGTACGAGGGGGTACCCAAAAGAAACCGGACTTATTTTTGTTTGAACTTATTTGTTCACATTTTCAGCACAGACCTTTAATATCCTTCAACGTACTCTCCGCTTACAATAATACGTTTGTCGAATCTTTCATTCCATCTTTCAAAACATTGTTTAAATTCATTGTTTTGTGATGCTTGACAGTGCCTCCGTCGTTTTTTTCTTCACCTCAGCAACATCAGCGAACCGCTTTCCATTACCCTGTCTTTTCATTTTACGAAACAAAGAAAGTAGCACGTGGCAAGGTCCGGTGAGTACGAGGGTTGAGGAACAGAGGTCATGCCATTTTTGGTCCGAATTTGTTGTAGAGACAGGGCTGTGTGAGCAGGGGCATTGCCACGGTGGAAAAACCAGTCACCCGTCTGCCACAAATCAGGCCGCTTCCACCGAACACTGTTGTCCAATCTTTTCAAAACATCCAAGCAGAAAGCCTGGTTAACTGTCTGACCCTGCGGAACAAATTCTGAATGGACGACTCCTCTCACTTCAAAAAAACAAATCAGCATTGTTTCGAGGTTTGGTTTCACCTGACGAGCTTTCTTGAGGCGAGATGAATTTGAAGTTTTCCATTGGCATGGCTGTTGCATTGTTCAGGATTTAATTCAGGAACACTTCAGTTGTCCTCATAGCATCGTCCTTGAACGTCCTCGTGAATATTTCTTGAGTTTCCGTTCTACTGTTTCCGAGAAAAAAATCAGAATTTCACCGGCGCATGCTGTTCACGAACATCAGCCTTGCAAAAACGACACTCACACAAAACAGTCGTCACTCTAAAACTCTGCCTAAACTAGTCTGACCTCCTGCAGCGACGGCACTCGGCTTACTGACTTTGGAATGTTCGTTCTATGCGCTCCTAGCGGCAAAACGCGGTACCACAGAAGCTGTGCCGATTCAAAAAATTAGTCCGGTTTCTTTTGGGTACCCCCTCGTATTCGTATGTTGCTTTCGAAAACCACGCGAAGTGCGTCCTGTAGCTGATGATGTGAGGGAAAAACTTAGTTTGTACAAATACGGTGCGCACGTACCGTGCGTACCGCCTCATTGACTAGGTTCTCAAGAAATGTGAGCATTTTACCTCAATGTAACTGCGAGCGGTTCTGCCGGAGAGATGGGCCTCCTATGCGTTGCTGGGTGCAGTATTCTCTCGTACACAATGCTCAGTAGCTTGTCAAATGAAGCCTTCGTCATCCTAAGTTCAAAAAATGCACGTAAGTTCGACATGAGAACACAATTTTTCCGCTCGTGGTATCACTTTCCGAAGGGTGCTTGAAAACAAACGACAAGCACCACATGTTAAATGTATATATCTGCTTTTTATTTACCTGAAATACTTGAAATGGTATTCCGGATCACATTGTCGCAGCTCCTGCAGGAGGTGATGGTACTCGCCGTAGGAAGGGCGCTTGTCGAAAATTTCACGGATGTAGAGTGACCGCTTTCTCTTGCGGCGCAGGCGGTGTAGGAGCAACGCGATAATTATATTTCGTCGTACTGGGTACGTCCACGCCATCCCAAGAAGAAATGCAATGCCTACTGCGAGGCGCCAGAACCGACAGACACCTTTCTATATGCAGACGCTTTTAATAAAGGGCGCGAAAGCAGTATGCCAGAGCGGAAGGACAACGCTGGGCAGCGACGGGGGGCTGTTTCGCATGTTTCGCGGCAGGCGGCGTGCTAGACTCTCTGCGCATGCGCTTTGCAAGTTGCCCGGCGCTGCGCGCGTTATGCTGCGTCCAAGTGTATAGACCAGATTTTTGAGCCTCTCCCGGGCGCGGCCATTTTGCACCGACTGGCGCGCCGCGGTGCGGGCGTTTCTTTGGGGACTGCGGGGCTGCGGCAGTTCCGCGGCGGCGCCTGCATATAGCCGCGCTTCGGGCGCTAAAAAAACATTGTCGAGCATACTTCCGCTGCGTGGCTGTGTTGCAGGAAGTATTTACGTCATCAAAGCGATATCATTGACGCCTTTTAATGACATTTAGTTTGACTTTCAGGGTAATTGTGCCGGCGCTTAGAACGCGCTCGTGCTGATATCGAATTCCGTCTTGGTGCTCCACCGCAAAGAAACTTTTGTTCAATATCAAACATTAGGTGTGCGCCTAGCATGCAGTTCCAATTCCCATGCACTCTTATTCCTTCCTGCCGGCCGGACATAAAGCCCCCCCCCCTCCCCCTCCACAAACAGGGCTTTCTTGTCGCCGCGCCAGTTTATCAACAAATTACCGCTGTGAGCCCACAGAGTCGCAGCGCCTACAGAAAAGAAATTTTGTCATGGTTTATGCAACGTGGTGCATAAAAACGTACTTTCGCTCAATTTATCAAAGCTTGAATAGATATGAACAGCTAATCCAGCTTTCACTAATTCTGAGGTCCGAAGTCGCGTTATTTGATTCAGGAGCTCTCGCCGCGTGTGAGAGCGTTGCGTAGCCGTTTGGCTAAGTGTGAAAATGTAATGAAATCGCGCATAGTATTTTCCTATGAATAAAGTAGATACCGCACCGCTGCGGTGGCTCAGTGGTTACGGCTCTCGGCTCTGGCCCAAAAGACGCGGGTTCGATCCCGGCCGCGGCGGCCGAATTTCGATGGAGGTGAAATTCTAGAGGCCCGTGTACTGTGCGATGTCATCATCATTATCAGCCTGACTACGCCCACTGCAGGACAAAGGCCTCTCCCATGTCTCTCCAATTAACCCTGTCCTGCGCCAGCCGATGCGTGCACTGACATGGCCTGCGCCTCTGCGATGTCAGTGCACGTTAAAGAACCCCAGGTGGTCGAAATTTCCGGAGCCCTTCACTACGGCGTCCCTCATAGCCTGAGTCGCTTTGGGACGTAAAACCTTAATAAACCAAACCAAACCAAACTAGTGTAGATACCAACAGCAGAAAGATACTATAGATAAACTTTTACCCCCCAGATCCCTCTGACATGCGTGCGGAAAGCAGCTGAAATCGGTAGCGGTCGTGCTTACAATCCTGTACATGAAATGTGTTTAATGGGAACAAGAGCAAGCTCAGCGCAAGGATGTCGAACACGTACTTGTGATCGAAAACACGCGCTCCGTCGGGACAACCTTCAGTGTGCAGCTCGCCTATCCAGTTACTACTCCACTGAGTCAAATCGACATCTACATTCTGATGCATAAAATTATCATAGATGATATCGGACGTAAAAGCCGACAACAAACGAAACGACAGCGCAGAAATCTGCTTAGAAGTGACAGTTTCCAGTCCGTACACTACCTGGTCGACTACCCTCGTAGGTCACGTTAACGAGTAACTGCGCACAAGATAACCGCAGTACTGTCTGGAAGAGGGAAAATGTGAGTAGTGACGCACAGCACACACCCTCATACGTTAGCTGATGGAGCACAACAACGGCAGAAGCGAGCACGTAAACATGCGTTTTGCGCGCGGCGCCGGCGCGACCCGCAGTCCCTCGGGCCGCGCGCGCCGACAGATGGCGACTGGTGTCGAGAGTAGGAGCGCGCCCGCAGCCTGCGTGCGAGGGTAAAAAAATCTGGTCTATAGGCAACGGGCAGTCGTCAGGAGCCGCCACGATCGCTGAACAACCAGCGCCATCTAGCGGGCAGGCGGGGAACATATCGCAGGATTGCTCCGCCGTAGCAGACGGCACGGCAGCCTTGCGCGAGGCTGGTAGAATGGCGGTGGAAAGCGTGCCGAGGCGGCATTTCGCGATTTGGACGATTTGAATTCCTTTTTCCGAGGAGCGAACTTGAAAAAGGGCAAACTTTTGCTTTAAGCCGGTCACGTGCACAACGTGAAAAAGCTCGTGCTTTCAAGCGGCTCCGAAATAAGGGGGAAATGCATGGCGCAGACTCCTGCTACACGGGCGTTTCGAATGCCTTCCAACCGAATGTCATTCGACTCGACTGTCGAACTAACGCTGCTACACGAAGTTTTTCAACGGCATTCGGTTCAGATGACATTCGAGTCGACGGAGCTCCGCGGAGACATTCCAGATTTTTGCCTTCGAAACGCGAACACAGCCCGAAGCGACCAATAGCCGTCGCTGCCGCCGTCGCTTCGCCCCGCCCACAGCCGCGCGACTGCTTTCGGCTCTGTGGCTGTTCATTTCGATACCCGCTACTCGCTTTTTTCTGCTGTTTGTTTAGCAAATAGTTCATGTTCCGTCTAAGTGAGTGCTTGCAGAAAATAGTACACCAAGGAAGGAAGGAAGGAAAAACTTTATTTTACTCTAGTCCTTTTTCCTGCGGTTTGGGAGCATCTTCAGAGACGTTTTCTCCTTGATTTTACCCCCAGGAGTCTTCTCTGTCGAAGTCGTCCGCCTCTAATCAGTGGTCGGTTGCCCTCAGTCCAGGGCTCCGCTGGCCACTGCCGCCCGTTGAGCTCGCTGTACCAGACCTTCTTGGTCTTCACAGCGGTCGCTGGACAGCAGAGTCTCCCACTGCTCCGCACTCGGGTTTTGTATTTTGGGGACCACGTCTATCTTTTGGCAGGCCCATGTGATGTGATAGAGAGTAGGTTTTCCGTCGCACCAGGGACATTTGTCCGCGTATATGGTAGGGTGCATTTTGTTTAGTATATGTAGGTTTGGGAAAGAGCCTGTTTGTAATTGTCTCCAAGTGACAGCTTCCTCTCTGCTGAGAGATTTGTGCGGTGGGGGATACCGCAATCTTCTGCCTCTGTAGTTTTGTAGTATGGCCGAGTAATCCCTGGGTGCTGGCGCGAGTTCCGCGGGCTCATCGGATGCTCGGAAAGTAATGTATCCTCGAGCTATCCTGTCGGCCTCTTGGTTCCCTGCCACCCCCGTGTGCCCCGGTACCCACACAATTTTGTGTGGGATCTTGTCGCTTTGTTCTTCCTGGTTTTTAATTCTGTCGCTCGCTGCGAGGAGTATACGGAGCGCGTGACGACCTATCCTGCCATTCATGTAATTTCGGCAGGCTGTTTGAGAGTCGGTGAGTATTGTTAGCGACCGCCCGGTTCTATAGCCCTCCGCCACCGCTAGAGCAACGGCTACTTCCTCGGACTCTGCAGCTGTGCAGCCTCGGAGAGACGCGCTGGTCATTTCGCGTAAAGACGAATCGACCACCGCCGCCACAGCGATTTTGGTGTCTCCTCCTCTCCAAGACGCGTCTGCATACATGGTCGTGGCTTGAGGAGCGTATGTTCTTTCGATGAAGTCGGCCCTCGCTTCTCTTCTGCCTCGATGGAGGTTGGGATCCATGTTTTTTGGTATTGGCGCTACCTTGAGGGTCTTGCGAAGCTCGTCGGGGATCGTTGCCGTCCTCGTCATTTCTCGCATCTGCTCGCGGTATCCGAGCCTCTGCAGGAGCGCTCTTCCAGTCGTTGTCTGCAACAGCCTGAGTTTTTGCGACTCAAGCTGCGCCTCTCGTAGCTCCTCAAAGGTGTTATGTAATCCCAGGGCCATGAGTTTTTCGGTTGACGTGTTGCGCGGAAGTCGGAGCGCTGTCTTATACGCTTTGCGTAGCAGGGCATCCGCTTGTTGTATTTCGTTTTTGTTGAGGCACTGGTAGGGTAGGCTGTACGTGATTCTACTAACTACAAGGCTTCTGACTAGTTTGAGTGTGTCCTCTTCACGCATGCCATGTCGCCTGTTGGTGATGCGGGTGATCATGCGTGAGACTTGTAGTGTTGTTGCTTTGAGCAGGGTAAAAGTGTGAGTACTCGAACATTTACCGCGTGTGCATGAAATTTCCCCAGGAGTGCGCCGATGAGGACGACTGTACTCATGCTGCTGTTTACATCGCTGCGTATGAACAGCTTGTACTGGTTTGCAAGACATAAAACGAAATATGCGCTTTAGTTCTATTAAATCATGTCCTCTCTTCTGTACCGGTTGTACCCGTGCCTGTTTACGCAGTGCGACAATCTGTGGGAAGGGCCGACACGATCGTTCGCCTGAGAAACACTTGCAGCCGGGTTGTTGACATCGCGTAGGACCGGCGCTTCTCGCTAATTTTCCCGGCTTCCTCCGACATGTCCCGTACTTTATTTTAAACTACTTTATCCAGAAGCATGTTTTGTGACCGTTCGCGTTAACTGAAATGGCTTAACTTGATACCCACAAGCTAGCGACGGCGACGACTGCTGCTGGCCGTAAAGCACTGCTCGGTAACCCGAGTCACACCGCCGCTTCCCGTTCATCGTGTGCGCGTCCTGCGATGTAAGCAATAGTTGATTTCATGTCACTCTTGTCAAAACTACACTCGTTGACCATTTGCATTCGCTAAAACTTGTGAATTCGTTCTTCACAATCACCGATCCAACCCTGCGGGCTTGCCAGTCGTCGCTGAAGGGAACGGAGTCGTCGTCGACTGAAATTAATTTGGCAAGTGGTTGTCGCTAGTGAGTGTCTATGTGTGCACATGTGAAATATAGGCGCTCGTTTCGCTTATTTACAATCCGCATAATGTAAAAGCGCGCATGTATTCGCACCGTCACCTCATCAGCGCGTTTTCGCTCAGCCGCCGAACTCCCGAGGGCATGAAAGCTGACCGTCCGCTGATCGGACTCGTCGGTGTCATTTAGCCAAAAAACTTGTGCCACTACATTAATATTATAATAAACTAGATAGTTCACTATAATCACATGCTGATAGTGCCGTTGTCGGACTAGCGTGACCGTAGTCGTCGTTGTACATTGAAAACGAGCTGAGAATTTCGAATGCGTTTGGAAAGCGCCGTGTAGCACCGCGGGAGTCCGTCGAGTTCGAATGCCATTCCAAGTCTAGACTGCCATTCGACTCAGATGTCATTCGAAAGTACACGTGTAGAACAGGTATAATTAACGCGCCACCGAAGAGCGTGGAGATCGAGGTAAGCTACGTCTGTTCATCGCTTGTATTTTTCTGGCTCGCATCTCTGATTGTTATTTCAGATTGACAACAGCAGGAGAATCATTCGTATTTGACCCCGGCAGTCTTCGCAAAAAGAGTACGCAGCCCAGCCGCGGCGATCAGATGCATGGCGTGCGGCGATCAGATGCTTGCCATGATCAGATGGCATGCGGAGCTGACTGCCAATGCGTGCGACGGCGAGCGTATCCTGTCTCCGCTGCGCTGCTCGCCGCGAGAGGCGCCTCCGTCGGAGCCGGAGTTACGTTCGCCGACCTGACGTGTCCGGCTTCAACCGGCGCTGGCCCGCGCGCCGAGAACGTCGGAGTATAACCGTGCCAACTCCGACGTTGACGGAGCCCTGAGGGACGCCGCTCAGCCCACCAATAAGCGGTTAGAAGCAGCGCTCTTAAACGCATCGATGCACAAAACGTCCGAAAGACCTGCTCCACCAGATTTTAAAATAAAACAAAATTCGGCAAAGGCACGTATGACTGCTTACGTGTGCGAATGCAAACGCATTACGGTCCTTTGGTACACTGAGACCCACCCACACACACGCGCACGAGCATTCGACACCACCTCTCTTTGTGGGGCTTTGGTTTGGTCTGGTTTATGGGGTTTAACGTCCCGAAGCGACTGAGACCATGAGGGACGCCGTAGTGGAGAGGTCCGGAAATTTCGACACCAGGGGTTCCTTAACGTGCACTAACATCGCACAGTACACGGGCCTCTAGAATTTCGCCTCCATCGAAATTAGAGCGCCGCGATCGGGACCGGCGGACAGCCATTGGTCCAGACGCCTTAGACGTTGCTGGGGTAGTCGACGAGGCCGCCACCTGGCGCGCCACCTCCTTCAACCCTCGAGGGCTTCCCGAGGCGCTCTATTGCTCTCGCCGGACATTTGCCAGCACTGCGTAGATGCGCAGTGTGAATGCATACCAACTCGCCCAGATCTAAGCTTTACTAGATGCGCAGATGTTCGCATCCACGTGTAGCAGCAGCTGCATCGCTGGCCCGCGAAGCTTAGTGATGCGTAGCTGGCCTTTCTTTAGGTCGGTCCAGCCGTTCGCCTTGGCGAAGGCGTCAAGACTGGTAGGTATCGCAAGATTTGCAGCGGTCGAATATGGGCACATTCGTGGGCTTAAGCCAGAAGCCTCGATGGAAAGACCGGAGAGGACGCGGCCACGCCGTGTACACTATGGTAGGATGCGGCCGCAGGTTCGAGGGGAGCGGGTGCGGAGTCAGCGGGGACGTACGAAGGCCCAGGTACGACGCGGCTCAGGTGGACCGACCCTAGGCCGGGGACCTCACGCTGGAGAGCACCAGCCTTCCTAGAGTGCGCAGGCAACCATGCGTACAACATGTCCATCCGCTGGTCGACACGGTCCGCGAGGCGCTGGTAGTGGTGCCCAGCTTCCCGGAGAGGTCAAGGCCGTCAGAACGGTCGGGGTCATCTCCGCCATGCGCTAGTGGACCTCGGCTGGTAGTGATAGCCGGTAGTGTACCTCGGCTGTCGGCCATTTCCGGCGCTTGATTCTGGGCGCGAGTGAGCGGTCTCCCACCGTTACCACCGAAATGTTAGCGCTAAAAACGCAGACCACGGGGGAAAAGCTCTAGCAGGCAGCCGTTCTTTCTGTTGTTGTTGTTGTTGTCCTCGACATATAATGGCGAATAGTGTTGGTCAAATGTTTAGGGGAATCCCCCAAGGTGGAGTAGATTTGTGATAAGGGAGTAATTACTCATTGGCATCCAGCCGAGCGCAGCCGTACGGCTACAAAGGAAAGCTATACAGCTTTCTCAGAAACTTCGTAGTTAAAGAAACACTGTTCCCACTTCGAGTTATTGATCAATTCGATCTCGCCCTACCATAAGCTTGCCGTCCTGGTTAGCTCAATTGGTAGAGCGACTGCTCCGGTGTAGCGGTGGTCCTGGGTTCGAACCCCGGACCAGGACGAATTTTTCTTTAACTACGAAGTTTCTGAGAAAGCTGTATAGCTTTCCTTTGTAGCCGTACGGCTGCGCTCGGGTGGATGCCAATGAGTAATTACTCCCTTATCACAAATCTACTCCACCTTGGGGGATTCCCCTAAACATTTGACCAACACTGTTCCCACTTCGAGTTATTGATCAATTCGATCTCGCCCTACCATAATCTTGCCGTCCTGGTTAGCTCAATTGGTAGAGCGACTGCTCCGGTGTAGCGGTGGTCCTGGGTTCGAACCCCGGACCAGGACGAATTTTTCTTTAACTACGAAGTTTCTGAGAAAGCTGTATATCTTTCCTTTGTAGCCGTACGGCTGCGCTCGGGTGGATGCCAATGAGTAATTACTCCCTTATCATAATGGCGAATACCCACATGGAGTATTGGCCATGATCAGGCGATGACTCCTGCTGCTTTCCTGGGGTCGCATATGCCGTAGAAGCGAATAAGTTACAGGTATTTTCCAATTATATATTTTCAGAATGATAATTTTCCAACACTTACGCACTGACTGCCTCATACGGATAAAAAAAAAACTTTTTTTTCACTGGAGATAAAACACTGAAATTTAGCTTAGTTCTGATGGTATCAATATACCTCAAGAGAAAAGTATAGAACATTTCTATCTTACCGGTACTCACCTATGGGGCAGAAACGTGGAGGCTAACGAAAAGAGCTCTGCTTAAGTTAAGGACAACGCAGCGAGATATGGAAAGAAAAATTATAGGTGTAACATTAAGAGATCGGAAGCGGGCGGAGTGGGTGAGGGAACAAACGCGGGTTAATGACATCCTAGTCGAAATCAAGAGGAAGAAATGGGCTTGCGCAGGGCATGTAATAGAAAGGCAAGATGACCGGTGGTCCTTAAGGGTAACGGAGTGGAGTCCAAGAGAAGGCAAACGGAGCAGTGGGCGGCAGAAAGTTAGGTGGGCGGATGACATTAAGGAGTTTGCAGGGATACGGTGGCCGCAGTTGGTAAACAACAGGGTTAATTGGAGGGACATGAGAATAGCCTTTGCCCTGCAGTGTGCTTAGTCAGGCTGATGATGATGGTATAAGTACATGTCTTCACTCAGAATTGAATCATTATTGGTGCAGCGGTTTAAAAGATGACCTCCAATCCACCCATCTCATGTCCATTTGATGCAACGATCTGTATGGAATATGCAGGGCTTCCCACACGACACGAATTTCATGAACGACTCTTGCGCTGCATTTCACATAGTGCTGGGCCTCACTTTCATGACCGATAAATATCGGGAAATAAGAGGCGATTGGAAGACACGCACACGCACACTAACAACTGTGGCAACTTTACAAGGCACGTTTATGTGGCATTCATTCTTCGTATTCCGTAGAGTGTTAAGCGCAAGCACATTTTAAGTCCGATTACAAGCAGAAGAAAAAAACAACAGATATTCAGTGCTCGTCCTGCAGTTTTTTAAAAGTATGAGCGATCTTGTGCATACATGAAACAAGTTTGCGTTGAACCCCAATCCGCTTCTCCGTGTCTGGTTTGCTAAACAAGCTCCGACGCGAAGCTCCAGCATGACATGTGCTGATCGCGCAGGAAACAATGCGGGCCAAGGCAGAATACGGCAAACAAAAAAATTCCGTCTAATCATTTCGCACAGATGGTTGTGAATACTGCCGATCTCATCTTTTATGCGTACGTTCTCTACTCGACACACGCAGTCGAGATTCTGCGTTTCTCTTTCATTGCCCATGCCCTGCAGAAACGACACACCGGTACGGGCAGCAAGAATTACTATGTCGTACATGTCCGCCGGCGCAGAGGGTTCAGACCTTTTTCGAATAGATTAAAGCCATTTATTTTCGCAAAGCAACACACGTGTGTACCATTGATGCACGTCATTTAAAGAGTTCATTGAATTCTGAGGTCAGTTTTGGAGTGACACCTCAGCCGGTATTTAAATGGGACTGTGGCTCTAGAGTATTGTTTACCAGTTTCCAGTGATGTCGCTTTCTACTGTCCCTCCGGTGCTGCTACTCGTACTGGCTGCTTCAGTCGCTTATGACAGCGCAGAACTCGTAAGTATAGATCGCAGTTAGCAGTAAATGTAAGCCTGCGACTTTTCAGAGTTTGCTTCCAGCCAAGAAAAACCTTAGAGGCGTGTTAGCTTTTGCAAGCACAATTGTTGTTTCGACTTTATCGGCAAGACGCTCAGCTTTGTGTTCCATCCTAACACGCAGAAGTTAGGCCTTCCTTCTCGTTTCGACGATTTGGGTATTTTCTGTTTTCTAATTCTTAAACGGGAAATTTGTGATACGGTTCCGCTAACGCCAGAATTATTGCGCAGCTTGTTTTGTGTTCGTAACACGAGGCGCGTTAAGTTGCGTCAGTTTAGGTGATATTAGTAGATGATACGTGATTCTTGTTCAAGATGCGCAATAACAGCGTTCTGTGCACTAAGCAATAGTAAATTTCGTGCCCTCAGAATAATATTAATCAATGCTTGAATCTGTGAACCATAAATGAACTCAGTCCATAAATAATTTATTCAGACGTGCTAGCAACCAAATTTTGTTTGGTTTTTGTTTATTGGGGTTTAACGTCCCAAAGCAACCCAAGCTATGAGGGACGCCGTAGTGAAGGACTCCGGAAATTTCGACCACCTGGGGTTCTTCAACGTGCACTGACATCGCACAGTACACGGGCCTCTAGAATTTCGCCTCCGTCGAAATTCAGCCGCCGCGGCCGGGATCGAACCCGCGTCTTTCGGGTCAGCAGCCGAGTGCCGTCACCACTGAGCCACCGCGGCGGGGCAAAACGAAAATAGCGGACAATTTAGCACTGTTTAGCGCGGAATATCGCGCAGTAGCACAAGTTCCGGCGGGCATTTAAGATCGTTACGTACTAAATGCATTGGGCGGGTCGAGATTCCTCAGTAAATGGCTAGTTTAATTTAGTTTATGAGGTTTAGCGTCTCAAAGCGACTAATGGTATGACAGACGCCGTAGTGAAGGGTTGCGGAAATGTCGACTACCTGGGGTTCTTTAACGTGCACTGACATCGCACAGCACACGGGCCTTTAGAATTGAGCCGCCACGGCCGGGATCGAACCCGCGTCTTTCGGGTCAGCAGCCGAGCTCCGTAACCACGTAGCCACAGCGGCGGGATCAACCAAACTCTGTCTTGGTGCAGGTATTTAGAATGACTGAAATACAATAACAAATTCAAAAAATACCAAAGACACATCAAACATCGAAGTTACACGGAGAAAGATCAAAACGTCATCTCTCAGACAGTCAGTCAGTTGATCTTAATTCAAGTGATGTCCAACGGTTAAGCAGAAGGTAGAAAACAAACGCTTTCAACTTGCTCTAAATTGGAATTCATTTGTTCTTATCATGTTATATTTGCCGAGGAAATAAAAAGTAGTAATTATATCAAACTGCCCCAGCACGCAGAAAAAATAACATAAGCATTGGTCTATAAATGCCAAAATCGGTTTTGCAACCGCCCTAGTATAGAGATCATCATCATCACCAGCCTGACTACGCCCACTGCAGGGCAAAGGCCAATACAGGAATACAACTCTGGATATTGTTATGTTGGAGTGGGAGATCCACTATTTATGGATAAATAATAGATATGTGCAAAAATCAGGTTATTCATATACAAGTCAAACTTCAAAGGTTACGTCTTCGGTCCAAAAGCACCTTCATTGCTCGTAACTCTACGTACCTTAATATCATTATAGTTCTTTTAGGATACTGCTGCTGATGTAGTTGTTGACGAAATTCAACACGATGCGGCCGTGAACAGGTGAGCTCAAATACCTATTAAATTCATTGTCAAGATCTCTTTCAAGATGCTTGCACCATAAATTGTAAAGCCACCACTATTATTTATTGAATTCTGGTTTAAAAGTTTCTCAAGCATATTCTAAACTAAATTTTGAGCAGTCAGGCAGTTGAACATGTTAAGGTGCATTTCTCGCTCTTCTCACGGTTGAATTAACGTAGTCTCGGAAGGTTTTTAACGGCACAATTTAATAACTTTAGCAGGAAAGTATACTCAAAGGCTTGAAACAGGCAGCAAGATGAGCGTAAAATGTATATGCTACAGTAAGCTCTAAATTAGGCACTGAGCCTGTAACGGTAGCTAAAATAAAATAATCGAAATGGCGAGACAGTAATTGTCGGAAGGACACAGAGCACATTTAAACATTGTACATAATACACAGCAGATTTAAAATATACAAACGGTTACCTAAACGGCATAATACGGCTGATTTCAGAGAAAAGCTGGTAAGGATCTCCAGTCGATTGCTCTGTCATCTATGAAAATTGGTTTTGACGAAAGGAAATGACGCAGTAACTGTCTCGCATGTCTCGGTAGACACCTGAACCATGCCGTAAGGGAAGGGAGGAAGGTGGGAGTGAAAGAAGAAAGAGAGAAAGAGGTGCCGTAGTGGACGTCTCCTGAATAATTTCAACCACCCGGGGATCTTTAACGTGCACTGACAACGCACAGCACACAGGCGCCTTTTTGCGTTTCCCAAGTGCTGTGCGATTTCAGTGTGTGTTAAGGATCTCCAGTTGGCCCAAATTATTCCGGAGCCCTCCACTAGGGTGCCTCTTTCTTCCTTTCTTCTGTCAGTCCCTCCTTTATCCCTTCCCTTATGGCGCGGTTCAGGTGTCCACCGAGATATGCGAGACTGTACATAAAACCAAGAGATGGTATAAAACCAATGTCCATTATCCGTTTTCAGAATGCGTGCGACTGTTTTTCCGGTGATGCATCGAGAAGTCACAAGGGAATGCCCCCGTATTCTTTTGAATTCAAGCCCAACAATTTTATGCTCGAGTTCGTGATAATTTGTTAAGCAGCAGCGAAAAAGATGTGTATGTAAGGGAAAGAGACGCACGAAACGAACGCTGACTCAACTGCTTTTTATTCAGAAAGTACGTGTACAATACGGAGCAATGCACGAAAGTACTAGCAGAAAAGAAAACACACAAACACCTAAAGCACATATTGTTTCATCCAGTAAAGGAAAACTCACTCAGGCTAAACTGTGACTCAAACAGCGCCTGTCAACGAAATGAAATATTCCACATCGCTTCATACAGCTGCAGTATACAATTAGCCTGATTTTTTTTTATGATTAAAGAGTCTACCTTTGCACAGATTCACCAACCGGTCGTGAATTAATATCTCGCTGCAAAATAGAAAATAATGACATAAGCGAGTTTGCGTTTCATTCCGGCCAGACTGTACAGACATGCATGACAAAACTTATGCGGGATCCAGATTTGCAGAAAAATAAATATTCAGGGGGGCACTTAGTGCTACTTAATTGCGGTGAGGCGAAAGCCTTTACCGCTGCTATTTCTGTCTCTTGGACGATTGTTGCTGAAAGTAAAGGAGCATTACAGACGTGTCACAGTGCCATTTCTGGCACTGTGTCAACCGGTCTGTAATGCAAAGACCAGGCAATCTACTGATTCTTCTAATTAACCCTTAACTGATCAACCCTTAAGAATTGAATCAATTAACATTTAACTATTTAATTAATTAACACATTATCTCTAAACTAAACTACTAACCACCTAATTAACTCTAACCTAACTAATTATTTAACTCTGAACTAATTTTACTTCAGATGATTGACAGGTTGAGTATGACACTTCCTGCGAACACGCTGGTGAGTCATGAGCCTATAAAGACTTTTGCCTTAAAAATTCTGTGTGGTCGGAGAGAGCTCGTCAGCGAAAATATTCATTCATGAGAAGACATTCCTGCTCCATTCAAAGGAAAAATGTCAGCTGATTGACTAGCTAGTTCACTCAAAAATATTTTTTTTTCTTCCTTTGAATCGGCATCCAGCACACTTTTATCAGTAACTATACATTTTTTTTTATCGTATGCAAGACCCGTCTGGAATCCCCACCAGGCATATCTCGCTGATAGGCTAGAAAAACTACAACGCATGGCCCTTTGTTTCATCCACTCAAAATATTCGGGGAATGACAGCGTGACATGAGCATCCCAGCTGGCATCCCATCACTGTCTAATCGTCGTCGCATTTCTGCTTTGAAATTTCTTTTCCTTCTGCATCACAATCGCATTACAATAGATAAAACCGCATATCTGAAACCACCTTACCGTCACTCGCGCAGGACTAATAACGAGAAATGTATCCGACCATTTGCATACCGCTGTAGCACGATCGGATATTCACTTTTTTTCCCGTTGTCCATCGAAGAGTGGAATAAACTTCCCCGTGATTGCATCAGTGCTGATACAGTTGAATTGCTCATTCATAAAACTGAGAGCCGGCTCAGTCAGCGAGGCCCTTAAAGCATTTACTGAACCTTTTATTCCCTGTGTGTAGCAATGCACGAATGCCCATGTTTATTTATTGGCAATTGTTATTGTGTTCTGTGCGATGTCACTGCGCGTTAAAGAACACCAAGGTGGTCGAAATTTCCGGAGCCCTCCACTACGGCGTCCCCCAAAGCCTGAGTCGCTTTGGGACGTTAAACCCCCATAACCATAAATTGTTATTGTGACTGTGCACTTGAAATGGCGTCACCAAGCACTGTCTGCTTAGACTAAACTGTACAGCCCAATTCCGTATGAGCCTGGAAACCAGGCTTACAGTATTGTCAAATAAATAAAAAAATAAATCATATAGCAAGAATGTGGGTTTGCTGACGCATCGTTCCGCTTTCTTTATGCGGAGAGCCTCGCACATCATTCTTGTTTGCCGGATAAAGTATCTCTAATATGCAACAAAGGGAAAAATAATTTGCTGTTGCGTAATAGTATTGTCTTGCTGAAAGAGCCTCAAGGTAGACTGAAGAAGCTGGAGGCAGGTTTTTGGTGTCATTCCGTCGGAAAGAAAGATGCTTTATATTGGCGAACATCTTTAATCTAACTCATTTTTCGCTGTATTTCTTGGATTGGTAGGTTCTATTTTGTGTGACTGAGGCGCGCTCGAATTACTGGCACCAGAACCAGCTTAAAAACTCCATAAATGACAAAGGATATTAGCCTAAGGATAGATGCCTGAGGAACGCATTTCCCAGGCGAAGAAAAGTTCTCCTGTCGAAACCTCGGCTACCAGAGGAGGCTCCTCTCCCGTTCTTTGTTCAACTTTTATGTTTAGGGTTTAAATAACCTAAAATGCGGCCCACAGCTCCAAGAGAACGCAGGGCGCTTCTGGGCATATACAACGTGTTTTTTATCGTTTACAGATTTTTATTTTAAGAACTCTTGCGAGACGTCGGTGCGATCCTTTGAACATGGTTTATGGTTTGTAAAGGTTTAACGTCCCAAAGCCACTCAGGTTATAAGGGACGCCGTAGTGAAGGGCGCCGGAAATTTCGACCACCTGGTGCTCTTAACGTGCACTGACATCGCACAGTAAGCACATGGACCTGTAGAATTTTTTCTCCATCGAAATTCGACTACCGCGGCTGGGATCGAACCCACTTATTGCGGGTGCCATAATCATATCCACTGAACCACCGCGGCGGCCGGTCATATGAGTAGTTATTCTGTACTTCCTGAAATTTCATAGATATAGTCGAGTCGGATTCACTCTTCTGCACATCCCGATGATCCCGACACGTCGATGTAGTACATGGACGTCCGAATAGCCACGGACGTCGATACAGTATGCGGAAGTTTAGCTTTCGCATTGCTCCAATGCGGGTAGCCGCAGTTATTTCGAAGCTTTTCCGGCTTGAGTGTGCGGCTCGCCTCAGCAACGGCTCGTCTTTATACCGATGGCTTAATATGACCGCGCAGACGAAAGACAAGGGGGAAACGTCTGGCCAGCACTTGTTTCAGGATGCGTGCAGCATAAGGGCGCACCACGCCTGATGTTCGGGTTACTGGCACTGGTTTTGAGGTGTGAATCCTACACTCTCAAGAGAAGAGTAAAAAAACTGGCTGTGGCTTAGCTTGGTTAAGCCTGGTAATTGCGAAGCAATACGTGGTTCTGTTGCCGTTCTTCTTCTGTCTCCGTAGCTCGCTGATGCTTTCTCTTTGCAACCTGCCGAAGCGTATAGGCTGGAGGCGGCATCTCATGGGCTTAACGAGAAGAGCGCAGTCAGGCCGCGGCCGTGGCTATGCGCCGCGCAAGGCAACGGCGTGAGATGGGGTCCCGTTTTTAAGCAGGTGGTATGACGTCACATAGCGCGC
The DNA here is from genome assembly GCF_055824585.1 of Amblyomma mixtum. NCBI lineage: Eukaryota > Metazoa > Arthropoda > Arachnida > Ixodida > Ixodidae > Amblyomma > Amblyomma mixtum. The sequence goes on along the minus strand of NC_143015.1, from coordinate 116,034,577 downwards.
AGCGCCCCTGGTGAGAGGAGCGGGAGTCAGGCCACAGCCGTGGCTATGCGCCGCGCAAGGCGACGGCGTGAGATGGGGCCCCGTTTTTAAGCAGATGGTATGACGTCACATAGCGCGCGGCGCCCCTGGTGAGAGGAGCGGGAGTCAGGCCGTGGCTATGCGCCGCGCAAGGCGACGGCGTGAGAAGGGGCCCCGTTTTTACACAGATGGTATGACGTCACGCAGCGAGGTCAAGCGAAAGGTCAAGCGTGGCTATGCTGCCGCGGCACGGCACGGGAAGAGGTGGTAGCGAAAGTAGTATTGCTTCGCAATAAAAGAGAGGACAATTACTCCCTTTTTACTCACATAAAGGCGTATTCGTGTTTAGTGTCGGCATAGTTGTCGGCGGTCAGCGCACGCCGTTGTGCGGCTGCTCAGTGTTTTGTGTATGTGTTGTGTTGCTTTATTCCTGACAGAAGCGGGCAACTAAGATAACAGCACCTCATTGTGTCTTCCTATTTCAGCTCGAAATGAATACATATCGCAAAGACAAAGACCTCAATATGCACGCACGTTTCTCCGAGTGTCGTAATTTCATACAATTCGTGCGTGTTTGATGATGATGATTTTATGGCTAAAGGGCATCCGGGGCCAAAGAGAGACATCATGGCACAAGGGGTTTTCGTGTTCTCACGGTGGGGTCGAAGACTCATTTCCCAAGCATTTCACCCTAAAGAAGCCGATCACCAGGTCAGGTGGGTGGCCTGGTGGGTTGCCGGTGGCACTGGGGATCGAACCTCGGACGTCCTGCATGCGAATTCATGCGTGTATATGATTTACTGCTGAAATGGGCCAGGCATATCGATCATCGTGTGACAATTACAGCCCGCTGTAATCTTCAGCAAGAGGCGCCATTCCTAGCAGAATGGCAAGAATTTCTTTGAAGTTGAAATTCTAGAGGCCCGCGTACTGTGCGATGTCAGTGCACGTTAAAGAACCCCAGGTGGTCGAAATTTCCGGAGCCCTCCACTATGGCGTCTCTCATAGCGTTAGTCGCTTTGGGACGTTAAACCCCATAAACCAACCAACCAAATAACCGTAATTTTCCGCGCGAACTCTTTTTCCATAACGGCATAATACCCGCAGCACATGACACCAAAAGAGGGGAAAGATAATATACGCCTTCCATAAGAACGCAACATGGGCGTCATCCCTTCCTTTTGGAGCGATAGCTCCACTACGCCATGTTTCGCCAAGGTCATTGGGTGTTGCAGTTTGACCTTCAGCAGGAGGATCGCCGGAGGTGTGGCTGTGACGTCAGACCACGTGACTCGCCATAGCAGCAACCGCCGCGCCGCTGCTCCGACCGCGCTGCGCCGACCGCCGCTTCGCCAGTTGTGGCCACGTGATTAAGCGCATGATCAACCACCGCGCCGCTGCTCCGACCGCGCTGCGCCGACCGCCGCTTCGCCAGTTGTGGCCACGTGATTAAGCGCATGATGACGGTGTTCGCTTAAAGAGGCGAAGCCGCTCTCGCGTGTAGTTCCGCAGTGCGAGAGTGCAGCTTTGTGTACCTTAAACAGCTGCGAAGCCTTTCAAGCGCCTAACCAAGCGTAGTCTAGTGTAATAGAGATTTCGCTTTGTCAAACTAGGTTTACAAGAGTTAAACCACTGCCATCTTTTTTTGCAGAACGAGCAGACGAAAATTCTGATCGCGACGCTCACAGCTATTGAAAGCGACGTGGCCGTCCTCGACTCGGTCGAAGACACCAGCCTGCAGTGCCTGTACGCCACTCGACCGGTGTTCGTCCCGCAGCAGCTCTTTGCCGTCTACATCTACCACTACCCCAAACAGGCGGACCCCGACGGGTGCGTAGGCTGCCTCACTGTGGCTATACATGAGCAGCTCTTGTCTCTCTTGTCTTGTCTCTATAGTGGTTGGTTCATAACTGAGGAAAATATTCCTGCTCATGCCAAGACACTGACAAATATAAGCGGGCATAGCAAACGCCAGCTTTCAACGGGATTTTTTTTTTGGAGAGAAGTGTATTGTTTACATAGAACTGCACCGATTCGCGGATGCCAATAAAATAAAGCATCGCCATAAACGCGTGCTTAATTAAAACGGACCCCCCAAAAAAAGTATTCACTATGGCATAGGACCAATGAAGTGTCATAAATTGGCTCTTTTTTTGTATAAAACGCTTAAACAAATTCACGTGCAGCTTCATTTCAACGCTTAGCCAACACTTTACTCGAGCCTCGTTTGACTGACTGCTTCAGGTATCCCTCGTCTGTTTTTACGATGCGCCACACTGCAGCCTTTTTTGTTTTAAGTTATCAGAAAACTTAATTTTTTGGTCGTAATGACACCACCGTTGGCCGTATTTAACACATGTCCGTATTGACAACAAAACTGACATGTCGAAACAACAGCCGTTGTGGAATGATAGAGAAAATTTTGTCGTCCTTACTACAGGACATAAGAGCATTATGGTAGAAACAGCGCCGAAACAGGACGAAGCAAGTACACAACACAGGCTATGTGTTAAGTACAGTTGAGGATACGTTTTGTGCGGCCTTGTTGCTATATTTCTGCTTCACGTTTTGGTGGACGAAAACAGTGGTCAATGGTCTTGCATGCCAGTTCTACCCTTAGAGCTTGAAAGCGTTCTCCGTTTAAAGTCACCGTTCATTCCAGTAGTGTCGGTAAGAAACTACGCTTACCGGCGACGCTTCTTTTTTTGTGTGAGTGTGGCAACGAGGAGATCTTTGTCATTTCGGCCTCAGTGCGCACCTCAGTCAACTCCGTTGGAAGTAGGCATGACTTCATTTTCTTCTCCGCTGCCCATTTCTCCATTACAGCGAGATCTGTTTTTCACTGAAACGCTTCATATGAGCCGCTTGTATGGAATTATGGGAATATAGAGTCCGTAAGATATGGACAGTTATATGTATATTCATATCTTACACAGTCTATAAGCATTCCACATAATTTCTATAAGATTTCTAGACCGTGTACATGACGACATTGAAGTCCGTAAGCTTTCATACGGGCTTCCATTAAGTCCATACCGTCTCTGTATGCTTTCGTACTGAGTACATAAAATTTCCTATGGAGACGCACGGAATTATGGAACTCGTTACACATAAACTTTCAGCACGGTTGCGGATACGTTTTGTTACACATGACGTTGTACGTGCTGCTATGATTGGCCACCATGACAATCACTGATTGGTACTAACAGTGACGACCACCGTAACACCATGAGTTCTTTGCCTCCTTCCACTCTCCCGCCTTTTGTCCCACCGGACGCCCGCCTTATATGGAAGTATAATCCATCCCTACGCCGGCCAACATGTTTCACCCATGGCCACGAACCTCTTGGCATGATGCCCACCTACCCAGAACACTCATACCCACACGGCCAATCATACCACCACCTGCGCAATCCACTATCATGTCTCCACCCGACTATTTCCAACACTTTGCTGCAATTGAACCTTTTACACATTGGGCACGGAGGCCTGTCAAGCTCATCAGCGCTTTTACTTTTGTATCCTGTGCCTTTTGTTCAGGCGAAATGATTGATTGATTGATTGATTGATTGTTCAGGCGAAATGATTGATTGATTGATTGATTGATTGATTGATTGATTGATTGATTGATTGATTGATTGATTGATTGATTGATTGATTGATTGATTGATTGATTGATTGATTGATTGATTGATTGATTGATTGATTGATTGATTGAAAAGGCACCCCAGCCGTAGTTAACATAGATAGTGTCATCGACATATCACACCGACTAAGCGCCCGCTAAAACTGGCATTACACAAGTCTAAACGTGCTGTAAAATCTATTCACTGCCTAAGAATGCAGCACAACTAGACTTGCTAATCTACATCTCTCCTAAACTCACTGAATTACTTTGTCGTGCATAATTATAGCTTACCTTTTCTGTTTTTCTTTTTCTTACAAGGTCCGAGAAAGAGCAAGCTTTTTGCGTGGAGCTAAATGCGACGGATTCGGGCTTTTTCCCGAATTACCTCTGTGGAGGTGAGTCAACTGTACTCATGCATCTTTTGTGCTTACGTCGCCTAGAAAGCGGTGCAATCTTCGACAGTACGCAACTTTTCACACTGAGCTTTAAAGCGATTGTCACGAACGCGACTTTCTTTCGGGCGACTGCTTTAAGTAGAGAAAGAAACAGCTCTTTCAAGTAGCTTCAAGCAATACTGCACTGGCAAGACCAGAGGCTCAAAGGAAAACGCATCTCACTGCTTGTTCCTGGTACCGATCATTTCTTTGCTTCTTTCTTTCTTCCCTTCTTTCTTTCCTTAATTTTCCTTTCCTGCCCTCTTCACCTCCCTTCTTTCCTTCTTTCTTTCCTACTTTCTTCTCCTTCTTTTTCTTTTCTTTCCTTCCTTCCTTCTTTCCTTCCTTGCTTGTTTCCTTCTTTCCTTTCTCCTTTCATTCCTTCTCTTTCTTTCCTTCATTCTTCCTCTTTTTCTCTTTCGTTCTGTCTTCCTGTCTACCTTTTTTCCTTTCTTTGTCCTTTGAGGCATATCTCAGGTGCTGTGGCAAAACGCAGGTTTCATACCTGGCAAAGAAAGCAGCACCCAAAACATGTATGCATGAGGCAGACAGAAACAACACAGCGAATAGTGCACTCTTTCCAACACATAATAAATAACACATCAGAGGAACACACAACAAACCTTCTGAACAAGATTTTTTATTAAAAACAGAATTAAAGTTATGAGTAAGATGGACGTTTAACGAGTTTTAACATCGTTCTTAAGACTCGTATTTGATTGCTAACAAGTAGAATCTGGCTTGTCTGGCAGGCTACACACAGCAACGTTAATTCTCTGAATAGGGTTAGATGAAACTGTAAATTAATTTTTCTTATTAATTCAGTTATGCTTATTAAAGTATTAAAGTATTCTTTATCATTAGTATTAGTATTTCGGAGCTCCTCTTCTGTGTCTTCAGTAGGAGATAATTATCTCGGAACATTCCCTGCAAATCAAACGCCCTACACTTCATAAGACTGTGTCGTGGCTTAAAAACATCAATTATTTCTCCTTCCCATAGACTAGAAAAATGGCACTGAAATGAAATCAAAATAGCCTTATGCATACATAATTCGCACCGTACTTCGGCTTTTCAGCATGTTATTGATCCATTACTAAGTCTATTGCGTGCACATTGTGCAATGTGTGTCGCATCAACAACGCGCTCATTTCAGAACTGAGTGTAACAAAAAAAAAAACACAAAGACCACCATAACTTCTAATTATACCGGGAGTGCGCTTACAGCTTCTTAGAATACTGCCTCGGCCAAATTTTGGTTCGACCATTTGCGGAACACGCGTTTAGTGTGTAGAAATTTTCTGATTGGTCGAGAGAGTTGTGACGTCATCAGCACCGCCACATTTAAAAATCTGAGGCGGGAATGTTCGAGCATCCTCCATCAGATTATTATAGGAAATTAGACTAACCTGACTCACTGTTTCCCTTTATTCCACCTACTAATCGCCACAAATTCAAAAAATTCCACCTACTAATTTCCACCAATCCACCTTAATTCATTTTCTGGGACGGGTCTATTTCCAAAATTCTGAGGCCCTTTAAAATTTTTGGCTGTGGGGCCGCTTCCAAATTCAATCGCATTTTCTTTGAGAATATAGTTAAGGCCTCAAGTTTCTTTTTCTCTCTCTCTTCAGGGACCGAAAACAGATGGCCCAGCAACTATACTTTGACGGCAAAATTTGCTATATCGCCCGCATTCCCATGCCAGGCACCGACCGTAAGTGAGCCTTTGTTTGTTGTGTACGAAGCTTGGGAAAGACCATACTAAGGCTAAAGCCTTTAATTCCTCATCGGTGTCGAGTCCTAGTGATGCAAAACTATCGATAGTTTAGACACTATCGAACTATCGATGGTAAAAAAGACTATCGATAGTACTATCGATAGCGCGCTATCGATAGTACTATTGACAGTTATTACTTTCAATAGTAGTATCGATAGTGCTATCGATAGTACGAGGTCTGTTAGAAAAGTATCCGACCTTATTTTTTTGCGAACACCTGATGGATATGAAACAAGCGCGCTTGCACCAGCAGACCTTGAACTGTCGTGCGCATGCACGAATTTTTTCCCGCCTGCCGATAGCGTCAGTGGCTGAGAGGCAGCGTTTGAGTGAGGTAGTGCGCAGTGCTCTCGTCGGTTTTTTAGTGCTAGCAAAATGGCGGTGCGACAGGAGCAGCGCTAGTGCATCAAATTTTGCCAGAAACGGGGCGACAGCCAAGTGGAAATCATTCAGAATATTCAGACGATTTTCGGTGACGATGCTTAGAGCAGCACACAAATTAAGCAATAGTACAACTGGTTTAAAGATGGCCGCACATCGGTGGAGAGCGAGCCACGCTCCGGTCGGCCACTAACATGCCGAAATGGCCAGGCCATTGCCGAAGTGAACGCTCTGGTGATGCGGGACCGTCGTGTGACTATCCGAGAAATTGCGGAAGAGGTGGACATCAGTAGTTTTTCTGCACATTCCATTATCACCGAAGATTTGGCCATGAAGAGAGTTGCGGCGAAATTCGCGCTGAAGCTGCTCACGGTGGAGCAAAAGCAGCTTCGTGTTTAAGTCTCACAGGACACGCTGGATTCTACAAACAGTGAACCCGACTTCATCAACACCATAATCACTGGTGACGAGTCTTGGGTGTACAGGTACGACCCGGAAACCAAATCCCAGTCGTCACAGTAGAAGCATTCCACGTCCCCAAGACCAAAGAATGCCTGCCAAATGCTCAGCAACGTCAAAGTGATGCTGACTACTTTCTTGGGCTCTCGCTGTGTGGCACACCACGAGTACGCACGTCCCAGGGTCAATGACCAAAGAGTACAACAGGGATGTCCTCCTTCGCCTGCGTGGTGCTGTGCGGCGCAAGAGGCCGAAGTTGAGGTCAACACGAAATTGGCCCATCCATCACGACAGTGCTCCTGAACATTCTTCGCCCTTGATTCAGACTTTTTTGGCGAAAAACCAGACCCCTGTAGTTCAACAGGCTTCTTACTCTCTTGATATGGCCCCCTGCGACTTCTGGTTGTTTCCCAAAATCAAGAGGCCACTGAAAGGAGCGCGATTTCAGACAAGAGAGGACATTATGGCTGCAACGACAGCTGAGCTAAACTCCATTCCGAAAAAGGCCTTTTCGGAATACTTCCAACAGTGGCAGCACATCTGGGAGAAGTGTGTGGAGTCCCAAGGAGACTACTTTGAAGGTAATTAGGTTTCCAATGCTCCAGTTATGCCATTTTTTTTTTTCTTCGGCCAAAGGTCGGATACTTTTCTAACATACCTCGTACTTTCGATAGTTCTATTCATATTACTATTGATAGCCGCATCGATACTACTTGTTATATAGAATACTACCGATTCTATAAAATCAACCACGCGTACCCACTGCATCTTAAACTTGGTTTCCCGGGTGTGTGGTATTGAGGTGATGGTATGAGTAACTAACAGAACTCGCCCATTTTCGCGGCCTACGCGTCACCGAGCTCTGCAGACGTTCCCTACGTAAAATTGCTGGATAAAATGTTAGCGTGCGAATGTCGTAGTCGCGAAGCATGTGTGCGAAAAGCATTTCTGCAGCGGTTACGTCACCAAGACGACGTCGGCAGTGCACGATAGTGTCGTGTAAGCCAGCACAACTTGTGCTGAATTTGTTCTTTCATCGGATGCAGTTCCAAGTATTTTTTTGAGCTGTCCCAGTACACGTTAAAGAACCGCAGCTGGTCGAAATTTACCCGGAGGTCTCCACTACGGCATCCCTATAGCTTGAGTTTCTTTGGGACGTGAAGCCTCATGAGACCGTGAAAACCAGTCAGGTATCGCAAATGTTTGGTTATATCGCTAGCCAACAAATGCATATCAATATTGTTACTATCAACAGCCTTACCATCGAGAGTTTCACTATCGATAGTCTTGCTATCGATAGCGATACTATCGATAGTATTACTATCGATAGTATTACTATCGATAGTAATGCTATCGATAGCGTTACTATCGATAGTAGACTATCGATAATACTATCGATAGTCTATCGATAGTAGCACTATCGATAGTTTCTTTACACTATCGATAGTTTCAAAAAAAATATCGTTACTATCGATAGTCAATTTTCCGATAGTTTTTCATCACTAGTGTCGACAGAAGGTTGTCAACAGAGGTGTCCCGCTTTTCGGTTGGTCGAAATGGTTGTGAAGTCAGAGAGCGCGGATTCGCAGTAATGAGGTCACCCACGGATGCCTCACGCCCCCGTTTGGAGCAGACGACAACTAATAAAATAGTTGTCGTCTGCTCCAACAGGGGGCCTATACTCCGTTTCATACATAGCAGTCAACGCTGCCAAAGGTACGAAAGCAGTCCGCTGCAAAAAAAAAACATGTGAAATGTATCTGTCCGCGCCTGTCTGTTCATTTTATAAGGGGCCAAGGTTCGACTCCCGGCTTGGCTGTTTTTTATTTATTTTTTATTTATTTTTTTAAAGATTCATTAGGTAGAAACTCGAAACTGTCAAACTCTAATACCTACTTTGAAAAACACAGCGCTGTTTACTTGTTTCGAAGGGAAAAGGCAGGCATACATACGATGTAACTTGAGTCGGATGGCGTTGACAGCAATGCTGTCATATTTAACACTACGACCGCTAGATATTGTCACCTTGCTAGGTCATTTTTGCGGTGATCTTATTCCAGCAGAGAGACCTTCTTTCTTGAACCTCGCAACATTCCGAGGGCTCACCCCGGTCATCTCGCCCACAGTTTCGAGGACTTCACGCAGTCTTCTCCGGGAAGCGCTTCCTTACGCTAGAGTAAACGTCGACAATCACCTGCTTGCAGTCTTTTGAAATTTTCGGAGACTTTAGCTTGGAGAATAGGCGAACCGATCTTTTTGAAGCCGCAGTGGGCGAAGAAAACAAGCGAGTAGGAGATAGCGGTGCATTTTCGCAGACTCAAAAACCGAAAGACGAAAGCAGACGACATCACCGGCCGGCCTAGCTCCGAAAACCTGATACAGAAGGAGCCGGAAAAAAACCCAGAAAACTGAGGCACTCTGTTTTGAAGAACATAAAAAAAGCAATCTTTTAGCAAAATAAAACTCCTTTATTATTATACTACAATATCGACCAACATTTACTTTAATTTTGAGTTCATTACTCTTTTCACTCTCGACGCACTACATTACGATGCGGACGAGGAGCGCGAACAGGCACCTCAGCCTTCTCTGCATTGACTGCTATGTATGAAACGGAGTATAAGGCGTCCGTGGGTGACCCCATTACATACCTCATTACTGCGAACAGAGCCATGGGTACAACCGAACTCATCGAAGCAGAGAGAGAGTCGTGCTAAAGAAGCAGTCAAAGTCGGCAGTCAGTGCTTGTAGTTGTAATGTGTAGTCGAAGTGTGTAGTCAAATAAAGCACTAGTACAGCACAAACAGCCTCGCAGTCAATGCCAAACAGTGCGCCAGTAAAGGCTTTCGCCTTGCAGCACTTTAGAGAGCCAAAGTGTCCCCTGAATGTTTCTATTTACTTAGTGGCTGTCAGTGGCGCGCCTCATGTATACCATTGCTTCCAGGACTTGTAAGAGGGTCTGGTATTTCTCCATTTTGCGCATACGAATGGTGTCGCAACTTTACGCGTGTTTCGTGTACCCCACGAAGGCAAAAGGGCAGCTGTGTAAACAAGAGAAAAAGAGTGGGCTACATTCTTCGTCTCGTTGTAAGTGATGTGTCCTGAGGTGGGTGCCACGTAAGCCTTTTTCTCTGCGCAAGATTCCTTGGACGGTCTCACATCTCTAGCTCGCTCACAGTTCATGCCCTCTGCGTGAATCGCGCTGGCGCGATATCATGGACAAGTTGGTTACGGTGCGCGATTACAGCGCGATTACAGCGCGAGAAACGCTGGAAGTGCCGCGCCTGTCCTGCCTTGAATGTTTGTTGTGCTTCTTGGTTCAATTCAAGTAACGACAACAGCAAACATGCAAGATAGGAATACTCAAGCCCCATCGCGGTGGGGCTTTAACGGAACCACAATTCTGGGAGTCCCACGGCCCAGTATCCTTGGGCTGACTATCGAACCCAAGAACAACAATATTGTAGACGTATTAAGAAACGTAGCTGAGATGACAGAACAAGTAGCAAGAATTATGGGCAGAATCACCGACAAGAGATGAGGCATGATAAGAGAAATACATAATGTAGCTAGTACAAAAGAATACAAGGAAAAAATCAATGTCCTGATAAGGAAGGCATATAACAGAACCCTCGGCATTCCAAACAGCTCATCAAGATAAACGGTACTGAAGCTGGGAATCGACTGCACTCTGGATGAAACTGAAGCCCACCTAATATCGCAGAAGTTCCGCTTAACCAAGAGTAGTACAGGCGGAGCAGTGTTGGACAGGCTCAAACTTTTATACACATGCTCAAACCAAGACCATATGGACATCAGCGCATCATTCCGCAGAGGACCGAAGCTGCACATGCCCCAGCTCGTGCACTCCTGCCCGGTGCACCCTAACACAAAAACGAGCACAACTATCCAAACACGCTGACCACATACTCAGAGATTGCACAACATTACAGTGTAGTCAGAATAGCCTGCGCGCCGCCGTATGAAGAACCAGGCAAGGAACAGAAAATAATACCCCTGTCAGACGAGCAAGTTAAGTGTCATTTTCAACGAGTGACACTCGTCTGTAGTGTCATTCGCATCGTGTCACACGGTGAACTTTAATGACACTCGCTGCTGAACGCACTCGGCAAGAAGTGAGTTTGGGGAACTCACTTCACTTTTCCCGAGGGGCGAAGTGTATAGCCTCGGTAGCAGCGTTTCGAAATTAGAATACAACGTCGGCAATAAAAATGGCGTTTTATTGAACGCAGCTAATTTTTTTTGCCCTCTTGTTCATGTAAACTTATTTGCGTTGCCATTAAATATATATACTGCACATATTCCGATATTCTTGTTTTCAGCTGCAACAATTTTTTTAGGCAGCCGAAGCGGTATGGCTATGGCGGCTAGCATGGCAACCGTAGTACCGTAGCAACCATCTGCAACCGTTTTGGTGTGGCGGTGCAACAGTCACAATATTGCACAAAGCTCCTTGATAATCATAAAAAAGTGCTTGCAGTTTGCAATCTACTGTACATTAACTGTACATTAAAGCTTTGAAAAGTAATATTTCTTGTGCCTTACTTGAAAAGCCATCGTCACCACCATCAATTCCGAATGACACTTTATTTTTCCGTGTAGCAGCACGCCCCGAAAGTGTCACTCGTTCTGGAGAAGTGCACTTCATGAAAGTGTCACTAAACTTGCCCGTGTGACAGGGGTATAACAACTTAAAGAATGGAGACAACCGCATACTCAGACCCAAAACACTGAACAATCTACCCAGAAGACTATGAGCCGTAATGCGCACACTGGTCACTGCAGGTGGACTTACACTACGAGGTATAGGCCTGCCAAAACAGCACAGAATTAGGAAGGATAAAAAAAAAAGACGATTGAGCGGTGGGAGAAAATGCAATACAGCTCAAACCCGAAAGATCACCAGGAGCTGACAGAGACAACTAGACCGTTACTAATTTTTTTACACAGTCTATTGACTGTCCATAGACTTCTGTCTAAAAGTCTATAGACTCCATGAAGAAATTCTAGAGAACAGTCTACAGGCGATACAAATGCTACAGACGACGTTACACAATCTACAGATTTATGGCCACACACTTTTAGCAGAGTTTTGTCCATAGACAGTCTATAGACTATGAATAGACAAAAATAAATATCTATATTAATGCAATAGAGTCCATAAGAAGTCTAAAAACTGCCCATAGACCATTTTCATAAGCGGCTCCAAGATGCAGTGGACTCCCGGAATAGAGGTACCAACAACCGTTTTGAGTTCGAGTTAAAAAGTTTTCATCATCGTCATTCTCCCTGCAACGTGTTTGTGTTTGTCTTCGAGCAGTCACTCTAATACCACACCTGCCGTCAGTATACAACACCGCGTACCGTACAATCACCACACTGTCGTCGCTCTGCTCTGGGCAAAACTCGCGGAATTTGCTACAGGAGCTCCAGCACCACGCTTTATGGCATTCAACGGCGACCAAATCATATTCGCCGTGGACGCCGGGACAACGGGAGGGCCACATGCCCGCACAGATCCTTCAACCAGACTGGCTTTATAAGGCAGTTAACAGGCAACCGTAAAGGCATGACGTCCGGCTAGGTAGACAATTGTCACCTGCTGCCCTATTCAAGAGGTAATCCACAAGAAAATTGCTCTGGGGTACAGAGACCCACCTTGAGCCGCTGCCTAGTAACCGCCGCAGCTGGCGGACGCCGGGCTTTAGACGCAGCGCGCTAGCCGCGCCATCTGGCATGACGTCACACCGCACGCCTCGCCGCGGAGCTGCCGCCGCCGTTTGGTATGACGTCACACCGCTTGCCTCGTCGTTGCGCTCGCCTCCGCTCGCTTCGCCAGCTGTGTCGCATGCCTGATAACATGCCGGAGGATTGCTTTTGCTGCGTATATCTTGGCATAGACGAGCTAAGCCACTGCCATTTTTATGCGAGGCATACTAGCCGCACAACCGAGCTCTTCCTTGCTGCACCGCGCGCGGCTGCGTAGCTACCACTTGACCTACATCGGCGCACCACGTGATATGACGTCACAACAGCTGTGAAAGCTGGGGCTCAACTCGTGGGCTCGCTTGCGGACGCGCAGCCTCCGCCCGCGGTATGCTTCGCATCCTAGGCTTAACCATAAGCTTTAGCCAGGCCATTTTTTAGAGTGGCATAGACTCTTGGCACACCTTAGTCAGCGTTTACGTTCCTTACCTTTCGCTACTGCTAATCTGTGATCACTCCGTAAATTTCGAAATACGTTCATTAAGCTCCTACTGCCCATTGTCGTGAATCTGCGAGATACCATTCGTAGACCGTGCGCTCAGTACAACACGACACTTTTATACGAAGTTGGCTTTAACACATTATCGGGAGTCGGCGCTTTACGGTCAGATGGTTTGGCGTCACTGTGTTGAAGATGTATGGACTGAAATAATGTACAAATGTGCGACATCTAGCCCTAGTATAAAATGCCTTGTCTGTGATTTCCAGAGAAATTAAGCAGATAAGTAAGCAGATAAGTAGATTTGTCCGATAAAAATCCTTTTAATTCAAGCTCCTTGGAGACCTCCGGTTTAAGTTGCACAGTACTCGGTTTAATAGAACAGATTAGACGAAAAGCGAATTGTTGCTATTTGGTGGCATCAGTTTCTCAACTCTTTAGCGATGCCGCCAAACTTCTGATTTTTTTTTTCGATAATAGATACATTCGCTAGCATCATATGGTGGCAAAGATTTTTGTACTTCAATTGCTTCATAATTTGGGCGTCGCAGGTTTAAAAAGCGCAGTTTTAGCGGCATGTTTTTTAAAATTTTGTGTACGATTTAGAACACGAACGTCCGTTTCTGGCTCAATACGTAATGTTTTTCTCTCACTGTGCAGACTGCATGCTCTTTGTGAAGACCGAGAAGAAGGACTCGGTTCCGGAACACTGCGTGACGGAGTTTGGCAACAAGTGCGGCCCACACAGCTACACTCTGTACAGCAAAGAGCTCTGCCCTTAGATTGCCCGGAAAATGGATGACGCAGCGTTCAGTACACAGCACAGCTTAAGTTCCGCACGCTCTACTCTCGCAATAAAGTAGTGCTTGACTGGCGTTAGCGTCTTCCTTTGCGCCACTTGACTGAGCAGAGGTCACTACCCACAGTTGGAGACAGGCACTCCTCTCTGGCCACAACTGACGCCCCTTCTGTCTAGCACACCAAAGGCTGTCACCGCTTACCTGACACAGTGCCCACTTAGATCTCTAATACTGTTCTAGAACCCATCCAGATCCTTCACTCTTTCTGGGCTTGTTTCCTAATCCTCACCCCGAGGTCGCGGGATGCGTCACGAGCAACCATGTCGTCTGCTCCTGAAGGATCCCGCGGCAGAATTTGTAATTTCTCATTTACCTTTTCCCCACCTTCGTCCTTACAGCTAGCGCTCTAAAAATTGTTGTATTGTTGTGGAACCTACCAGTTTTGCCAGTGTAGCCTGCGCTGCCAGTTGAGAGAATAGAACTAACAACTCCGAGTGCGCACGGTTCGAACTGCGATTGAAGCGGCCTTAGAGGCTATGTTTGCGCCGCCACGGGTACGGCTCCCAGCCGTGGATATTCATGTGATATTTTTCTGCTAGGGTTTCAACTTCCGGACATACACCGGAAAACGACGATTTTGCTAGGCTCTGAGCCTCCGGATCAGTGCTTTTGCACTAAAGAACTCTCCGGAAGGTTAACATTGCATGGCGCGAGATTCAGCGACAGCTATTGGGGCACTACTTTCTCTTCCTCCAAAAATTACCTCTCTCCAAGTTCTTCCCGTAGCAACCATCATCTGGTTCCGCACTAGCAAGACGAGGATTCACTCGAAGTCATCCTCCGCAAAATTATTAAGCGGGCTCTGGGCCTCCCCGTGAACACCTCCAACAAGCGCCTCCTGGGGCTGGGCATGGTGAACACATTTCGGGAGCTTCGGGAAGCCCACTTGACCAACCAATACACACGTCTCTCAAAGACATCGTCGGGTCGCCGCCTCCTTGCCCGACTGCACATCCAACACACCACTCTTATGGAAGAGCGCGTACGTATTCCATCCCAGTGGAGATGCGCCCTCCACGTGCGCCCTTTTCCCGCGAACATGAACTGTGAAGACCATAATGGCCGGCGCCTGGCGCGGGCGGAAGCCCTGGCCCGCCACTATGGATCGAAACCCGGCGTATTCTACGTGGATGCCTCCGGCCCCCACCATGGGAGATGGTACACGGCCGCAGTCGTCCACCAATCCAAAACAGTGAACGGCCTTACTTTCCGAGCCCGTGACATAACACACGCGGAGGAGGTCGCCATTGCGTTGGCTGCATCTGATTCTAATTCAAAAACAATTATTTCCGACTCGCGAGGGGCATGTCGGAACGTCGAGCAGGGCTGGGTACCATACCTAGCCTACCGCATTCTCCAAAACAGCGTCTACACCGGGGACGCCGCGCACCGGCGTATCGTTTGGGCTCCTGCTCACATGGGCCTTGAGGGAAATGAGGCAGCTGACGCCGCCGCCCGCGCGCTCTCTCACCGGACATTCCCCTCCGACCCCGACGATCAGGACCTCGAATTCACTCCCGCTTACTCCTTTAAAGACATTGTTTTACTATATCAATCTGGCCACGGTCTTTATCCCCGCCCGTGTAAAGGTCTCTCAAAGGCGGAGGAGCGGCTTCTGCTTCGCCTGTATACCAATACTTTGCTGTGCCCGGCACCTCTCAAACACTTCGACCCTTCTTTCTCGGGCAGCTGTCCGCACTGTGCGGAGAAGTCTTCGGACATTTACCACATGGTGTGGGCCTGCCCCTCCAACCCTGCTATCCCCCCTCACCCCAACCCAACCCGGGAGGACTGGGAGGCGACCCTGCTCGGCTGCTCTGACCTGCAGGCCCAACGGGCCTTGGTCGCGCGAGCCCGGGCGGCGGCCGACGCCACTGGGGTCCCGAACTAGGGACCTCCACCTAGTACTTGTAAGGGCTGGCCCCCTCTGGGTCAGCTCATGCAATACCTCCAGTAGTGCATGTGTAAATAAATGTTTTCCACCACCACCACCCTTTTACCATGCTCTCAGAGCTGTAGCTTTGAACTCCCAGGAGGCTTACCCCTGTGTAAAGCTACATTGGGCGGCGGCTGTTCTTATATTGATATCCCTTCTCCTTTCCTTGTAACTACTTTCTGAGTTCTACCGATGACAGCCCCACACTTGTTGCGCATTCCTTTAGGTTCGTCATACCCATCAGCTTCCACGGTAATCATGCAGCCTCCGGATGGTTCCCACAGTAAGCAACTTCCAGTTCCGCACTCCGATGACGCTACAGTGTCCTCGCACGGTAACTCTCCTCCGTCTATGGTAACCACTCTCCAGGTGGCGCTAACCTCCAGATGGTTATTGCACTCCGATCTCGTCATACCCTTTCCCAAGGTTATCCCTCGGATGCTTCTACTGCCAACGCCACTCTGGCAGCGCATTCTTACTGCCTCGCCGTACCCTCATCCTTCAATGGTTGTCAACCGGAAGGTGGTTCCGTTTTCAAGCTCCCAATGGTTGCTCATTCTTCGCACTTTCCATACGCTCTTTCACCTAAATATTACCACCTTTCGAATGGTTCTGGTTCTAACGACCCTCTGGTTACGCTTTTCTCTCCTCATGCCAAACTTCGTCCATCCTTCCACGGTAACCATGCTATGTAAGGTTCCGGTGGTAACCACCCTTCATATGCGCATTACTCCTCTCTCGTCATGCTCTCTTCCTTCCATGATAACCACTCGTCCAGTAGTCCCCTTGGCGATCATTCAGCGGTTACGTCGAATACTACTACTACTACTCGACGCGAAACTGAGGAACATCGACTCTAATTGGTCGGTGTAGAGCGTGTTGGTTCCAGTTTGCTGCGTGTCCGTGACAACATCGGACTGTCAGTTTTTCACCAAATCCGGTTGTATTTCCGGCCAAACATGTTTAGAAAAAAATTTATTTGCATATGTACGCAGGCCAGAGTTACCGGATACATTGACATCTACAAGAATACATGACACTAAGCATTTAAGGGGATCCAATTAAAGAAGTGCCATAAATATTTTGAAGTAACACACAGGTATTGCTCGCGGGCGATGTAAAACAGGATAGCTTACCTATTGGCATGGTAGTGAAAAGGCAATAATTTGACACTGAAAAGAAGATCTTAGCGCCGTTTTGGCCTAAAAACCAGAACAAGACGATCGTTGTTAACAGAAATGAATGGACATGACCACTGTCAGAAGCCGCCGATGTGGCTCAGTGGTTATGGTGCTCGGCTGCTGACCCGAAAGACGCGGGTTCGATCCCGGCCGCGGCGGTTGAATTTCTTTGGAGGAGAAATTCTAGAGGCCCGTGTACTGTGCGATGTCAGTGCACGTTAAAGATCCCCAGGTGGTCGAAATTTCCGGAGCCCTCCACTACGGCGTCTCTCATAGCCTGAGTTGCTTTGGGACGTTAAACCCAACACATCAAACCAAACCAGAACGCTTGCTCTCCCAAGAAAGAGTTCCTCCGACAAAAACTCACCATCTCTCGTTGAAGACGGCCAAGAATTGTCCACACAACGCGGCGTCGAAAGCCACCAGCGACCGCGGCGAATCGACTGCGCCATCAACTAAAAAGACTCGCAACAATTCACAGGCGAGCGAAAGGGCCGGTGGGGGTGGTGGTGGTGGTGAAAACATTTATTTCGAATGAACTGGAGGTATGTTTGGATCAGCCCGTAAGGGACCGATCCTTACAAACACTAGGTGGAGGTCCCTAGTATGGGACCCCAGTGGCGGTTGCCGCCGCCCGGGCGCGCCCGACTAAGGCTTGTTGGGCCTGTAAGTCGTGGCAGCCGAGCAGGGTCGCCTCCCAGTCCTCCCGGGTTGGGTTGGGGATGGGGGGAATAGCGGGGTTGGAGGGGCAGGCCCACACCATGTGATAAGTGTCAGAAGACACTGCACTACAGTGTGGGCAGCTGCCGCTAAAGGAGGGGTCAAAATGTTTTAGCGCTGCCGGGCACAGCAAAGTATTGGTGAGAAGGCGGAGAAGGAGCCGCTCATCCGCCTTCTTCAGGCCTTTACATGGGCTAGGGTAAAGGCGATGACAATTTTGATAATATGTTGTAATATCTTTGAATGTATAGACCGGATTAAAATCGGGTTCCTGATCGGATGGGGAGGAGAAAACAGCCCGGTGAGAGAGCGCGCGGGCGGCTGCGTCTGCTGCCTCGTTTCCTGCCAACCCCTGATGAGCAGGGGCCCATATGAGGTAACGGTGTGCGGGGTCCGTATCCCGTATGCAATTTTGATATATTCGATAGGCTAGGAAGGGAGTGCAGCCTTGTTCGACGTTCCGACAGGCCCCTCGCGAGTCGGTGATTATGTATTTTGAATTGGAATGTGAGGCCGCGATAGCAATCGCGACCTCTTCTGCTTGTGTTGCACTGCGAGCTCTAAAAGTTAGGCCGTTAACTGTGTTGCTGTTGTGAACTACCGCGGCCGTGTACCATCCCCCATGGTGAGGGCCGGAGGCGTCCACGTAGTATACACCTGTTTTGTTGCCATAATATCGGGCTAGCGCTTCCGCTCGTGCCAGGCGCCGACCATTATGGTCTTCATGTGACATGTTTGCTGGAAGAGGCCGCACGTGGAGGGCACGTCTCCACAGTTCCGGGATGCGAAACCTGTCTTCCATTGGAGGGGTGTGTTGGATATGGAGTCGAGCAAGAAGGCGGGATACGAGGCATGAAATGCCTAGCCCACGGAATCCCGCATGAACCGCGCGCCTTAAGACGGGCGCTACAACGCAGATGACTGTAGCCTGGCGATTAGATTCCGGGAGCGGGCAATTCGGACAGGTACTGGAGCGTAACACACCCCATCGCTCTAACCGATCACAAGTAGGGAGCACTGCCCAATCATGTTTCCAGGCAAAGTCGCGTAGATGGCCCGGGAGAGGTGTCGACGCTAAGCGCGCCCATTGATCCGCCACATGGTCTGCGACGATGTTGACATCAGGTGCTACTGCTCTTACGTGCCTTAAGGAGACCACTAAAGAAGCATAGAAAGCGGTAGGCTACTCTGACTGAGGTCCATGATTAACAGGGGCCACGGGATATAAAAAGCGTAAAGGGCCCAAAAGGTACCGGGTCAGGGTTCGCGCCGGAGACTCGTCTCCTAGCAGGATACGCAAAATCTCCACAAAGCTAAAAGCGAGGACGTCACGGACAATTTTCGAAAGACAAGACCTCCTCTTTCCCGTGGTTGTCCAAAAACAGCATTAGCCACATGCTCGGTTCCGCCCGACCAAAAAAAAAATCTCTGCCTCTCCCGTAAACGAGAGTAGAGTAAGCATGAAATGTTTACGGGCCTAATGTCATCTCGGTGGACACCCGAACCGCACCGTACAGGAAGGGAGGAACGCCACCACCCGTTCAGCGCAATGCCTTGCCATTTGAACGCAAGGTTTTTTTGAGGAAAGGAAATGGCGCAGTAATTCTCTGCCATCTCGGTGGACACCCGAACCGCACCGTAAAGGAAGGGAGGAACGCCACCACCCGTTCGGCGCGATGCCTTGCCCTTTGAACGCAGCGCTTCTCCCCCGGATCACGTATGGTAACGAAGTATAACGTGGCATTTATGTGCTTTTTGCACGCGTTATTAGAAATCGGAAATTATAATTCCGTGCATTATCAAACCCACAGCTCCACTGATATCTTGATAAACATTGAGAAGGCACTGGCAGCAGTTATTTTTTGTCTCATTTGGAGACCAACCGGCGCTTGCATGCCGGTCGCGTAGGAGGGCTTAGAGAGTCTCGTTAAATCTCGTTAAGTCTCGTACGGTGCCCGGATGTTCTCGTTTCAGAGCCCGGATGACTGGAATTCAGTGCCCGGATGAGTGGATTTCAGTGCCCGGATGACTGGAATTCAGTGCCCAGATGAGTGGATTTCAGTGCCCGGATGATGGCTCTCGGTCTCGGCGTGACGTCACCACACTGCCGACAACGGGAGCTAAAAGCATTTCATGCTTAAAAGGCAGTGGCTTAGCTCTGCTATGGCAGGATATTCTTAGTGTGAGGTGAGGGCGAGGTGTTCACATCTTGGTGGACACCTAAAACAGAGGGAAGGCGCATAACTGCCCCCTTGGAACAGTGGGCACCTCAATCGTGCGTAGTGACAGGTGTGTGTGCTGCATGCGTTGGCATTGACAACGTTGTGCCAGAAACGCGGCGCTGAAGCCATAGGCCGTCTGCGTTCGTTATGTTCATTGGCGTTGACCACGTTTTACACTTCGATCATTTTAAGGAAAGGAAGTGCGCATAATGTCTCCCTGGGTCAGTGGACGCCTGAATCGGGCTTATAGGTACGTGGGGTGATGAGAGAGAGATATGGACTGCAGTCAATGACCAGGTTGTGCCAGAAACGCGGCGCTGAAGCCATAGGCCATCGGCGTTCATTGTGTTCATTGGCGTTGGCGTTCCGACAATTTTAAAGAAAGGAAGGCGAGCGAGCGCGCGCGGCGAGGCACGCCAGCTGCGCGTAATGACGAAACTTGCTCCTCGCGCATGCACAGCACAGCTCTCCAGGAGCCGCGCGAAACTGCTCACTTGCTATCACCAGCACGGAAGCCCGGTACATTTTAAGTGACTCTAAAACTGCGATTCCAAATTTTGCTCCAGGCCGAGTCCATGTCCCAGCTTTTGGCATACTGGACTCGCCCGATGCACCCCCACCCCACCAAGTGGAGCTGATATGGGCGCTTGCGCACTCCGGGAATCCCGGAAACGAGGCCGCCAACCTTTTAGCCCGAGTTTCTTTAAACCGGGCTCAGGTGGTCTCGCATCGGGGATTCGCGAAGGAGCGCATGCACTCATTCAGCGAGCTGACGCAGGCCTACACAGCCTCACGCCAGCTCTACCCCCCCCCCCCCCCCCCGCCCCACTCCTCTCTGGATAACAAACACGCAACACGCTGGCGCAGACTACAGACACACTCTCTCCTCTCACCCCTTACCCTAGCCCACTATCGGTTTGGTTTAGGTTTGGTTTATGCGGTTTAACGTCCCAAAGCGACTAAGGCTATGAGAGACGCCGTAGTGGAGGGCTCCGGAAATTTCGACCACCTGGGGTTCTTTAACGTGCACTGACATCGCACAGTACACGGACCTCTGGAATTTCTCCTTCAAAGAAATTCAACCGCCGCGGCCGGGATCGAACCCGCGTCTTTCGGGTCAGCAGCCGAGCACCATAACCACTGAGCAACCGCGGCGGCAAACCTAGCCCACTATCATCCCTCCTCCCATACTCCGGCGTGTGCCCTATGCCCAGAACCCTTCGCTTCTTCCCTCTACATCCTTTCCCTCTGCCCGGCGGACCCTCCCCCGCGGGACCTAGAGAACCTCAAGACCTGGGAGGACTGGGAGCCCCTGCTGCGCTGGGAGGACCCGGCCGTGCAGACCATCGCCACCGGCCGGGCTGCCAGTGTTCTGGGCCTTAGGAACATAAACACTTGAGTGCAGTGGGGTCGTGTGGGAACCCTGGGGCGTGCCCCGAATTCCTCTTGAAATAAAGTTTCTCTCTATCTCTCTCGACCAGTGTAGCTCACGCTACAAAAACAAACAACTGTAGTCTGTACCCACCTTATAACGCGCAGCGGTGGCTTCACAATGTGGCAAAGAAATAAGCAGGCACCGAGCATGACGGACTGAACCAGGTAGCGCCTCTCAAGCAAATGCAGGCCAAAAGTCTGCGCTCTTCTCACACGAGCTGTAATGCGTTCGACGACCGAAGAACACACACCATCCAATATTCCAGCACAGTCGTAGATAGCACCTAAAATGCGCATCTGCGCGCACCACTGCAAAGGCATTGCAGATGTAATACGAGTGAGGGGAGATCCCACAAAAAATTAGCTGTGGCTTAGCTCTGGTTAAGCCTGAGTGATTGCGAAAGCAATAGCTCCCTGGCTGCGCTTGGCTCTGCTGGTGATTTGGCATATCTACACGGCGCTTTCTTCTGTGGTAATTATATCGCTCTGCACTACGCATACACGATTCTTCGGCATTCAGAGAGTCTATGAAACTACTCTCGCTCACTGAACTTGTAGAACGCCGCCGGGCTCGCCATTCTCCTGCATAGGTGCGTTGCTTAGCCAACCGCTCTTGCCTTTCTTCATCTGTCTCCTCGGCACGGCACCGGCGTTTGCGCGCAGCGCGTCGCTCCAGCGACGCCTTGTACAACTCGCGCCGAGCGAAGGAACGACTACGCCTGAAGAGACGAGTTGGGGCCCCTGCTCTCCTCTGGTCGTGACGTCACGCTGCTCACGCTGGTCGTGACGTGCGCCGCAGCTGCGCCGGAGTGAAGGAACGACCTCCACCGACGGCAGAAAAGTGCTAGCAGTATTGCTTCCGCAATAAAAGTAACGGCTCTTCGAGTAATGAATAGCAGCTCCAGGCAGGAGGCGTCCTCACGAAAAACATTTGTTTCAAGCAGGCTGCGTTCATCAGCTAAGTGCAGGGTGATGTCATCTGCATAAGCAGTGACTCGTACTGTTTCGCTGCCTGGCTAAGCCAGGCCTCTAATAATGGAGTGGCGACTCACAGCCAAGAGGAAAGGCAGTAATGGTAAGACAAACAAAAAAGGGGAGAGAAAACCTCCTCCAAAGACGCCGCGGCCAACAGGTTCATGGACAGTTTTGGACGGCTGCATTACAGCTGCTTAAAGAAAAGACCGGCGCCTAGAGGTCATGTTAGAAAACAGGCAGAATTGCTGGCTAGATTGCAATTTCTGTACATATAAATCAGCGGAATTTTTCTGGCTTAATAGTGCATTGACATATCGCATTCCGCTCCTTAAAGCGCGCGGACCCTCTAACTGGGAATGATACTTGACGCAGGCAAAAGCAGGTTAGCAGCGAACCCTATAGGAACCGCTGAAGTGAGTGAGTGAGTGAGTGAAAACTTTATTAGCTCTAGATTCGGATTGTGTTCGGCGGTTTTGAGATGGCTTCGTCCATCTTGCTCAAAGGTCGGTTGCCCTTAGTCCAGGGCTCCGCTGGATGCTGCTGCCAGTTTTGCTCGCCGAATCAGACCTTCTTGGTCGACCCGACGATCGCTGGAGAGCACTCCCTCCCATTGTTCCGCACTCGGGTTTGTTATCACTGGTACCACGCTTATCCTCTGGCATGCCCACGTTATGTGGTACAGCGTGGGGGGTTCTTGGCACCAAGGGCATTTGTCATTGTATTGTGTTGGATATATTTTGTTGAGTACGTGTAGGTTCGGGTAGGAGCCCGTCTGTAGCTGTCTCCACGCGACAGAGTTTCTCTGCTAAGGGAGTTGTCCGGTGGTGGATACCGCTTTCTGCAGCCCTTGTAATAATTTAGAATCGCCGAATAATCTTGGGGTACAGGTTCGTTCCCCTCGAGGTCGCCTACGTTGGATGCTCGGTAATAAGTGTACCCTCGAGCTATCCTGTCCGCCTCTTGGTTCCCTGTTACTCCCGTATGTCCCGGCGTCCATACTATCGTATGCCTGATTGGTTCTCCGTTTGTTTGTCGTTGCGTTATGTGGCCCCCAGAGCGGAGTATGCGGAGCGCTCTGTGCCCTATTCTGCCGCGTAGGTAGTTGCGGCATGCTGTTTGTGAGTCTGTAAGGATTTTTAGAGACCGTTTAGACCGATAGCCCTCCGCTGCCGCTAGAGCGACGGCCGCTTCCTCAGCCTCGACTATCGTACAGTCTTGTAGTGATGCGCTGGTGATCTCGCGTAGGGTTGAGTCAATCACCGTTGTTACCGCATTGCTGTTGTGCTGCCCCGCTGTTCTGGTGTATGTGGCTGCGTCCACGTATACCGTCGTTTCTTGGGGTGCTAATGTCTTTTGTAGGTATTCAGCCCTTGCCTCTCTGCGTGCTTTGTGTAGGTTGGGATCCATGTTCCGGGGTATTGGCGTTACTTTTAGTGTGTTGCGATATTCGTCCGGAATTGTTTCTGTCCTCTGTATTTCTTGAATTTGATCGGCGCGGCCCAGTTTCTTTAGGAGCTCCCTGCCAGATGGGGTCTGTTGTAGTCTGCGCAGTTGGGAGACTAGTTGTGCCTCTCTCAATTCATCGAAAGTGTTGTGTAGTCCTAGGGCTAGGAGCTTTTCAGTTGAAGTGCTGTGAGGAAGGTGGAGTGCGGTTTTGTAGGCTTTGCGTAGAATCACGTCCGCCTGTTGTACCTCACTCTTGATGGGATTATAGTAGGGGAGGCTGTATGTCACTCGGCTGACTACCAGGCTTCTGACCAACTTAAGTGTGTCCTCCTCTCGCATGCCATGACGTCTGTGTGAGATGCGCGTGATCATGCGGGCCACTTGTAGAGTGGATGCTTTGAGTAGGGCGAGAGTGTGAGTGCAGCGTTGGTTTGACTGTATCCACATCCCCAAGATTCTGATGAGTGTTTTTTCCGGTATCGACTTCCCGTCGAGGTAGACGTTCAACTTTAAGTCGTCGCTAGTGGGGACTGTGCGATTTTGTTTTCCTCTCCAAACTCTTAGGAGCTCTGATTTCTCGGTGGAGCATGCTAGCCCTCTTTCTCTGACGTAGTTCTCTACGCAGGTGGCTGCCTTTTGTAATTTCTCTTCTTTCTCTCCGAGCGAGCCTGTGTTGACCCAGATGGTGATGTCGTCGGCATACATGGCATGGTGTATGCCGTCGATTGCTTTTAACTGTTTTGCCAAGCCAATCATGGCTATGTTGAAGAGCGTAGGGGAGATGACCGATCCTTGAGGTGTTCCTTTATTTGGAGTAAGAAATTTGTCTGATCTGAGCTCCCCCAGGCCAATCGTTGCCGTTCTATTTGAGAGGAAGGCTTTGACGTAGCCGTAGATTCTCCTTCCGCAGTTCAGGTCGTTCATGCCCGTAAGGATAGCCTCGTGACTGACATTGTCAAAAGCCCCCTTGATGTCCAATGCCAGTATTATGTTTTCTCCGCTCTTGGGGACGTTCCCAAGTACTTCTTCTTTGATTTGAAGTAGTACATCTTGGGTCGATAGTTTTGCTCTGAAACCGAACATGCTGTGGGGATACAGTTCGTTGTCCTCCATGTACTGTTGTAATCTGAGCGTCACCACTCGTTCGTACAGTTTTCCTAGGCACGATGTGAGCGAGATCGGTCTGAGGTTCTCAATTTGTAGTTTCTTGCCTGGTTTAGGAATCATGACAACCTCCGCATGTTTCCACTCCTCGGGGACGGTCTCCGCTTCCCAGTGTTTGTTGAGAAAGTCCGTTAATTCAGCGACTAGCTCATCACTGAGGTTGCGGATGAGTGCGTTATTGATCTTATCTGCACCCGCGGCCGTATTTCTGGTTGTGTTTCGAATCGCTGCGTAGACCTCTTCTCGCGTGATGGGTCTGTCCAAGGTGTCGTTTTCACTTCCTCGATAGCGCTCTGCGTAAGCTGCTGGGTGTGTGACCCCGAAGCACTTAACGCGTACTTTTTCCAGGAGTGCTGAATCTGGTCCCTTGAACTGGTGGATTAACCGGTAGATGGCTTTGTTGTTTTCTGCCTTGGTTTTTGTTGGATCTATGAGAGCCTTGAGTATATGCCACGTCCTCGATGTGCTCAAAGTTCCGTTGAGGGAGTCACTGAATTGTTGCCAGTTTTGCCTTGCCAATTGCGCCGCGTACTCTTCTGCTTTCGCTGTGACTTCTGCGATCTTAAGTTTTAGTTTTCTGTTGTACTTTTGTTTCTTCCACCTCTTGGTGAGCCCGCGTCTAGCTTCCCATAGCTTGAGCAGCCTGGCGTCCACCTCGGGTGTCTGCGTCGTTCGCGCGATTTCTTTAGTGTACTTGCGCTGTTTTTCTTTCAGCATGTTTCCCCACTCTTCTATCGATTGGATCCCTTTCGCGGCGAGATTCCCGTCGCATGCCTCGCGAAAAGCGCTCCAATCCGTAATTTTTGCCGATCCCAGCTGGCGCTTTAGCCTGTCTGAGGTTACTTGTGTTTTAAGTATATAGTGGTCACTGCCCAGATTTTCTAACAGGTTCTCCCACACTGCCTGTTCCGCTCCCCGTATGAATGTGAGGTCGGGGCAGGTGTCGTTACTGACGCTGTTTCCGATTCTGGTTGGAGTGTCTGAGTCTGTGAGGAGGGTGCAGTCAGTGTTTTCTGCTGCCGCTGCTAGTGCTTTGCCTTTTGGGTTAGCTGTTTGGTATCCCCAGCTTTTGTCCATGGCATTGAAGTCTCCTAGTATGATTAGCGTGTTGTTTTTTGCTAGGTTGCGTGCGCCATGGAAAAGTTCATGGAATTTTGCTTTCCTCTGTTTTGGAGGACTGTATGCGTTCACAAGGAAGATGCTGCCCCTCTTTCTTTTCTTCTTTGGTATAATTTCTACTATCACGTGTTCTACGTCGGTGTCGGCAATCTTGTCATGGTTTATGGCGATGAGCGCCTTACTGACTAGGGTTGCCGTTCTTCCTTTCTCTTGAGTCTCGTAGCACGTATATCCTGCGAGTGTTGGCGTAGTGCCCGTCTCTTGAAGCGCTATGATGTCGGGCGGTGCTTGTTGTGTATGAATGTGTTGTTGGAGGAGGCCCTGCTTCTTGCGGTAGCCTCTGCAGTTCCATTGCCATATGTCTAGGGTTTCTTTGTTGCCTAAGGTTTTGTTGGCCATATTTAAGCTTCAGTGTTGTTTGTGGCCGAGTTGGCGAGGGCTGCTAGCGCGGGCCGGTGGTAGGCCTTTTCTCTAATGTTATCGGCGAATTTCTGTTTGCGGATGCTGCTCCGGAGTTCTGTGACTTGTAGTTGCACTTGTTGCATCATCTGCTGCATCATCTGCTGCATCATTTGCTGGATTTCTGCCTTAAATTGACTGAGATCCTCGTTGCCTGTTTGCGACTGGGCTTGGGTTTGTAATGTTTGTGGCTGCGGAGGGCTGTTCGACTTAAGGTCTCGTACTGCCTTCGTGAGCTCTGCTATTTTGCGCTCTAGCTCTGTCTGCCTAGCGCGTGATAGTTCTAATTCGCGTCTCAGCGCTGTTTTCTCCGCGTCCTCCTGTCTAGGTTGTTCGCGGTTGCTGTTTGTGTTTGTGTTCTGTTTGTTAGTTATCCCTCCCGAGTGCGGAACAAACCAGGGGTTTTCGGCTCCCCAGCTCACCTTGACGCCGCCGCTCTTTCGGGCTTGCTTCTGCTTGTTCTGCTGCTGCTGCTGCTGCTGCTGCTGCTGCTGCTGCTGCTGCTGCTGCTGGCTCCCTCCCTTGATGGCCGGGGGTGGCAGGGGCGGAAAGGACCGTGACCGGCTCCGTGAACTGCTCCGTGACGTCCGGGATCTCGAGCGGCTCTGGGAGGACTCCCCCTCCGAGCTGAACCACCTCGGTTTCTCGCCACGGTCGTTCCGGCTGCGACGTCTGCTCTCGCGTCCGCCGCCGTTGTTGCCGCTGTTGGCCTTGCCTCGCGGCTCCCTGGCTTTCTTTAATCGGTCTTGACACTCCCTCGATCCGGTAGCGTGGTTGCCCCCGCAGATCAGGCATCTCGGGGTACACTGGTGGTCTTTTGGCGGGTTTTGCATCCCGCACTGTTTGCAAGCCTTGGCGTCCGGTGTGGGGCACACGTCGGAGCGGTGACCTTGTTGGCAGCAAACGTAGCAGATTTGTCTTGTGGGCCGATACGGGTAGCACTTGTACTCGGCTCCGCAGTAGATGACATGTTTCGGTGTTATGGGTCCGTCAAAAGTGATGACAGCTGTCTTGGTCTTGCCTAGTCTTCGAGCACTGTGGATGGTAACACCCTGTGTGCGCGTCCACAAATCGGCTTTCAGTTCCTCCGGTGTCGCTCCGGGGTCAACTCCGTGTATCACGCCACGCCGGGTGTCTTCCGGTGCGGCCACGTAAGCGTTCACGTCGTATGAGCGTCCTTCGATCTTGAGGCTAGTGATGCGTCTCGCGAGCTGAGCGGCCTCTTCGTTCGGCGTGCTCACGATTATAATATTCGATCCTGTACGGAGCCTGGTGATCAGGTCTCGTCCTTCGAACTTGTTGCTGCATGCCGCGGCTACGGCCCGGGCCACTTGGAATTGCTGGAGCGACTTGACTACAAGTCCCTTCGGTCGCAAAATAATCTTAAAATCGTCCCTGGGGAGCGGGGGCAGCCTTCGCCTGAGCTGCCGTTGCGTTCCTTTCCCGTCTTTTTTCAGCGCGCCGGCAGCTGGAACGCCAGCTGTGGGCGTAGACGCCGGGGATACCCCTCCGAGGTCACCTTGTGCGGCCGGGGAAATTGGGGCGTTTGCCGCGGCGTTCCGTCCGTTTTTTCTCTGTCGCTTCTTTTGGCGTTTGGTCAGGGCCAATTCCCAATTTGCCTCGTCTTCTTTTTGGGTGTCTTGCTGCTCCTGCATGGCGGATTCCTCGATTCCCCCGCCTGCCGAATTCTCGGAGTCGGAGATGTCGAGGAACGCGTCGTCCATCTCTTGTGCTTCTAGCAAATTCGGGGCTATTCTGCTCGTTGAGGGCTCAAAATTTTGGTATTCTGCGGTGCGGGAGGCGGTTCCAGGCTGCATCGCGGTTGCTCAGCGGGCCTGGCTGCCCCCGAACGCCCGTAGTCGTGCTAAGCCTAAGTAGGCTCAGCGGCGAGCGTTTCCCACCAAAAAGTCGCCCGAGCCACGCGGGGCTTCAAAGTCCGGTAATATTGCCAAAAATGGTCCTACCGTCTTGAAACCGGTGTCCGGGTGATCCAGCTTGTGAGTTCTTTCAGATCCAACAAAACGTTGGTGGCCCAGTGGGTCGAGATAGTCCGTGGGGATTGAAATCTGCGGAGCCCATGCGACGCACGTCCGCACTCCTCCGCTACCACAGGTGGTCCCCGAACCGCTGAAGAAACGATAGTATGCAGGTCTCGGACCACATATAGGCCCATTTGACATCCTCGGCTTGAATGTCTCGATCGTTGACACTCGTCTTACTACCCTCCTCAATCCTCCCACTATCTAATATGGTGGGGGGAGCACTAATTATCGCCCCATTTTAACTTGGAACTGCAGCGGCTTCCGGGTCAAGCACGCACCTCTGCAACTTCTTCCCACCATCACGCCCACGCCCCACATACTTCTCTTCCAGGAGACTACACACCGGGCAACCCTCCCCAGCTACACATCTACACATTCAGATAACACTAACACACCCAGGGCGTCCACACTCGTCTACCGCAGCCTCACTATACAAAACTCATCACATCACGTCTAAGACGCCCTGCGTGATCACTGAACTTATACATCACACACATTCATTCCTTCTACATCTATAGCAAACATATACCATCCCCCGTCCCAGCCGATGGCCCCGCTAGAATCACACCATTAGCAGGGAAACATCCCCTACTCATCGGTGGGGATACTCAACCACGACACATCGAGGTCGCAGGCTCTGGCTGCTCTTGCAGAACCTCCAACTCACTGTGCACAACACGTTTCAGACGCCTACGCGGATCGGCAACAGTGTCAGCATGGACACCAGTCTGGACCTGAGGCTGAGCCGCTACATCCGCGGTGTTACCTGGAACAGAACACAACATACACTGGGCAGTGATCATTGCAGTATACAAATAACAGTCTCCCATATAAACCACCCAATCACGCAAATACAACACACAAACTCATTAACTGGGATGCCCTTCGCGCTGCACGCACCGCCCTCCCAGACACTCCCATCGCAGACATCAACGCATGGGTGCAACCACTTAGGCATGACGTGCTCCACAACACGCGGCATCACATTGAAACTACAACCGAAACCCCTACCCTCGAACACGACTAGCCCACCTCTGGGAGGCTTAGCACAGCCTCCTGGAGTGCTGGAAAGGCAACAAACATAACAGGACACTTAAAAAGCGACTGGCCGCGCTGCAGACACAAATCCAACAACACTCTGAGGTGCTCTGCCGCTCCAACTGGGGACAGATATGTGACGGCATCGCCAGAAACCTGTCCAGCAAACGCGCATGGCAACTCCTCCGACACCTCATTGACCTCACACACACGAAATCAGCAACACCACGTGACACGTCTCACACACGAACACTGACGATCCCGATGCCCTCCAAGACACACTTCAAACCATGTACACCTCTCCAGGCGCCCCCACACCTCTACCCCACTACACAGGACAAGCAAACCCCACACTCGACAGTTGTTTCCATCGATCCATCCATCCATCCATCGCAACCAACCGGGCTGACCTTAGGAACATAAACACTTGAGTGCAGTGGCGTTGTGCTGGGACTTTGGGGCATATTCAACTTCTAATAAAGTTTCTCTCTCTCTCTCTCTCTGCAGACACGAAACCGCGAACATAGCCAAGAAATGCTTTCGCATTAAAATTTTGACCACCTCGGGATCTTTGACGTGCAGTGGCATCGCACAGCACACGGGCGCCTTTTGCGTTTCGCCTCCATTGAAATGCTACCGCCGCGGTCGGGTTCGAACCCGGGTATTCCGGCTCAGTAGACGAGCGCCTTAACCACTGAGCCACCGCGGTGGGTAAACGGGAAATGTTTTTTTTTATTGCGAAAGCAATACCACTCGCACTTTCAAGCCTTCGCGTGACCCGGCCGCAGTTACGTTTGACCTTTAGCGGAGTGAATATGGGCGACCAACTCGCTCCTTCAGATAGCCCGCGGCTGCAGTTACGCCGCGCCGCGCACCTGTGGCGCTACTGGCGCTGTGACGTCATACCAGCTGTGCATTATGGGCAACCAACTTAGGCTTAGGCTTAGACAAACTTTATTATATCAGATAATCAAGACGGCGGCCTCGCCATCCCGTCCTTGTCAGACGGCCGAGGTCACCTGGTACCGGGCGGCTTCGAAGGCTTATCTGATGGTCTCTTTTTGTTCTTGGAGGTCCTGGCTGCGTAGCAAAACCTCCCATGACTTTTTGCGATTCACTAAAGGTGTGGATTGGGCGCATGCCCACATGCTCCTTCAGAGAGCCCGGCTGCAGTTACGGTGTGTGTTTGCTGCGCTGCGCACCTGTGGCGCTACTGCCACTGTGACGTCATACCAGCTGTAGATTATGTTTTCTTTCTCTCAGTCGCAACAACATCCAAAGCAAAATATAAAACAAATACCGAAGACGCTTTGAGTCGTCGCGCGGCGGCGGCCGGTAGCCACGCGTGACCTGTAGACGCGGCGCACTGCGTTCCAAGACGCTTCCAGTCGTCGCGCAGCGGCGGCCGGTAGCCACGCGTGACCTGTAGACGCGGCGCACTGCGTTCCTTCAGTTGGAGGCGCTGCGCTTTTGCTTTCGCAACCTACCAGGCTTAACCAAAGCTAAGCCCCCGGCAATTTTTTTTGTTTGGTTTGGTTTATGGGGTTTAACGTCCTCGTCCAATTCAAATCCCGCAGGAAGCGAGACATTGTCCTGACGAAGGCGAAAAAAACACGGCTTACAAGCAAAGACATCGGCCTAGACAAATCAGATGCAATATATGTCAATGAGCACCTCTGTCCCGCATTGAAGAAACTACTTGCAATGGCTGTGAAAAAAAAAATATGAGTGCAACTGGAAATCA
The DNA here is from genome assembly GCF_055824585.1 of Amblyomma mixtum. Taxonomy (NCBI): domain Eukaryota; kingdom Metazoa; phylum Arthropoda; class Arachnida; order Ixodida; family Ixodidae; genus Amblyomma; species Amblyomma mixtum. The sequence continues at coordinate 116,003,311 of NC_143015.1, read as the reverse complement.
GTGTGGTCCTACAACGGGAAAATCTTTGCCAAGCAGGCAGATAACACGCCCACTGTGCATGTGACAGGTGAGGACGTTGTCGACAAGATTTTTTCTACTCAAGCGGGCAACACAGCTCGTGATGCCGATAACGTGTGATTGCCGACATCGTGCTCATCTGGCTATCTGCTTCGTGTTTTCAAAGCCTTGAAAGATGGATTATCAGGAGCTTACTCTGCCATCTGATGTGAAGTTTGATTATTTATCATGCGAATCAGTTATGCATATCAATGCACGTTCAGTGAACTGTAAAGAGGATGACATTGTCCTTTTATTACAGCAATTTTGCTCTCAATTTTCTGTCCTAATGCTGTCGGAAACTTGGTATACAAACAGTAGCAAAATGTTGGAACTAGATGGTTACAATAACTTCTTTCTTAATCGTAAAAACAGCAGGGGTGGTGGCGTCGCAATTCTAGTTGCAAAGCACAAGAAATGTGAAATTTTGCCGGAATTCAGTAAGACCACTGTGGATTATGAAATCTTAACGCTGAAAAATAAACAAGAAATAATTTCTGTCTTGTATCGTCCACCAACTGGGAATGTTGCACGCTTCTTAGAATTTTATGAAGACTTCTTGGAATTTATTTGTAAAAACAACCTTAGGCTCATCAGTGGTGGTGATTTTAACATAAACATGTTAGAGGAAAATAAGTGTGTTCGTGACTTTAGCACAAAACTGGTTTCATCTGGTTTCATAAATGTGATTAAAACACCAACTCGAATTACATGTTCTACATCATCCATGCTAGATCTCATTGTTACGAATCTTGACACTGAAATTTACAATGCAGGCACAGTTGCCTGCGACGTTAGTGATCACTGTCCTACTTTCTTAACATATCGCATTGATTCACTGGACAGGAATGTGAAAAGGGAAACATTTTTTGTTCAGCGCATTACCGAAGGAAAGCTAATCTCGTTCAAGAATGAAATCATGAACCAAGATTGGTCTGCCGTGCTAAAAAATGTGGATGCGAATGACGCGTATAACGAATTCATAAATCGTTTTGTGTGCATCTATGCTAAACATTTCCCTTTGCAAACTATCGTGCCAACAAAAAAGATTAAGAAACCATGGGTCACTCGAGAACACTTACAAATGATCAAAAATAAAAATCGTCACTTTCATTCTTTCTTGCGTACACGTTCAAAAGAAACTCTAAAGGAGTTTAAAATATTGCGGAATAAGCTAAACGCTGAGCTTCGGAGAGCCAAATCTTTATACTATGAGCAGTTATTTGCAGATTGCGCTCGACAACGCCCGGATGCTGCATGGAAAGCAATAAACACTGTTTTGGGTCGTAAAAGTAAAAGTTCCCTTCCGGATGTTTTAACACATGAAGGTGGTGAATTTAGCGGTAAAGCGCTTGCGGATTACCTTAACAATCATTTTGTGAGTATTGCAAATCCTTGTGACTATCCTCCAGATACAACTGGAATCTCCACTAGTACAATGAAAACAATATACCTTCAGCCTACTGATGAGCAGGAGATTTATAACACTTTCATGTTGCTCCGAAACAGTAAGGCGCTTGATATTGAAAACATTCAAATCATGCCGATAAAGTATGTATTGACCTTACTTACATCCGTACTTGCTTACATATTTAATTTAATACTGGATTCCGGCGTCTTTCCTGAAAAAATGAAATGTGCTAGGGTTTCTGTAATCTTCAAGGGCGGCGACCCAAACTTGGCAACAAACTATCGCCCAATTTCAGTCCTCCCTGTATTTTCTAAGGCACTAGAAAAGATCATTTTTGCTCGCATAACTAACTTCTTTGACAAACAAAACATAATAACAAATACACAGTTCGGTTTTAGGAAGGACAGATCGACGGAAACTGCTTTACTAACGTTAAAAGAAAATATTTTACGAAACATAGAAAGTAATTTGTTCTCGTTGGCTGTTTTCATAGATTTCAGCAAGGCTTTTGACTGCCTGGACCATAACATTCTTCTATCCAAAATACAAGCTTACGGGATCCGCGGCACGTGTCTAGCTTTGCTGAAGTCCTACCTCAGCAACAGGTTTCAGAGAGTGTTTCTCAAAAACTGCAGCTCATCCCTTTTTCCGATAAAGAGTGGCGTACCCCAAGGAAGTGTGTTAGGTCCGCTGTTGTTCAATGCATACGTTAATGACTTGGTGAATATTGATAATACAGTAAAACTAGTGATATATGCTGATGATAGTACTATTGTTATTTCTGGCCCTAATGCTGATGGTTTAATCATGCAATGTAATGAATTTTTAGCTAAGCTATCTACATGGTCCAAGTTAAACAGACTTCAAATCAACTGCTCTAAAACTAAAGCTATTATATTCCGCGCTAAAAACAAATTAGTTGAAATAAATCACACTATAACCTATGAGCACCAAAAAATTGAAATCGTTGACAACCATAAAATATTAGGTGTACATTTTTCCTCGCATCTAACCTGGGATGCTCACATTGATCACCTTCGTAAAAAACTTTCCTCGATTACAGGAGTTATATCACGCTGTCGTACAGTACTTCCACCCAAGATAAAACTTCAAGTATATCATGCTTTGTTTAACTCTCATTTAAGATACTGCAGTCTAGTTTGGTGCACAACCACCAAAACCAATTTAAATAAACTCCTGGTTTTACAGAAAAAAATCATCCGTTACATAGCAAATATTGAGCCCATGGAAACTAC